>NW_006159692.1:3680862-3704227 GCF_000334495.1 Tupaia belangeri chinensis
AAAAAAAGCAAAACATACAGGAAACAGGAAATGGAAAATTATTTGTTGATGATAACATGTATGTTGATGTGCTTGATTGAGCCAAGATACAGTGTACTCTGGATGGAAAATCTTACTTTGTATGCTGTAATGATGTACAGTGAATGAATGTAAATAAATTAATAAAAAATTATGAACATTATCTTTAAGATTCAGTATTTTGAAATTTTGAAAGTTGTCTATTAACTGTCAATAACTATGGAGTATGAGCTAAAATTTTTTGATATGTAAAGTATAAAAGTGGAAAAATATAAAAAGAAATTAATTAATGAAAAAAATGTTAACTATTGTAATCTTCATAAGAATCCTACACGGTAAAAAAAACCATGTCACGGGTGAGGAAACTAGGGAGGACTGGGACATAACGTCTATTAGGGGATAAGGCCAGGTTTCGAATCCCTCTGGAATCCTTGCACTGGAGGTATGAGTCATTCTAAAAAAGACAAGCACCATACTGGTGCCCACCAAGACAGAAGGAAGCTCTGAAGTAGGCCAGAGACATTCTGAAAGAGAAGAGTTCCCTGTGGAATAACTCCCTGTGGAAGCGTCAAGGAGGTGGTGAAATGTGGGGTGACCGGGACACGGGAAACATACTCAGGGTGCACCATCATCTCTGTGCATCTGTGCACAACCTGTGTGGTTCAACCATTGGGAGAGCCAGAGAGACCACAACTGAAATGGTACGTAGCGGTGATGCCGACTTTGGTGTGTTTAGCCTTCTGCTCAAAGAGCAAGAGAAAGAACTGAAAGTATTTTGAGCAGATCGTGCGATTAGCCATTCAGTTTGCACTGATGGGATTGTCACCTCGTTTTTGCTACCTGAAGTTTTTGAGTTTTTTATTTCCCACCCCACTTGCAAAACATCTCTCTAATAGCAGAGAACAGCGGGTACAGATGTGACAGCATAATTATTGTTAGCAACAAAAGGGGGTTAAAATAACAGAAAAGGATGAACCACTTGGCTTCTCTGATCATCTGCAAGAAAAAAAGATAGCCGGCAGGTGGTGTGGTGGTTAAGGGAGCTGGACTACCACATGGCTTACCATGGTTCAAGTCCCAGACCTGATGGCTTGCTTTCTTACTTTCCTTCTCTTTCTCTCTCTCTCACGTTGTCCCTCTCTGGTCAAATTAAAATAAATAAATAAAGAAAGTTAGAATAATTCTTAATAGACACAGAGAGAGAAACAGAGATAAAAACAAAAAAGGCAACCACATCAGATTGATGGAGTAGCATATAGATCACATGAGCAATTTCTGCATGCACTTTATGACTTTAATGGCCTCTGGGGGCCAGGATGGCCAAAGAGGATCAGGACATGTTGGGTGACAGCAAGGTGAACAAGTTGGCCAGAGGTGAGCATTCTAGCTGGGGCAAATTGGAGGGAAGGGTCAAAGGAGAGAGGCTCTTAAATGTTAAAACTAAAATAGATATTGTGGGGTCCAGCAGGTGGCATCTTAGTCATTATGCCACCTGACCAACCTCAGTTTGAGTCCCAGACCCAGTGGCTTGAAACTCACGCCAGGCATGTGTGCATATGCGCCCAAAATCCTTAGAGGAGACTGGAGTGGAAGGTATTGCAGTGCGGCCATCCCCTGGGGGGTGATTTCTCACTTTCTTTCTTGCTGTCTCTCCAGCAAATGCACACATTCCATAGCAAAAAAAAAAAAAAAAAATCTCTTTAAAAATAATGACAATATATGTAGTGAGTTATCTTGAACAAATAAAAGATCTTGCTGCTACAAAATGAAATGAGCAAAGAAGGAAACAACCTGTGGAGAAGGGATCATCCTCTTGTATTGATAATTACGTCTCCAAGCTGCAATAATTTCTGCAAATTCTTGCAGGATTAGGGTGAATCGAGGTGTAAGTTAAAGACTATACAAGTAACTAACATTATGGAAGGGTATTTGTGGGGTTTTTTTCCTTTTTTGTTTTTAAAAGTTTGTTGATTTTTTTACATGAAAGAGACAGAGATAGTGAGAGAAAGGTTCTTCCCAACAGGACCCACACACTGTGACCTCCCCCAGTCTTAGCTGGCTCAGATCATACATGGTGTGCACCCAGAGTGCTCAGAGAAGTTCTGGGACACAAACCCAGGGCCTTTCCCATGGAGGGCCAGCTGCGACACTACGGTGACACCACTTGGTCAGAAGGACATTTTAAAAGCCTTTACTACGAGTATCTGGAAGATGGGTGAGGACGTGGGGAAGAAATAGAAAACTAGCCAAAACTGACTAAAGTGCTTTAATTGAAGGATGGTCTGAAAAAGAACATGGAGCAGATACTAGCCCTGCCAGCTTAAAATATGTTACAAAATTAGAATCTTTTTTTCTTTAACAAGCTGGTATTGTGCATGAATAGAGAATCATACCCATGAGACCCAAGAGTCCATAAATAGAACTAGTTCTGTGTCCGAATTGAATATAAGATATACACAAGCGTTTCTAATGAAGAGAGCAGGAGAGTCAGGTCTTCCATAAATGGCCAGCTGGCTGGTCCTCTGGGGTTGCAGAGGGGTTGGGGAGATGGACGTGGTGCATTTGCATTGACACGTCTGTGGAGTAGGACTGAAGTGCACCGACAGTGCAGCAACATGCACAAATAAGGCACAGCAGGGAACTCTGGGGGGGGACGGCTGGCCTGGTCCTACTTACCCTGGCCCTGTTATTTTGATAGCTTGGAGAATTTTCTCTTTAACCCAGGATCTGTGCAGAGAAAAGGAACAGTACTGGGGCACCAACAGGGTTCACCCAGTGGGACTGGTATGATGTGTACATACTCTTAAGCCCTGCTCTTCCCTCCCTCCACTCTTGCTCTCTACGAAGCTCGAGAAAACCCTTCATGGGCATGGCCAACTGTGTTTGTCTGTGCTGGGTGGACCTGGAGACTCTGTGTGTGCTCTCATGGTTCTATCTGGATGGGGCTGTGAACTTCTAGTGCCTCTGGTCCCATATTTTACCAAATTTTCATGTCCCATGTTTGCATTTAGCTTCTTTGCTGGAAAATTCAATAGCCTTTGAGATGGAGCCACTCTCTGTCCAAGCAGGCCCCTCTACCCACCAGGAAGCAGCATCTAGAGACAGGTATTTTCTGGTCTGTGATCTTGTTTCAGCACTCAGCTGTGAACTTTGGCTGTTGGAGGGGTTTTTAAGCACCTTTGGTATAAAGAGCCCAAAGTGAAAGCAGGTCCCCCATTTGTCTGGTACCACGACACTCGCTTTCTTGTATGGCAAAACCGAAGTCCTCCTCACTGCTCACTCCCCCACTCATGCATATGTACACATCAAGTCATTTTTCCTTTCTCTTTCTGTTTGTAAGTTCATTTATCTCATGAGAGTAGGAGACAGAGAGAAGCACCCTCCACAGCATCTCACACTGTAATCACGTGCCCACCTCCAAGCCTTCTCAGCCTTCCCAGTCAGCCAGGATGGAGGCACACACCCAGCACATACAGGCCATCCGATGTAAACTATCCCCAACCTTATAGATAGAGACAGACAGAGACAGCAGTAGAGACCTTCCACGTGGACCAGCCTCTGCAGAGCAGCAGTCACCACTGCGCCACCATGCCAGCCCGCTCTACTCCTCTCTCAAACGAGAGCGTGCATATTTCATCCCCTTAGCCAATGGAGAGAAAATGCAGATCTGGTCCCAGCCAGGGCTTTGTGTCTATCATAAAACTATTTCTGTTTGCTGCGTAACTAGGAAGTGATGAAAAGTCCCCACCAGGGAAAACTGGGGAGGATGAACAGTTTTCCAGATCCTACTGAGTCAACTATTTTCACGAGGACTTTGCTATTTTCTCTGAAGTGGAGTAAATCCCCTAGAATGTCAGCCACAACTTGAAAAACACATTTCAAAGCCAACTTTCTCCAAGCCTTGTTTTTTCCTCTATTAGTGAGGAATTAATTTTTTAAAATGAGTAAAAGTTACATTTGTAAGACACTTAGTAAAACTGGCAATTATTTAAGAGCCATGAACAGGAAAAGTTTTTCAAAATACCTTCAACTTCTTTATTAAAAATGTTATTTTAATTTATTTTTTAAAATATTGTTTTAAAAGAAGTATTTTATTTAACATTATTTATTTACTTATTTTTAATTTGACCAGAGAGGGACAGAGAGAGAGAGAGAAAGAGAAGGAAAGTGCGAAAGCAAGATGCCCAGTCCAGGACTTGAAACTTAGTAGGCCATGTGAGAGTCCAGTGCCCTTAACCACCTGCCCCCCCACTTTTTCTTAAAGAATTATTTTATTTAACTTTATTTATTTGTTTACAATTTAAGCAGAGAAGGAGAGAGAGAGAGGGAAAGTGAGAAAGCAAGAAATAAAACTTCTTGTAGTGAAAAATAATGTTGTAGGGGGAAAATAGATCTTTCCTTATATGTATCACTGAATTTTCATCAGTTCAGAGTTTAGGAGTTTCAGACAGACAATTGATGCTTAAGAGTTTTTCCTTCTGAAAAATAAAAAAGACAAAAGAAAGCAAATTAATGTTATTTAGAACATACTTTGTATCCAACACTGCTAGGTCCTTTTCCCTGTTTTATGGCAGAATCACTGCTACCTACAAGTACAATATAACATTTCCTTTAAATTAAATGCTATTAAGTTACAAAGAACAGAGGACTATTGATGAAAACAGAACAAATGCTGATTCTCACTTTTTCCTGTCTTGCTGCCCCCGCCCCCAAATGCAAAGGTGTGATGTCACTTACGGAATTAGTGTTCTCCGTGGTTGATATTGGAAGAAGTTATTATTTTGCAAACTACAAACAGAAATGCAAGATCCAATCGGTAAGGACCATAGGGGCACCACTTGGGCAATAGTACTTTATGTCTGATTGGCTTTCATCTCTACATTTCTGTATTTTGGTTAATCTTCATTAAAACTCAGTGAAGCCGCTCTTACGATTCCATCTTACAGAGGGGAGACAGGCTCAGTAAGTCTGAGTGGCTACCAGGCTTGGCCCAGCCTCGCGTGAACATCTTATCTGAGTCATGGGCTGGTTCGCTCATGGATGTTAAACTGGGGTCCAGGCATGAGAGCTCTGCTGGACACATCTGTGTTCCTCACCCCATCTGTAATCAGTCACCAAGTCCTGCCAGCTTTACCTTCTCAGTATTTCTCAAAACCTATCCTGTCTTCTCCGCTCCCTGCCACTCGTCATCCCCCACTCAGAAGGTGATGGATGGCCTTCTACCTGGCTTTTTCTGCACTGTATTGTGTCACTCGAATGCATCTTTCTCATAGCCAACATAGTATCTGAGATGTAGCACTGGGCATAAAATCTTACAGTGGCTGTCCAAAATCTAAATCTACTAAAAGTGAACAACTGCAACAAACTGTGACCTTTCCTGCCCTCATGGTCCCTGTCATCTCACCAACTTCATTCCAGCTGTCATTCCCTGAACTTCCTGTGCTCACACATGTCCTTCCGCCTAGAGTATTGTCCCTCCACTTGCCTTTGTTTGACTGATGTCTGCTCTTTTTTTTGAGGTGCACCTCAGATGTCATCTCCAGATGCTTCCCCCAGCCCATCTTAGAGATCTTCCTCTGTGTTTTCCGTAGGACTTTATAACTATTTTGATCATTTCATTGACCATCTACTTGTATCATAATCTGTTTTGCATTTGTCTTCACTGCTAGACTGTGAGCTCCTTGAGGACAAAAACAATGCCCTTCTCACTGTGTTTCTCCAACACACAGCATAATCCCCAGCACAAACAACACACCCCTGGGGGGAGTCATGCCCATTAGTTATGAGAAATGATGGCCAGATCCAAAATCCTGCACAAATAATACAGAATATGAGAAGGTGACATCGCAAAGACATTGCAATGTCATTGACTGGTGAATCAGCAGATGGCGAGGATGTGAATTGTCAAAAGATGCTTTCAGAAACAGTCTAGAAGGAAACCTTGGCGAAAATCCTAAATCAAAATAGTGTACTATTAAGTTGGCAGTCAAAGAGAAAAGTTATTTCAAAAGTACCACCAAGCAGTGCCAACCAAACCACCCAATGGCCCAGAGTTAGGCGCTCAGCAAAAGCACACGTTGTCCTAGTACATGGCAGATTTGTTTTCAGGTCACAAGTCCGACATGACACCAGGACTGATGGACAGTTGGACTTTTTAATGCAACTTGTCAAGAATAATTTTAACGTATATACATATAACCATTTGTCATCCTTTGACTCTCCTTTGCTACTTTCGGCAATAGCCCAACTTCCCTTTTCTCGTAGGCCTCCATATCTGTCTTTTCTTCTCTGTCTTCTGATATCTCCTTGCATTTTGTCTCTCACTTTATAGCTTGTATAAGATCATCATTGCCTTTAAAGCCTCCTGGAAAATTCCATTGGCTACTATACACCTCTAATTGTGGAAAGTACACAGGTCACATAAGTCCCTGACTGAATGTTCCATATTTTTCTGTTTGCTCCTGCTGTTCCCTCTGCCTGAACCCTTTCCATCCTCCAAGGTCCAGTTCAAATGTCCAGTGTTAAACTTCCCCCAACACCAGAGACAGAGACAGAATGCACTGTTTTCTCCTCTGTGTTCCAGACATAAATTTGCTTAGACAGCTAGAATGGCTTTTGTAACACTGTGTGATATCTATTTGTTCACATAACTATCTCCCCTGTTAAACTATGAACTCCTGAGGACATGCACCAAATATCACCTGTCTCTGTGCCCATTGCACTTACCAGTGCCTAGAACATTGTAGATACTCAATAGAGATCATGTTAAAATAGCCTGTAGCTTCATTTACCACTACGGTGTCAAGTTCCCCCTTAAAGTTAGCAAGCCCTACCCTAAGCAAAGTTAGATAACACATAAGGAGAATTTTAAAGACTGGACAATGTGGGTATTAAGTATTCATTCAACAAATATTTATTGGGGTTGTACTATGAAGCCCACTGGACTCAGAGCTGGGGGTACTGTGAGAAAAAAGACCACCTGGGCCCCAGGTCTAACAAGAGACCAATATTAAGCACGTAATTGTACAAATATTTCTGGGGCAATTTCCATATGCAAATCAAAAGATACCTAGAAAGTGCCATGAGAGCATGTGATAAAGGGACATGACCTAAATTGAGGCACGTCAAGGAAGGTTTGTTCCCTGACTGAGTCATACTCAGGTTGAAAGTAGAAGAAAGAAGGCTTCAGCTAGGTGAAGGGGCGAGAATGGAGAGACAGAAGGAAACAACATATTTGAAGTACAAGGTGCCTTAGACAAACTATCCAGAAGTCACCTAGAAACCTCCAGTTGTGCCCCTTCAGATGCATTTACCACAAGTTTGCAACCTACCTTGCACCTAGGAAGTTCACCTACATGGACTGCATTGATAGGCTGCCTGCCCTTTGGTTTCCAGTTGGGTTTGGTCAATGAGAGGCACTGGCAGGAGAGTAGAGGGTATGAAAATGAAATCAAAGTATCTTTTCATCCAGCTTTCACCCTGACACGAGACCGCAGCTGCCTTCACCCTTCTGCCCATGCCATGGCTTCCAGTGGGTAGTCTTCTCCATGAGGCTCTGCAGTGGCGCCCTCCACTGCCCTTCAGTTCTGGAGGTGGCTACAGTTCCCTGAGCTCTCATCCACGGAGGACTGCACTACTGCTCGTTAGTTTCTACCCACACCCTGTAATTACTCATTTTGATTTTCTTCCTGCCAGAATTCTGACTGATACAAAGGCCAAATGAGAGGGTGGGTCATGCAGATGCTATTAAATTAAGGTAGGGGCTTAGATTTCATCCGAAGGGCCATGAGAAGCCATTAAAGAGTATAAGCAGGTGAGGTGTCAAGTTTGCCTTTTGAAAGCATTCACTCTAGTCCCAGCTATGGAGGTGCAAGCAGGAGTACCCTGCTATACAGTGGCTGAGGCTGCCCAGGAGGCCCAGGTTCAGTTCCTGCTCCAACCCAAACAGCCAGGCACAGTGGTGCACACCTGGGGTCCAAGCACCCTGAGAGGCTGGGGCAGAAGGATCACAACATGGCAAGACCTCGCTTTCTCTCTCTCACTTCAAAAAACACCACTAACTGCCTCTGTGTAGAGAATGGATGGGAAGAGGTGCAAGAAGAGGAGTAGGGAGTGCAGTTGGGAAGCGACTCATTCTCTTCATTTTACAGATGAGAAATCTGGGGCTCAGAGAAATTATGTGCTCATCATCACAGCATGTGAGACTCACGCCCACACCTGGATGACTTCAAAACCCAGTGTTTGATCCTGATCTAGAACTACTCCTCAAATAATGATAGTGGATTTTATTGAGGACTTATTAAATGGCAGCTGAGGTACTAAGCACTTCTTCTAAGAGCCCTGTAAGATAAGAGCCAATTTATATAGCATCCTTGGCATATGAAACTAATGCAGAGAAAGTAAGAAACTGGCTCAAATGCAACGTCCTCCACAGAGCTCTGCCAGCTCCCTCACGCTTCCGAACGATCCCTCCCTCCTTTGGACTGCGAGGCCCTGCAATGCATCTCCAGTATTGGCACTGCCGTCTATTCCTGTGTGCAGATTACCCTGCAGCATCCCTTCTGTAATAGACTACTAGAGAAACTTGGGTCTGATTCCCCATCAATTTCCCCAAAGTACCTCCCATAATTTCCTCCAAAGCCATTTCCTGGTAGTTGCCTACTCCAAGTAAGTATTTGCAAGATACTAATGAACAAAGACAAGAAAGCTTGCAATACACCGTCAAAGACCTCAGTTAGTAAAAAGGAGTGATAAGTGTCCCTCAACGTTTGTCAGACCACACCTCTCAGGCCTCCAGCCAGGGCAGAGCCAGTTATCACTCAGCAACTAGCTTCTGGATTGCATTCAGCTTAAATCCAAAGTCTGGACAGAGCGGTAGGGGGAGGGGAGTAGATTTCTATTTGTTATAACTAACTAGTTGGGTAACAAAAATAATCAGAAAGGTAGAGAGTTGTGGGTTGGGAAGCCATCACACCCAGCTCTGCTCCTTACTGCTCTGCAACCTTGAGTCCATTAATAACTTATTTGAGATGTAGACTCTCTCCATAAAGCGAAAGTGGTCCCCACATGGGACTGTTGTGAGGATTAAGTGGAAGGATACGTGAAAAAGTATCTATAGTAGGCACCAGGCAGTAAGTGATAGTCATAATTACATGTGAAGCAAAACATTCTGCTCACTACATTTTAGGAAGTTCATTGACAAACAGGAAATCTATAAGAAACAGGAGTGCTGTTCCACCTGCTGTCAAAGGAGCTGAAGGAGTTTGGCCTATGAGGACTCAGAGAATGCACAAGATCCAGCTTCAAAATCTGTGAAGTTCACATACGGAAGAAAGGGCAGATTTCTCTGTGACTCCAATGCTAAATTAGGACTGACAGGTGAAAGATAATGATACAAATTTTCAGTTCAAGGTAAGAGAAGTTTTCCTAACAACTGGGCTGTCTAACAATGGACCAGAAAACTAGTGAAAGCATGCTTATTCGACTTGCTCAGGCAAAACTTGAAAGATGTGTCCAAGATGCTAACGGTAGAATGTTTTATGTGGGAGGCTGGCCTCAAAGGTGAAACAGTTTCATTCCATTGCAAAGATTCTGTCATTTTATTGTTCGGAAACCCAAACACACATTGAAAAGTTGAATAATGAAAGATTCAATAATTCTGGGCACTGGTTTATTAATTCTGGAGTGGCACAAATTAATCTATCAGCTGCAATGATTTAGTTCCACCCACATTCATGTAGGCTCCCATGCCTGAATACCAGTGAAGATGATTCAAAGCTGTCATCTTGGCATCTCTCCCAAAAATAGACTCATAGTTTCCTGAAGTTGGACAGGATCTGTGAGGTTTTTCTAGTCCAACTTATGATCAAATGTCTTTGATTAGAAGAATAATCTCATACTCCTCAGTCAAATAGCAGTGCACTAGGGTAGTGTGGTGCTTGAAGTGCTAGACTCTCACATGGCCAACCACAGTTGAAGCTCCGACCTAGTGGTTTGAAAACCACTCCAGGCATATGTGTATGCATGCCCAAAATCCTGAAAGGAAAATGGAAAACAAGGGATTGGAGCATGGCCATCCTCCCTGGGAGGTGATTTCTCACTTTCCCTCTCTCTGTCTCTCTCCAACAAGCACATATGTCCTATGGCAAAAATATAAGAAGAATAATAAAAGCAATCTTAGACATAAGGTGATTCCCATGAGCTCCCAAACTTCAGGCACCACCACACCACATATAAACTCTCAGTTTTTATCCATTCATTTGCAGGACATCTGTCTAGTCTCTGTTCTGACAGCGCCAAGGGCCAGAGATAACTGGGTATTCAAAATGAAATATGCTCACAACTGCCCTTAAGTATCTCAGGACCAATCTAGTGATTTCAGAGCAACCAATGGGATAAAGGCACAAAGGTGGAGGAATGTAGAGTGTCTGCATTACGTAGTCGATTGAAATAAGGAAGGAGGCTTATGCTAGATCACCAAAGATCCTTAAAAGCTGCATTTCAGAATTTGAACTTTCTACTGTGGACAATAGCATGCCTTTGAAAGTCTTGAGCAGAGCAATAAGCACATATATATTAACTCATTTAATCCCTACAACAGATGTTACCATAATCCTATTTTACAAGTAAAACTCACATTCTTATTGTCCATGTCTCAGATGTGTCATGTCTTGGTAAACAGAGTGACAAAACACCAAATCCATTAAGCCAAATCCCAGATTAAACACTATCTTATATGACAATTTCTTGACCATATGTTTGAGATCTCAATTAGGTAAATATGGAGACATGCTACATAATTCAGTGAGCAATGAGTTGACACCAAGCCACCCTCCACTGAGACCTTTCTAATAGAGCCTAACTTTGGGGAGAAGTCATTTCCTGGCCTACCCGCCTTCAAGTGAAATGCTGAGCACCTACCCCAAACCGGAGGGCAGTGGTAGCAAGGCGCTCTTGGCTGCCGGCCTCCAAAGAAAAGTAGAGCAGAGCAGGGTACCAGCAGGATTTAAGTATACCATCTTGTGTTCGTTTTCCATTTGCCTAATCTGCTTTTTATTCCTTTTGCATCTTCTCATGTCTTTCTTGGGATCAACTGAATATTTGTAAAGGATTTCTACTTCATCTGAACAAAAGACTTTTTTTTCCTATTACAGTGCATACCTTTTCTTTATTGGAATACATTTTTTAGCCGTTAGTATTTACCACTTCATGTATACTATAAGACTGTTTCAACAGTCTAGTTCCTTTCCCTTTCCTATCCTGTATGCTTTTATTGCCATACATCTTATGGTGCATTATTTTCTTTTCTATAGTATTTAATCTGCTATTACCTCCATCTAGTGAGTTTTTTATTTCATATATCATTTTTTCATCTCCAGAAGTCTTCTTTTGTTCTTTTTTGTATCTTCCAGTTCTCTCCACACTGTCTGTATGTTTTCCTCTAAATATTTGAACACAGCTGTATTTGCTATTTTAGCTTGTACTAATTCCATCATCCCCATCATTTCTGGGTCTGTTTCTATTCATTTTTTTTTCTTGGATATGAGTTATATTTTCCTTCTTGGCATGTCTAGCAGTATGTTATTGGGTATACAACATTGTAAGTTTAAGTTGTCAAGTAACTGTATTTTGTTATCTTCCTTGGAAGAAAGGCTTTGCTCTAGTAAGCAGATAATTCACTTGAGATTCAACCCAATTATTTTTCAGATTTATTAGAGAATGACTATAGTAGGCTTTACTAGGTGAATAACTTAGCCCCCTAAGTAAGCCATGGTCATTCTGATGTCTCTACTAAATGCTCTAAACAAACAAGAACTCTCCACTCTGGCTTGTGGGAATTCAATGATTCCAGGCCTGTGTGAGCTCTGGAAGCTTTACAAAGCACAACTCTCCAGTTATTCTTTGCCCATACCTCAAAAACAAGCACACAAACACACAATGGAGTCTTAGTATTCAGCCAAGACTCAAGGGGCTCCCATGCAGACTCCTGGCGGCCTGTTCCTACATAGTTCCCCATTCAAGAAACTTGTCCTACAATTTTCAATCACATTAGGCTACTTAAATGTCTGTCTCTGTCTCCCCAATTCAGTGAGTGCCCCATGTTCTGCTTGAGATTCTTCTTCTCACTCTGTGATCCCAAATGTGCCTCCTGGCAGAAAACCAGGTCAATCATAGGGCTGACATCATTCATTTCCTTTTTCTGGAGGATAATATTCCTGTGATGCCTTTTTCCAAAGTCAAAAAACAGTCGCTATTTTGTTCGCTCTAAGGTAGGTGGGTAAATCGCAATGACCAGAAACAGAAATCCTCCTGTTTTTAACTTTTTAAAAAGAGTATCATGCTGCAGGTAACCTTTGGGGACTTATATTTTACACTCCATATTCTATTACTAAGATTCATCCACATGAATATGTAGCTGTGAGTCATTCTTTGGATTGGCTTATAAAAGTATATTGTGTGAATAAACCATAAGGCATTTATCCAGTCTCCTGTTGCTGGGCATTTGGATTATATCCAGCTTTTTGTTATGAATATTCTTATATAGGTTTTCTGATATATTTTTGTAAGAGTTTATTTTATGTAGTCAATATTGTAATTAAGGTTTAATTGGAAATGACTACTGCTTGTATCAAAACCTTTTCTAGCATTTATTGATGTCATCGTTTTTTTCTTAATTTGTTGCTATAATAAACTATATTGTTGGATTTCCTAATGGCAAACTTTTCTGGCATTGCTAAGGTATATTTAGTAAGAGCCTATTATTCTCTCAACACATTATCAAACTTACTAAATTTTGTGAGTCTAGTTTATTGAAGCATAATTTATAAAAAGTATACAGTTTGATGAGTCTTGACAAATATATTCAGTCATGAACCCACCATCACACTCAAGGTATAAACATTTCCATCACACCAAAATGTCTTCTCATGCCATTTTGCAGCCCATTCGCCTCTCTACCCCAAACCCCAGACAACTACTGATTGTCTCTATAGTTTCACCTTTTCCAGAACGTTATAGTAGAAATAAAGACATACAACGTATATGCTCTTATAGATGGATTTTCTCGATCTACATACTGCCTTTGAAATCCAGTCACATTACTGCAAGTGTGTGTGTGTGTGTGTGTGTGTGTGTTTAGTTTGCCAGAGTGTACATGCCCTCACCAAAAAGAAAAAACAAGAAAGTATTCCTCACAGAGCAAAATTTTTCATTTTCATAAAGCTCGTTTTATTAATTTTTTTCTTTTATTCTTCGTGATTTTTATGTCCTATTTAACAAATCTTTGCTTAACCAAAGATCACAAAGATTTTTTTCCTGAATTGTTTTTTAGAAGTTTTATAGCTTTAGCTCTTATATTTATGCCTATAATCCATTTCAATTCACTATCTTTGTAAATAGAAGTGAGGGTCAAGATTTTATTGACGTTACTCTCTTGTTACTCTCTTGTTCTTGTTTTTGTACATGAAGTTCTAATTGTTCCAGTACCATTTGTTTAAAAGACAGTTCTTTCTCCATTGAATTTCCTTTGCACATTAGTCAAAATGCAATTGATCGTAAATGTGTGTGAGCCTAGTTCGGGATCTCTAGTTTATTCCGTTGTTCTGTAAGACTGTTCTTTTGCTATTATCACACTTTCTTGCTCATTGAGACTTCACAGTAAGACTGAAGTCAGGTAACATGCAAGTCTCCCCTTTTTCTTCTTTTCCTTTTTTAGGTTTTTGCCATAGAGCATGTGCACTTGCCAGAGAGACAGAGACAAAAAGAAGGAAAGTGAAAAAATCATCCTCCAGAGAGGTTATAACTATATTGCAATCCCTTCTCCTTCACGCTTCTCTTGGTATTTTAGGCATGTATGCACACATGCCCTGCATGATTTTCAAGGGATTCAAACCATAGTCAGCCGTGTGGGAGTCCAGCACCTTAACCACCATGCCATCTGCTGACCCTTATTCTTATTTTTCAAATGGACCTACTGGGGCTTGAAAATCATTCCAGGTGTATATGTTTGAATGCCCAAAATCCCAAGAGGAGAATGGAGGACAAGGGATTGCAGTGTGGCCATTTCCCCCTAAAGAGTGATTTCTCATTTTCCCTCTCTTTGTCTCTCTCTGGTGAATGCGCACACCCTATGGCCAAAATCTTTAAAAAAAGGAAAAAGAAGAAGAAGACCTACTAAAGTTTTATTTACGATGTTTTCGTGTATATGCCTAAATTGGACCACAGAGGCATTCTGTGCCTTATTTATCAAGTTTAAATATTAAAGACATACTTGCTTCATAGTACTAATTGAGAAATTTTATACTTTTTTAGATTCTAAAATAATTTGATTAACATAGAAATAAACTCGTCCTTGAAGGTTAGATGGAATTCAGTTATATACTAATTTGGGGGTTTGTTTTATTTTGTTTTGTTTTTGCCAGAGAGAGCAGAATTTGCTTTTGTTTTGCCAGAGGGAGCATACACTTGCCAGAGAGAGACAGAGAGAAGGAAAAATGAAAACACCCCCGTGGTGAATTGTCATATTGCAATCCCTTCTTTTCTATTTCTCTAATCTGTTAGGATTTGGGGAATGCATGCACACATGCCCAGTTTTTTTTAAACCAGTGGGTTCAGGACTCAAACTGTGAGATTGGCCATGGGGGATCCAGCTACCTTAACCACGAGGCCATGAAGCTAGTCTCAGTTATAAAATAATTTAAGTAGGGTGTTTTATTTTTTCTTAAAATTTTGTAAATAATTTTACCTTTTTAAATCATGTTGGTCTGTTCAGGTTTTCTATCTCTTCTGGTGTCAATTTTGCTCACTTGTATTTTGCTAGAAAATCATTTTTGTTTAGACTTTAAATTTGTTGATTTAATAATAAGCTTCAAATTTATAAAGTATTTATACAAATAAGAAACTGTGGGTCCTTTCGGCCGCAACTGCCGTCTTCCAGTAATTAACCAACATGACGAACCACCCGATATATGTTCTCTAGGCCTTTTAGAAAACACAGAGTTGTTCCTTTGGCAACATATATGCGAATCTACAAGAAAGGTGATATTGTAGGCATTAAGGGAATGGGTACTGTTCAAAAAGAAATGCCCCACAAATGTTACCATGGCAAAACTGGAAGAGTCTACAATGTTACCCAGCATGCTGTTGGCATTGTTGTGAATAAACAAGTTAAGGGCAAGATTCTTGCCAAGAGAATTAATGTGCATATTAAGCATTCTAAGAGCAGAGATAGCTTCCTAGAATGTGTGAAGGAAAATGACCAGAAAAAGAAAGAAACCAAAGAGAAAGGTACCTAGGTTCAACTAAAGCGCCAGCCTGCTCCACCCGGAGAAGCACTCTTTGTGAGAACCAATGGAAAGGAGCCTGAGTTACTGGAACCTATTCCCTTTGAATTCATGGAATGATGGGCGTTAGAAATAAACTAATCTGTGGGGGCAGCAGGTTGTGTGGTGGTTGGGGGTGCTGGACTCCCCCATGGCTGACCATTGTTCAAGTCCCAGACCTGGAGGCTTGCTTTCTCACTTTCCCTCTCTCACTCACTTGAGCTCTCTCTCTCTCTCACTCTGTCCCTCTTTGGTCAAATTAAAATAAATAAATAAAGATTAAATAAATAAATCAGTAAACTAATCTGTGGTCTATTAAAAAAAAGAAACTATGGCACAGAGAAATGAAGTAACATGCCCTATACCACACAGCTAACAAGTGGTGAAGCTAGGATTTGAACCCAAGAGGTGTGGGCTCACATACCTGTACCTAACCACTAGATAGCAAGAAATAATAACATTTAGTGGCCTTTGAGTTCAGAAATTCATTTTATAAAGTCTTTCATGATACCCTTGTGAACAAGATGAAAAATGTTAAGCGGTTACAAAGTTTGCTAACTAACCTTACCCAGAGAAAGCTTCATCTGTAACTCTCTTCTTTAAGGCCCTCAAGAAAGAAAATAAAGGACTAGACATAGAGAGCCAAAGACTAGGACGAGAATATAGAATATGGTGCCCAAATTTGTGAACAATGCAAGAGTGCATTTCAATTTCCATTGTAACATTAAGAAGTGGGACCTTTAGAAGGTGATTAGGCCATGAAGATGGAGTCTTCTTGAATGGACAAAGGCCATTATCAAGGGTATGAACTGCTGATAAATTATTACATTCAGGCCCTATTTTCTCCCACTTGCACCCTCTTGCCCTTCTACCCTTTTGCCACGAGATAACCCTCACCAGATGCCAGTACCATGATTTTGGATTTCCCAACCTCCAGAACCATGAGCCAAATAAACTTCTATTCTTTATAAACTACTTGGTCTGTGGTGTTCTGTTACAACATCAGAAAATGGACTAAGTACCAATGTAATTTGGTCATTCAAAGAAATACAAATTGGACAGACTGTAGGTCTCACAGGAGAGAAGACAAAATGTATTTTATTCATCAAAATAAACAAAGCTCCCAACAAAATCATAGCCGCATAGTAAACACTTTTGAATGTTTATTCAAAAAATATGTACATTATTGAAGTTCAACAACCACACAGGTTTAGGATGTGATGATGGTAATGTGGCTAAACATAAAAACAAATTTAAAAACGGAATTGGGGAGCCAGCAGTTAGCGTAATGGCTATGTCACTGGACTCCCATGTAGTCGACTGCGGTTCATATCCCGGACCCAGTGACTCAAAACTCACGCCGGGCGCGTGTGCGTGCGTGCCCAAGATCCTGAGAGGAGAATGGAGGAGAAGGGATTGCAGCGTGACCACCTCCCCCGGGGGGTGATTTCTCGCTTTCTGTCTCTATGTCTCTCTCTGTCTGGCGAGCACACGTGCCCTATAGCAAAAAACCTCTCAAAAAAAAAAAAGGGAATTTGGGTTTACCCTGAGCTCAGTATGAATCAGCAGTGCTGTGTTAATGTGAGTCACCTGACAGAGATTCTGATTTAGGACACCTGAAGTAGAGCTGAGCATCTGCATTTCCAGCAAGCTCCCAGATGATGCTGATACTGGTTGAAGTCTCTAGAGTCTTCTGACAATGGGAACCCTTGCCAGAGAACATTTAAGAACCAATTTAACAACTGATGTCTATTTTAGGAAGAGTAGTGATTCTTAGAATTGCTTGGAATTTGCATGATGTAAGAGATGGCTAACCCTTAGAGGATGAAATTTGAATCTAAAATTTTCTTAACCAGGTTACTGTTTCATCTGATGAAATTTGGAGTCAGTGATATTATAAGACAAGATAAGCCTCTGATAGATAGAGTTTTGTGTGACAGGGAGAAATGGAGAGGGAATTACAGTGTGACCAGGCCCCACTGGGGGATGAGCTCTCTCCCTTATTTTCTCTCTCCTTTTTCTTGCACACACCCTCTGACAATTTAAATAAATAAATAGAATAGAATAGAATAAAGTAAAAGATCTTAGTGGTCAAAGTCTTCACAATAATCTCCTACCCAAGGTTTATCCAAAATATCCATCAGAAGGAAACACCTCAGGTCAGCCCTGCAGTGCATAATAAAGTGCAAAGAGAAGGGAGCTAGAACAACAGGGCCAGCCACAGTTTGAACCCAGCCCCAGCAGTATGAAAAACATGCCAGCCACGTGTGTGGTACATGGCTAGGATCCTGACAGGATAGAGGAATGGAGGAAAGAGAATTGCAGCATGATCAGTCCCCATGGGGGCAGGGGCACTTTCTCTCACTCTCTCTCTAGTGCATTCACACACACACTGTTACATATATAAAGTAATTTTTTAACTTAGAAAATGGAAACACCTCCATATGAAAAAAAATGAGGAGCCCAATTGAAACTCATTGCAGTAACCCACATGCATCTTTTTCCTGATCCAGTCTCAGCCAGTCAGAAGTGTCCCCTGGAGAGCTCATGGAAAGGTACAGGGGAACCCAAGGACCTGCCTTTTTAAAGAAGTGGTTTGGGGAAGCCCGCCTTGCTGTATTCATCATTTTAAGACTTATAGCAGAGGAGCTCTAGGTCATGGGCAGAGGTTCTAACTGGACTGAGTGACACTCATGTGTCACACTTCATAGCCGTAGAATAAGTTATTCATCCCCCCAGTCCATTTTCTCATCTGTAGAATAATAGAAGCTTTTATGTAAGCATTATAGAGATTAGCTAAAGTAATGAATGTGACCACCATTTGTAAACTGAACACAAGTGTGACTTCCATCAATGCTCTCACTTTGACAAATTTTCATTAAACAAAGCCACTGAGATGTCCCTTGGAGTTTATCCATTTGAGGTTTGATCTACCTAGCAAGGGGGTCGAGAGTATTGGTCAACTAAAGGTCAAGGTGACATAAAACCTGGATCTAAACCCAACTCTGCCTTCCATTGCTTGAACCACCTGGGAAAGATGGCACCGTTCTGGAACAAGGTTGTCGCTGGTGAAATTGTGATGATGATAACTCCTTACGCCATCAGACTGTTTGAAATGTTTGTAAACAATAAAATCTGAAGGCAACCTATAACATCATACCCATTATTGATGCCTTTCACAAAAGAGCTAGAAAAAGCAAAGTATCTGTTTTCAGATCCATTAACATCTCATCCCTACCCTACCCACCCTATCTAATCCCTACCCCAAAGGGCAGGAGGGCCAGTATCTGAGGCACAACTTCTCATCAGTAGTTCAAGAGACTCAAGTGTGTTCAGGATTTCTGAGCAAAGGTCAGTTTCCCATGGTGGTGCCAAGGGAGTGCTGGTCTGCTAGCAAGGAAAATGGCCCACTCTCTGTGTGCCTGGCAGCCTCACAGGTTCCCAAGCACCAAGTGATGGTGACACCAACCATTTCCCCTCTGCTGCAGGCTGAACCCACCATTGCACATCAGATTTCTGCCTTGGAAGAAAAACTGGGTTTGGCTATCTGTGGAGTCGATACTAAGGTGTGCGGAGCAGGGAAAGGCCTTACAGCATGGAACTGTTCACATTGATTGAACATGGGGAAGTAAAAATGGCAGTCTGGGAAAGCAAAGAATGCGACCCAAAGATGGGATCCAGGATGGGGAGGGGACGGATGGGAAGCAGAGGCTGCAGGAAAAGAGGCAACCACCAGAGCCAGCAGGTAGAGCATAGACAATGCCACTCCCAGCCCTGGCTACTTCTGGGAAGAATTCCAGGAAACCAAGGGGCAAAGCAGGGCTCAGCAAGGAGGTTTGAAAGATATGGGTAAGGATACTCATACCCCGAAGAATAGTCACCAGCCCCTTACGTTTTTTTAGATATTTTTAAATCTCACTTTAATTTCTCTCACTTAGAAACCAGAAAGAAATGTGATAGCACATTTATTTACAACATAGAGGTAGCAATTTCTGCATGATGTAACATTAGACAGGGTGACCATTTTTCACCCTGTTTTTCACCCCTTAAAAACTACCGTGTAGTGGTAGGTGGTGAGAGCATGATCAGCCCTCCAACCATGGGCGGCTAAGAGCTGGGTCCTTAGTGCAGTCCACCCTAGACTCTTGTCCCAGAGTTAGAATTTGGATGTGAAATCACTTTTTTAACCCACCTCACAGAAGACCGTTGACATACAACTTGGGATTTTTCCAGTAGTCTGACTTGTAGTCTGAACGCTTCAGTTTCAAAGAATTTCCTTTTTTTTTTTTCTTTTTTTCTTTTTTGGAGAGGTTTTTGCTATAGGGCACGTGCTTTCGCCAGACAGACAGAGAGAGATAGAGAGGTAGAAAGCGAGAAATCCCCCCCCAGGGGAGATGGCCATGCCGCAATCCCTTCTCCTCCATTCTCCCCTCAGGATCCTGGGCCCGCACGCACACGTGCCCGGCGTGAGTTTATGCCACCGGGCCCGGTCCTCGAACTGCAGCTGACTACGTGGGAGTCCAGCAACATAGCCATTACGCTAACTGCTGATCCCCAAAGAATTTCCTTTTGTAAAAGGTTCGACAAGATGGCTACTAGAAGTGCCTAATGTACTTCTCTCTCAAGATAAAAGGAACAAAACAAAGAATAAGTCATCGATACTCATTGTTGTGTTTGAAGGAGAGTGTTGGAGTGCAGTGTGAATGTGGTAGAGACACTGCAGAGCATGGAGACTCATGAAGCCTTTGTAGAGAGGGGAGTAAAGTGCTCAGTATCTCCTGCCCTATCGCCCTAGTCAAGATTGACTAGGAACTAGAAAGGACTTCTTATTCTGGGAAAGAATAAGCAAGAAACCCTCAGCAGTCCCATTGACACATTTGACACCTAAATCTTACCACAGAGGAATTCTATAGCCCTCACAGGCCCTGAGCCCAATTTAGGGAGTGACCAGGGGTAGTCCACACTGCTGAATTACTACAGGGGAGGAGTCCAGTCTTTGTTGTACCATCCCCCACACAGGTTGTGGTTGTACAAAGCTGTTCTGTGACCATATCCCCCAGCATTGTGCAAGAGCAGCTGGGCAAACACCCTCTCCTAAAACCACTAGCAGCAGGAACTATTGAAGCAGCCTTACCTCCCCCATATATGTCCCATGGTAGTGGCAGAGTGAGCAACCCTGCCCATAGTTCAGTTTCAGAGAGGGCTTGGCCCTCTGCATCTTCAAGAATCCCATTGGGAGAGTGAGTGTAGACACAATTGTGCTACTTGAGAAGCTCCACCCTGTCATGTTCCAAGAACAGCCAGCTAGGTCACTGCATCACTTCTAGTAATCACTGATACTGATTACAGGTGAAGATTCTACTATACTACTGTGCCTAGCTAGAGCCAAAGCCAACATAGTCTGTACAACTGGCACCTAGGGCACAACTTCTAGAGAAAGTCTTTTCACCTAGAATGCCATGCTATAAAACTGGTAGAGATAATTATTCACCAGATGAACAAATACCGATATAAGGATACAAGATACCTGAAAAAACAAGCTACTATGACATTTCCAAAGCAATACAATAATACTCCAGCAACATACCCCACAGAGAAGGAAATCTGTGAAATATCTAAAAAGGCATTCTACATTTTTATTATAAGGAAACTCAATGAGATACAAGAGAGTAGTGGTGGACGATTCAACAAATTAATGAAATCATTGCATGATCTGAAAGATTCAGTCCTCAAAGTGACAGATGTCATTAAAAAGAACCAAGAAGAAATCTTAGAGCAAAATGAGGCAAAGAAAGAAATACCATATGCAATCAGGAGCTTTAACAATGGACTTTATCAAGCAGAGGAAAGAATTTCCAAACTTGAAGACAAATCATTTGAAATAATCAAGTCAGAGTGAAAAACAGAAAAAAAGAATAAAAAAGAATGAACACTTCAGGAGCTTTAATAATAGACTTTTTCAAGCAGAGGAAAGAATTTCTAAACCTAAAGACAAGTCATTTGAAATAATCCAGTCAGAGAGAAAAACAGAAAAAAAGAATACGGGACATATGGGACAGTATTAAATGAACACATATTTGTGTTATGAGAGTTTCAGAAGGAGAAGAGACAAGAAAATACATAGAAAAGTTATTTCGTAAAATAATAGCTGAAAACTTCACAAGTCTTGGGAGAGAGATGCACATCCAGATTCAGGAAGCTCAAAGGTCCAAAAATAAAACCCTCTCCAAGGCACATTATAGTGAAACTGTCAAAATGTAAAGACAAGGAGAGAATTCTAAAAGCAGCAAGAGAAAAGGGACAAGTCACATATAAGGGAATTCCATTAGACTAACAGATTTTTCAGTAGAAACTTTACAAGCTAGAAAAGAATGATATAATATATTCAAAGTATTGAAAGAAAAAACCTGCCAGACAAGTATACTTCATCCAGCAAAGCTGTCCTTCAGAAGTGAAGGAAAAAATAAAGTCTTTCCCAGACAAGCACAAACTGAGAGAATTTGTCTCCACAAGACCACATTTACAGGAAATGCTTAAGGGAGTGCTACATCTGGAAACAAAAAGATAACTACCATCATAAATGAAGTACATGAAAGTATAAAACTCACTGGGAATATATGCAAGTGAGAAAGAAAATCCTTAACTCTAGAGAAAAATCATCAAATCACAAAGATAAATAGGAAGGAATACGTGAAATATAAAATTAGAAAATATGAAATGATAGGTGAAAATCCTCATTAGTTGAATGTAAATAGGTTAGATACATACTCATGGAATAGATTTGAAAAAAGAGAAAGACAAACTGTATACTTCATAAAAATCTTGCCTCAGTAGTAATGACTTATTGACAGAAAGTGAAAGAATGAAAAGTGTTTTATGGAAATAGAAACCAAAAGTAAGCAGGATTTGTTATGTCAGATAAAATAGACTTTTGAGTGAAAAAAATTTTAAAAAGAAAAAAAAAAACTGCTGTGTAGGGGACAGCAGGTAGCATGGGAGTTACAGCGCTGGACTCCTACATGGCTGACAGCAGTTCAAGTTCCAAACCTGGATGCTTGCTTTCTCACTTTCCCTCTCTCTCTGGTGAGCCCACAAGCCCTATAGCAAATTAAATAATAATAATTAATAAAAAGTAAATAAATAATTTTTAAATGCTACTATGTATACCTTATGGAGATTAAGATATATTTGGCAGGGTTGGTAAATGGTGTGGTGCTTATCTCCCATATGGCCAACCAAAGTTTGAGTCCCAAACCTGGTGGCTTGCTTTCTCACTTTCCCTTTCTCTTGCTCTGTCCTTCTCTGGTCGCATTAAAATAAATAAATAAATAAAGTCAAATAAAATAATTCTTTTTTTAAAAAAAAAAAGAGATTTGGCAAGAAAACTATGGCTTTAAACTGACAAGTCTCAAAATTAGCTTACATCAGAATCATCTGGAGAGCTTGTCAGAACACCAAGTGCTGTGCCCCATCCCCACAGTTTTTGATCCCATAGGTGATCCCATAGGAGGTGAGGCCTGAGCATTTGCATTTTTTCTTCTTGAGAGAGAGATTTTTGCTATAGGGCACATGCCCTTACCAGAGAGACAGAGAAAGACAGAGAGTGAGAAATCACTCCGCAGAGGGCATGGCCATGCCACACAATTCTTTCCCCGCCATGCTCCGCTTGGAATTTTGAGCATGCACACACACGTGCCTGGCATGAGTTCTATACCTCTAGGTCCAGGACTCAAACCATGGTCGACTATGTGGGAGTCCAGTGACATAACTATTATGCCATCTGCTCCTGAGAATCTGCATTTCTAACAAGCTCCCAGGTAATTCGGATGCTGCTGGTCTACAGATATACTTGGAGAACCACTGTGCTAGTTAATTCAAAATCATTGACAGAAAGAGAAATGAAAAAGTACAGCATTGGGCGGCGGCAGGAGGCGGGCCGGGCGGCAAGGCTGCGTCTGACCTGGGGACGTCGCGGGCCCTTCCGGGCTCTGCGTGTCCCCCCGGGGCCCTGCTAAGCCTGCGGCAGC
>NW_006159692.1:3704357-3706544 GCF_000334495.1 Tupaia belangeri chinensis
TCCTGCTAACCACAAGATGGCTGCTGTGCCGCATCAACTGATGGTCAACTCTGCTTGCCAGAACTGCCTTCCGGAGACTGTATTCCATGGAGACTCACCTACAGTTGCGGAACTGCACGAGACCCACACTTGATCCAACCTTGAATGGAATCTATTTTCCCTATTGTTAAAAACTTTGGACTCCTGGCCCCTCTCCCTCTACTCGCAGGTATCGCATTTTCAATGACCCCTCTGGAGGATAGCTGTCTATAGCAGAGATAGAGTAATTGGGAGAGGGGGAAAGGGCTGAGGGTCAAACATAGGATAAAAAACATATTTATATGTATGAAAGTAGAAATGGAACAGTATTGGTGACGGCATGCTTGATTGAGACACTATGCAGTTTATCCTAGATGGGAAACTACATTTGGTGTGTTGTGATGATACTCAGGGAATGAGTGTTAGGCAATATCATTTAATATAAAAAAATAATAATAATAATAAGCAGGAGGAAAAAAAAAATGCACATTTGATGACTGAAGAGAGTTGTATGGACACAACTGGGGTCTACTTTATAGTATGTTCATTCTACTCCCTGGGGTTTATGCCTAGGATCAGATTTGGATACATGTGTAAGGATATGTCAGCTGTGCTAGCTAGTGGATATACTTAGACTAATTGAGTTCATTGGTAGAACAATTGAATGGGGGGGTCGGAAGGCATTGAGGGCAATCATGAATGTTAGGGACAATGGAGGAGGAAGATGGGACATGGCAGAGGGTGGGGATGGGGAATCTAGGATGGCAAAACAAAAGGTAAGGTATGCAGGACACAAAAATTGGGAAATCATTTGCTGAGAACATATATGTTGATGTGCTTGATTGAGCCAATGCACAGTGTATTTTGGATGGAAAATTCATATGTGTGTTGTGATGAGAAAAAAAAAATTATAATAAAAAACAAAGTATAAAAAAAAAAAAAGGAGAGAGAAGAGGATAAAGACAGCAGTGAACAATAGAGAGGCAGGATGTTAATGAGAAATAGATATGGTTTATTACCTGTTGATGATGACATGTATAGTATTCTCAACTGAACCGGTCTGGGAAGTATTTCATTGATGGGTGAAGTCTTTTAATAAGCAAAATGAGAAATAGTGATTGATTGTTTAAAAAAATTATAATAATAATTATTGGGAAAAGCATGGAAAAGATATTGAATGATAAAGCGGGGAGATTGATATCTCTGTATTGACTGACATGCATGGCATTCCCTTTTGAAAAAGCAATGGAAGTCAATGTAAAGTTATATATAATCTAGTGTAATAGAAAGAAGATTATGATGATAATAAAATAAAAATAAATAAATAAATAAATAAAAAAGTACAGCATTTAGGGTAGACAATGTATTCTCTTCTCATTAGCCTTCCAGTGTTTTAAGTTGACATTCAGACATGTCAGTCCTGCCGGGCAGATCATTTAACTTACCAGTCAATTTCTCACTGTGTGGAAATGCAAAAGGTAATCCTCAGATGGAATCGTAGAGTGGTTCACTGAACTAGAGCCATAGAACAAAGTGTCCCTAAAGGGACAGGTCTATCAAGGACAAAGAACACAGAACTAGCTCCCTTGGGCAGCACCTCCAGGTTTGGTGCCAAATCTTGCTCTCTGAATCTCATGTTAGAGAATTTATCATCCACTGAGCCATTCACTCACAAAGTGATCCCTCTCAGGGCTATAATCTCCTTTTGAAAAAATTAATTTATTTATTTTACACTTATTCACTGAGCATCATCACAGCATACAAAATGTGTTTTCCCATCCAAAATACATTGTATAGGGCTTAATCATACATGTTATTGTTGTCAAATAATTTTCCATTTCTTGTTTGATAAATATACATATATATCTCCCTCCCCCCCATTTCTCACCCTCCTGCCATTTCCCACCCTCCTCTTGTGTCTACAGTTGCTTTCCATTCCTTTCCCCCCTACCAAATTTTATTGATTCACAAAATATCTTAATTAATCTAACTACTTTCAATAGCCAGTTCAACTGATGTATACATATCTGTGTACACATGTCTGACTTTAGGCATGAAACTCTTAGTAGAATGAATATACTATAAAGTAGCACCTAGCTGATGCTATATAGCTTACTGTGGTCATTAAAAAGTATTTTTAAATATATTTTTTAATTTCAAGAAAAAAAA
>NW_006159692.1:3706795-3711181 GCF_000334495.1 Tupaia belangeri chinensis
CCAATCTTCCCACTTAAATTCAGGAAGATAACATTCAATTCTGGACTTGTCCCTACCATTAAGCTGGTCATTTTCTTAGTAGTTCTAGAACTCTTATTTCTGTGTGTCTGCATTTAGTTTTCCTGGTATAGCACTTCCTTCAGAACTTCTTGAAGAGCTGATATGATATTGGTAAATTCTTTCAGGTTTTGTTTATCTGAGAATGTTCTTATCTTTTCTTCCCATATGAAAGATAATCTTGCCAGGTAGAGTATTCTTGGTTGAAAATGTTTTTCCCTTAACGCTTTGAATATATTTTCCCATTCTTTCCTTGCTCACATTGTTTCTGATGAGAAGTCTGCTATCTGCCTGATGGGATATCCTTTGTAGGTAACTTGATGTTTCTCTCTTGCCAGTCTGAGTATTTTGTCTTTGTCTGTGGTTTTTGGTTAATCTGGCTATAATGTGTCTTGGAGAAGATCTTTTTGGGTTGATTCTACTTGGGGTCAGTTGTATTTCTCAGGACTGGATCATTGAGTGCCTCTCTAGGTTTGGAAAGTTTTCTTCCAGGATTTCATGGAATAGATTATCAATGCCCTTATTAGTCTCTTCACCTTCTGTAATACCAATTATCTGGATGTTTGGACATTTTAATGGTATCTAGTATTTCTTGTATACTTAGGATGCTGAAATAATGACCAAAAAAAAAAAAAAAGGACACCTAGACAGGTGTAAAAACTCTCAGAAGAGAGTTGAATTTTGGGAGAACTGGTTTTAAGTGGTGTGGCCTCGCTCCCCTGTAATGCTTTACAAAGTGATGAGCATATAGCAGACTTGTATATTTTTACTGATCGAATCTTGCCAGAATGAGGGTATGAATTAAAGTGCAAATCAGAGCTTCTGCTGACTTTGTAAATCCAGACTTGTGCCCTATTCTATCCTTTTGCTGTATGGCCCAGACTCCATTCATGAAGATACATATAGCAAAGAACATGGTTTATAGTCTTCCAGACCTGGGTCCAAATCCCAGCTTCACCATTTCCTATTAATGTGGTCATCTTTAAGAAGTCATTTAACCTCTTTTAAATTTCTATATTTATGGACCAACAGTTGGCGTAATGGCTATGTTGCTGGACCCCAATGTAGCCAACCGCAGTTCGAGTCCCAGACCCGGTGGCTTAAACTTACGCCAGGCACATGTGCATGCGTACCCAAAATCCCAAGAGGAGGATGGAGGAGAAGGGATTGTGGCATGGCCATCCCCCCTGGAGGGGGGGATGATTTCTCGCTTTCTGTCTCTCTGTCTCTCTCTGTCTTTCTTGTGAGTACACACGCCCTATAGCAAAAGCCTTTCCAAAAAAAAAAAAAATCCGTATTTATATAGGTCATTGTGAGCATATTTAGCATCAAGCCTGGTAAAATAATTGCTTTGTAATTAGGAGTTATGATTAGCCTTCTTTTGAAAAAAAAAATGCACACTCTATCTGTTAGCTCTTTTTTTTCAGGTATTCCACATGAGATGTATTCACAAGCCACTAACAAACAGGTGAGAACACACATTAGAGATCTGTTCAGTCATGACAATTCTAAAACAATGTCAGCTGAATAACTGTGAAATCAAACAAAAGACAGGATATAGTCCCACCAAAGATACTGGAAAGCTATGACGCTACTTCCAAATACCCAGTGGAAAGCACTGGTGCCACTTCTACTTAACAACGGAGATGACTTGCTGCTGTCATCAGTCCAGTTTCATATCCTGAGGTGCAGTATAAAATTTCACAAGAAAAAAAATTCCTCTGATTAAAACACATAAATACATAGTTTAGAAGCCTTTTTTTTTTTTGAAAAGGAAGTTTATTAAGTAAAAGTGTAAGATACACTCCTGAGAGGTAGGATGGGCCTGAGCAGACACAGAAAGAGAGGCTCAAAAGGCCCCAGCAGCTGCATTCTGCAAGGTCTATCATCTTTAATCTAGGTCGTGTCGGCTGATCATCAGCTGGGTTCACTGCTCTCATCTCATTGGCGCTATCAAATGTGGCTCAGCCCATATTTATCTAATTGGCTATATCAAATGTTGCTTAATCAGCTAGATATGCCCACTAATCGCCTTCCTACAGGAAATTTTCTGCCTTGATTGGTTTTCTTCTATCTAGTCACATGGGCAGATGCTCCAGCCCCCTTACCCACTTCCATCTGCTAGCTTTCTCCTGCCTTATTTTCCCCCTGAGAGGCATGATCCCCATAGATCTTGAGGAGCTGAAGGTGAATGATCTGTCTTCTGGAAAGGGCTACCTATTGGGGATCATGGAACTCTCGCCCTCTCTGATGTAGGTGGGAAAGCAGGGCTGGGGCAGGTTGTTGAGACAGTACCCATATAGGGCTAGAAACCACCTCTGGACCAACCATTAAGGCCTTCAGCACCTAGGGATGAGAAACTCTCCTTTTCTTTCTATCTCCTTTCTACACCCATATTTCCACTGGGTCTCCTGGCCAAAGTGAGTCTGCCAGAGTGGAATTGGTGGTTCTTGGTATGGGCAACTCTTATATAGGCCTGAAGCCCCTCTGGTCCAACTCATTGAGGCCTCAAGCCCTTAGAGGTGGCAGACCTCTTTCTTTTTCTGTAAGACACATATATCTTTCCAAAGTGACATGTGGACGTGGCTTTCCTCTTTCTCCTGGCCATGGTGCTTGCGACCTGCATCTGTAAGTTGCTACAATCCCATAGCAAAGACTCATCTGCCCCTAAGAAGAAACTAAGCTGTAAAATTGCAGGTGACCATAGGATGGGGCTATCAACCCCTTGGGACCTCCTCTGAATCCTGCTGTGAGTCACCTAGACTGATGACAGCCCTCCCAGGGACACACCTGGGTACTGTCTCAACAACCTGCCCATCCCACGAACTATTAATCCCACCTCAGTCCGCCCACTTTGGCTGAGAGACTCCATGGAAATGAATATAAAATGATGAAGCAGTTAGAAAACAGAGTAGAGGGGGGTCCCCAATTAGGGACTTACCTCCAGGCTGGTTCACCACAGTGTGTATTGTGTGATGGTTTTTGTAAGGATACCCAGGTTCTTGGTGTTTCGGACAAAGAATTAAATGAAACAAGCCAATAGTATAAGGAAAACGTAGTTTATCGTGAAAAAGGGAAAGCACACTCCTGAGAGGCAGGAGCAGGCCTAAGCGGACAGAGACAGAAGTGACTCGAAAGGCCTGGAAGCCATTCTTCAGAGCATTTCCTCATTGTATACGGAGTAAAAGTGCCAGAGGGAGTTTCGTTTGTTTGTTTGTTTGTTTTTTAAACTTAAGTCTTTTCATTAATTTGGAATGGCAGACATTTAAGAACTTCAAGGCCCTGCGCCCTGTTCGCACCAGCCTGGAGGCCCAGGGAGCCCACGTTTCCCTCTTCGGCCTTTCTCTCCTACCAGGCAGCAGGTGGGGCTGGTTGCCAGCTCCAAGAAAACACATTAGAAATCCAGGGAGCTCGAGCATGCCGCTGACGTCAGTCACTTTTTTCCTTCAGGAAGAGAAACCAGGAACATAATTGCCCTAGAAATAACTCAATCCATGGCCTCCTACGCCCAAGCCCTACCAGGTGCCCACGCCTCCTAGGTGTAAGTAATGGTGGCGCCAGCGGCCTACGAGACACCCCAGAGGCCCAGAAAGCTTTGGGGGAAAGTCTCCTGCAGCCGTCCTAATGATTTGGAAGGTTGCACTGAAAACAAACTCCTTCCTGTCATCTGTGCTTCATGCCATTAAGCACTTCAGGTGCCATTTCCCCTGCCCCAGGGTGGAGGGTGGCAGGGATTTCGCAGTTCGGCTCCCAACAGCACAGGCCTGGAGCGGAGCAACCGCCCCCACACCTCTGCGTTGCGGCTGCCACCTCACTGCAGCTAGGCCCGAGATAATTGGTGGGGCTGGATCATGGCCAAGATACGGCAGGATGTAGAACAGGCATCTGAACCAGGGCATCGGTGTCAGGATCTGAGCTCTAACCGTGGTGCAGGAACCAGCGTCACCACGAAGCACAAGCTGACCTCAGAGGTCAGGATGCCCTGTCTGCCTTGGCTCTTGCTTGCTCAGGCTCCGTGACACTTGCATGGCACTCCTCCGACATTCCGGGCTCTCGCTACGGCAGCAGTGGGAAGGTATTAGGTGACTCGTGAATCCTGTAAGGTACACAGGTGGCGATGGCACACTGCCCACAGGTTGGATGGTGACAGTTCCTGCTATATTTAGGGGAGGAGATTAGTACAGACCCCTGTGGGTACTGCAAGTACTGGCACGCGGGCTCTTTGCATGGTGCCAGGGAACCTATTAGCAATGTGGGACTTGTTCTGTGCCAACTGGAAACACAATCTCTTAACTTCAGCCAGGGAGAGAACAGAATCTGACATTTAAA
>NW_006159692.1:3711631-3721181 GCF_000334495.1 Tupaia belangeri chinensis
GAGAGCCGCGCCCTGCTGATCCGTCAGATGATCCATTGAATCCAATAACTTGATTGAATCCAACAACAAAAGTTACGTCTGCATCTTTTGTTGGTGAGTCGCCCTCACCACCCTATCCCCAGTCACTGGGTCATCATTATGGAAGCCCGCCACAGCCCAGTCCTGAGGTTGGGTGTGTGCCCCCAGGGGTGTGTAGGGATCTCTCCCTCAGATGGAAGGTTCTTAGTGGAGCGCTACCCTTCTCAGAAGCAGGGGCGGGCATCTCATCTCACGCGAGGTGCCAATGCACCCTCTGGTGGGCCTCAGTTCACAACAGCCTTCTGCAAAAGAAAGTATGTATACAATCACAGCAATGCGCTGGCCAGACTGAGAGAGAAGGACATCTGAGCTCAAACAAATTAACATACTATGATTAGATGACACTGCTTGGAGGACTTTAAAACAACAACAATAATAATAATGACTAACACATCGGGTGCACTGGCAAAGAGTCTAGGTACTCTGCTAAGACAATTTAATCCTCACAAAAGCCCGATGAGGAAGTGCTACCACAACCATTTCATAGACTAGAAACTGAGGTGCAGGACAACCAAATAACATGCCCAAGATCACATAACTAATAAGTTTTAGGCCAAGATTTGAATATTGACTGCCTAGGCTCCAGAATCCCTGTGCTTAACCACGGAACTATGAGGTAATAGTTTTCAAAAATAAAACCTTGATAATAACACAATCAAATTGCAATTTTACAGTTTAAAAGTATTCAACTCATGGGACCAGCAGTTGGTGCAATAGCTATGTTGCTGGACTCCCAAGTAGTCGACTGCAGTTCAAGTCCTGGACCCTGTGGCTTAAACTCACCCTGGGTGCATGTGTGTGCATGCCTAAGATCCCGAGAGGAGAATGGAGGAGAGGGGATTGCGGCATGGCTATCTCCACAGGGGGTTGATTCCTCACTTTCTGTCTCTCTGTTTCTGTCTTTCTGGCAAGCACATACACCCTATAGCAAAAACCTCTCCAAAAAAAAAAGTATTCAACTCAGAGCCAGCAGGAGGCATGGTGGTTAAGGTACTAGACTCCCACTTGGCTAACCACAGTGGAAGTGCTATACCTGTCGGCTTTCTCTCTCTCTCTCTCTCTCTCTCTCTCTCTCTCTCTCTCGTGCATGTGCCCTATAGCAAATTTTAAAAATAATAACAATAAATAAATAATTGTTTTAAAAATGTATTCAACTCTTAGCATGGAAGCCCTTGGAATTACCATTTTTTCACATCCCAGGGGTCTCTAAAATGCCTTGAGTTAGGCTAGCACAGCCTTTCTTCTTCATGAGCTGTGCTCCTGCTCTAGAGAAGAGTAATAGAGGTCTGGACCAGGATCTTGGAGAGCGCGAGTGGACTTCCCTCTATACTGCAGAGTGGCTCTTTACTTGGTTATGTCAGGCCCTCAACTCAAAGCTCTCAAATTAAGGAACCAGTGAGCTTCCCTGCTCCTAGTCACTGGTGAAGCCAAGGCTCCCCACACCCTGGTCCCAGCCCAGCCCTGCCAGCTGAGGGGGCACTATGAGCAGTGCCGGGCACCCCAGCCAAGGTGTGAGGAAGCATTGCCTGCTGTGAACTCTAACTCGCCTACAAATGGAAAGGGGGACCCTAGAAGCTGACAGGTGAACTGGAAAAATCCATTAGAAACGGGATCATGAGGGGCCGGCAGGTGGAGTAGTGATTAAAGGCATTTCCCACATGGCCCACCTCAGTTTGAATCCCAGACAGAGACGCTTGCTTTTCTCACTTTCCCTCTCTCTCCCTCTTTTTCTCTCCCCATCTCTCTGGTCAAATTAATAAATAGTAACAATAAATTAAAATTAAATAAGTAATTATTTTTTTAAAAAAAGGATCCTGAGTATGTTGGAGGGGGATACTTGTACAATTAGGATTTGATATGGGAATAGTGAGGTTTAGTCATCCAAAATACTCACTAGCGCTGCTCCCCCTCCCCCCCAGGAAGGCCTGTGCGAACCCTCCCACCATGAGAACAGAGATGGAGATACACAGGAGCTCAGAATGGGGGTAGCGAGCACACCCCACATCATGCATACCCTGTGATTGGCAGTCAATCGTGGCAGGGACCAGGGTTGAGAGAGTCCTGGGACAGTCTGTCCCTCTGCATCGGGGATCTATGAAGCTGGCCATTGCAGTCAGCCTCTGAGGATGAGCAGGCATTGGCCTCTCTGAGCAGGGAGGGCTGGGTGAGGCCAAAGGGAGGGGCAGGCGTAAAAGCAAGGTCCCTCATACCTTCTAACAGATAGTCGCTCTCCTGCCTCACAGCATGCCAGCCGCTAATTACCTGATTTAATGAACATTTACTGAGCACTGTCCATGGGACTCCCAATGCCTGAAAACTGGGGAAGGAGCTGCCTGAAATTCTTAGTCAATGTTCTAGGAAGAAAAAGTACTAGGTATTTCCTAACCGACTCTCTTAATGTGTGCTTGTCGTCTGAAAGTGAAGTCAGCAGAGGCCACAGGACAACTGCAGAGCTGGACACAACAGGTGCATGCACACACACTCACACACACACACACTCGCGCGTGCACACACACACACCATATCTCTCGTTGAGGATAGAAACTGAAGATTTTTTTAGAGCATTTTTATCTTATTTTTAAGTTTATTCATTTCTTCTGAGAGAGAGAGAGGCACCCCCACACACACACAGAGCCTTCATGCAGCCATCCACTCCCAGCTCAGCCGACTAGGACTGCAGGCACAAGCTATGGTGCCCAGATGTTCCGGGAGACCCCAGGATGCAGACCTAGGGCCGTCCCACCTGGCTTCAGCATCACAGAGAGTTGTGTTACACTGCAGCACCCCAGCTGACCACACCTGCCCCTCTGAGCTTGACTCTCCTCCTGTCCTCACTCCTTGGGTTACATCTGGCAGGTTGGCATCCTCTCTGGGGACTGTTAGAAACAGAGCCCACGCTCATCAGGGCCTTGGGACATGCCTGTCCCCGTTACAGTAGCTATGATCAGAGACAGAACTACAGTAAGGTTGTCACACCATCCTTAGGGACATCGGGTGCCAGTCTGGCTCTTTTTTCTCTATTTCTTAATTGTCCTCAATTACTTCAGGAAGAAAATCCGTTTGTGCTCAAGTATTTGGTCTATATCCTTGGGGTTAAAGAATTCTTCGTATCATGTTGGCCTCTTTCATTCCATTTTTAAGGTATATATTCTTAGAATACTCATCTCTCCTATGCATCTAACTCCTGGTCACCTCTCCTGTACATGCTTCTTCTTCCAGGAGGCCTTCTCGGTGCCACCACCATGCCCCAGTTTGAATCAGGTGCCACTTACGTGGTCTTACCACTCTTTGGACTTCTACAATATATAGCCCCCAGCATAGCACCCCCTAGTTGCCCTTTTATTTATCTGACTCCTGATACCAAATTATACTTCTGTGAGCAAGAAGGCTGTCTCTTGTAATGTTGCCTTATCACTAAACCCCTACTACAGAATAAGGCACATATTAAAGGGTCACAAATTATTTGCTAAACTTATTACTTTATTGTTTAAATGAAGCTAAAAGAATTGTACATCAACAATAAATTATTTAGTTACTTTGAAATAGAGTTCATTTCTCTTTTCCAGCCTGTTCATATTTGTTTAGCAAGTCTAAGATAGAAAAATATATGTATCTCAGTCCTGAAAGGCTTCCTAGAAAAACTCCAAATTTAGTACTTGAAAAATTTAGAAGTTTGAAGAAAGAAGTGCTACAATTCCTAGTCTTTGCTTATAACTGCTCAGAAAATTTTAAATTAAATTCCCAACAACATATTAAGTCTCTGTCCCTATAGTTTTTTTTTTATTTCTCCCTTTAAAAAAATTTTTAAAGAGCCTTTTCCTTTTTTTTTTTTAATTTTCTATAGGGCATATACACTCACTCAAGAGAGACAGACAGAGAGAAAGAGAGGGAAAATGAGAATGCAAGCTGCCAGATCTGGGACTTGAACCACAGCCAGCCATGTGAGAATCCAGCACCCTAACCACCAAGCCACCAGCTAGCCTTACTCCCTTCAAAATTTTATAGCACATGGTTCACTTTCCTTTTGTCTCTCATTCAGAAAATGATATATAAATCTTGGCTACTGAGGGTTGTCAGAGAAGTCAGGAGCAGGCAAAGCATTAAAAGTGAGTTGGAGTGGGACCAGCAGATGGTGTAATTAGACTCCCACATGATTGACCATGGTTCAAGTCTCAGACCTGGTAGTTTGAAACACACTGGGCACGTGTACGTGTATGCCCAAAATTCAAAGAAGAGAATGGAGAAGGAGCGATCCCAGCATGGTAATCTGCCCTGGGGGGGGGTGATTTCTCCATTTCTGTCTCTCTTTCTCTCTCTGTCTCTGTGGCGAGCACACATGCCCTATAACCAAAAAGCTCTCAAAAAAAAAAAAAAAAAAGAATTGGAGGTTGCAACAAGTAGCATGGTGGTTAGTGTTCTGGACTTCCACATGGAAGTGAAAAATATGGAAAAGGATCTCTTGAAGGAATCATAAGAAATGCCTAGGACTATTTCTATCCTAGTGTTGGCTAAAGCCACCAAGGTAAAACTTGCAAAATATGTAGCTATCCCAATTGTATTACCCTTAGCCCTCACATACCTCTAAGACATAAAAAGATTAGAGTTGAGGTGTGATTGGAAATTGAAGAGCTTGTTTGAAAAAAAAATTCATTAGTTGGGGCACTTTTCCTCCTCCTCCCTATGGGGAGGTTCCTGTCACCTCAAGCCAAGTAAGATATCGTGATTTTTCAAGAAACCCACTTGGAGAGCTTGATATGTTCACTGGAGTCTACGGAACACAGCGAGCATAGTGGACTAATCCACTTCATGCCAGAGAAGCAGACAGGCAACAGCCAGTGACCAGAACAACTGAACATGAGTGGCTGAGTCCAGTTGCCCGGCATTCCCAATGTTGGTTGGGATCGAGGATATGTGAGTGCTCCCTGGGAACAAGATGACCACTCAGGAGAGGGAACTGACCCAGAAGGGCATTCTGTCCCTAAGCCAGGATGGACCCTGGGTTCCCGGGAACTGAGGAGAAAACTTATCTGGCCTCAGAGGACGTGTATCAGAGGCAGGACACGGCAGCACAGTTGAATGTTACCAGTGTAGCTCTCCAGAGGACTCACAAGTGCTCCCCGAGAAAGCATCTGCTTTGGGGCTGGCAGGTGGAGTGGTAGTTGAGGCGCTGGACTCCCACATGGCCGACCATGGTTCAAGTCCTGGACCTGGAGGCTTGCTTTCTCACTCTTCCTTTCTTTCGGTCTGTCTCTCTCTGGTCAAAATCAAAGAATAATGATAATAAATATAATTAAAAATAAATAAATCTTAAAAAAAAAGAAAAAAGAAAAGAAAGCATCTGTTTTGAAATCCCCCAAGCCCAGAGCCACCTTGAATCTTCTGCCATAGCCAACGGAAGTCATTGCCAGATGACATCAAGTCAGCCAAGCAGGACCTTCTTGTTTTTTACTTGTCCTATCCCCAACCCTCTCCTTGTGAGCTGCCAGGAGTGGGGAATGTTGGGCAGGAAGGTGAGGCGATGAAGAGGAACGCTTCTAACAGTTTTCAGGTGCTAGGAATCCACCTTAAGAAACATATTCTAGGGGCTAGATGGTGGCACAGCAGTAACACAACTGGACCCGCATAGGATGGTTCTAGGTTTGCATCCTGGAGCCTCCCTATACACACCTGTCCCTCACACACAGGCTTGTGATCTGGGCTAGTTTTACAGAATAAAGACACTGTTGGGAATATCTGTCTCTCTCTGTGTGTCTCTCTATCTCTCTCTCCATGCCATGGAAGAGGTAAATAAATAAACTTTAAAAAACAAACACTACACACACACACTGTTCTAAAGCAGGGATCTGATTGCATTACCCACTACTTAAAAATCTCAGCATCCCCTCAAAGGGTCCACAACTAAAACTACCAATGTCCACACTCCTTAGTCTCAGGTCTTTTCAGTGTAGTCCAACCCAACTTTCTGGCCTTATTTGCTATCTGTGTCCTCTACTCTCTAACCATACTGATCTGCTCTCCACTTCGTGAGCACTCTAGGGGCCCTGCCTCTATACTGTTCCTTGGCCTGGAATGTCCTTCTTGCTACCTCTGCTGATAAACTTCTACTCATCCTTGAAGACTAGATCCAAGTCATCCTCTGTATAACATTCCCTGCATCCCTTTGGGCATGCTATCCGGTCACAGCACTCTTTACACAGCCTTACCGTCACCTTTGTGCATTGTTTTCTTTGTACCTGTCGTGTTACTAGACTGTCTTTATTCCTATCTGATGCTCGGAGCCCAGCATGATGCCAAAAGGAGCAGTTCACTACATTCATGATGAATTAGCAATTCTAGACTGCAGTTGCCCCAGCTGGTTTGGATAGCCTGCTCTCCAGATACTTATTGTATCAGTCATCTCTTGCCGTAATGATGCTACATAACAAACATGCACACACACACACACACACACACACACACACACACAATCTCCACAATGAACATTTACTTTCATTGCTCAGGACAGCTTTGCTTCAGGTAACAATTTGACTGGACTTGGTTCTGGGTTGTGGGTTAAGTTCAACTTTGCTCTACACATTTTCTCATTTGGGGACCATGAAGTATATGGGACATGTTCTTCTCCCAATTAATCACAGGAGCACAAGAGGCTATGTCAAAACATGTAAGCACATTTATCCACTCTGTGCACATCACATCTACTAACATTCCATTAGCCAAAGCAAATCATATGGCTGAGACCAACATCAAGAGAGCAGCAAATATACTCTGCTTTCCAGGTTGAGGAAGTCACATGGCAAAGTGAATGAAGGGATAATATTACAACAGGGAGCCAACTGGAGATTGGGAAGGAAAACTGAGAATCATAATCCAACCCAAGTTTACCTTTTCCCATATTTAAGGCTTCATTTATCTCCATTTAATCTCTTAAGATGATACCAGAGACTCCCAGACACCTAGTGAGTCTCTTTGCTAACCCTGGGCATTGGTTGGGCTATCTCTGGACCTCTATCCACTGCTGCAGACATAAACTAGATCATTCGCTTAAGGAAGCTAATGGAAAAATCCATCATGCAACTATTCTGATAATGATCGAAAGGCCCAATACCACTGGTTATCTGGTCTCTATATATTTGCATTACTGTTAAGAAAATAATTGCTATTGGTTATTCTGAGAGGTTTTATAAATTTTCACCCATAAATGTATGTGCATCATGTTTAAGATGTGGCTATTTTCGAAATCTCGCTTGAACTTCAGCCATGCCTACAGTTGCTCGCGTACTTAAAAAGTCATCTAAAACAATGTACTGTTGTGATCCAAGAGTAATTCTAGTTGGTGTGGTGATTTATAGACTGTGGTGGAGTCAGGTCCAGCTGGAAGTGTCCATTAGGATGGCAGAGAGAACTAACAAATCAAAGGCCTCAGAAAGACACATGTCTTCCTCCCAGAAGCAGGCAGGAAAAATTCTTCTCTTTCAATACTATACATAGTGTTTGCATCCCCTGGAAAGAAGAATATGATTTTTGACCTGGCCACAGTGCCTTACAGATAGCACCACCACGGGGAAGCTGGAGGCTGCATGGGAAGCCCCAGTTCAGTTCCCTGGCCAATGGGAACACACTAGGCATGATTGTGCATGCTTTTCTCTCTCCCTCCATCTCTCTCTCTCTTTCTCTATCTCTCTCTCTCTCTTATATATTGTCATTATATATATGTATATGATCTCTCTCTCTTTCTCTCTCTCTCTCTCTCTATATATATATATATATGATATTATATGGTAGATATATCATATATGGTGGTATCATATAACTATCTCACATATAGAGATATGAATATGACTTTTTACAGAGTGCTAGATTTGATCTGGACAGAGGGCACTGTAACCCATTCTCTGGTATGTCAACACAGACCTACTGACTTCCCAGGGTGGTACCTAGAAGCCAGTGAACTTATTCTTGCCCTACTGTTTTATCTTTGAACTTTTGTCTACTATATGCCTGGGACTGGAAACCTAGAAGGGCTGGACTCAGCTATTAAATCATCATATGAATAGTCATTATATTTATTAAGCCAAGCCCCTCCCACTTCTTAGAGAAAGACCACTTCACCCTATGGGGTTGAAAACTCTACATTCATTCTCCTTTTACAAAACCTTACAGACTGTGAAACTGCTCTTTATTATTCCAACCCTTCTATAATGGTACTGTCCTTGGAGGTGGGAGAAAAAGAAGCCAGCCCACCCTACCCCCTCGTACCCACATGTACCGTTCCATTGCTGAGGATTGCCCCATGCTACAGGTCTTCTCCAGGACAGGGCAGTGACCTCCAACAGTTTGTTGTTTCCCTTCTCTGAGTTTTCAGAGACATGTAGCAGCACGTAGCACACCTCCAATCCGTAAACTTCTCTCCCCACCACCCAGCCTCCCACCTGCTTTTGGAAACGTGCCAAAAAATCATGCAGTTCCCAAACAGATTGCCAAAGACCAGAAGGCAGATTTTATTCAAAGCAGCCAACACATGATGTTGTCAAAAATCCCAGGAGTTAGGAAACGGGGTTCTGTCCTCAGCGCTGACTAGTGACCTTGGCTGAGCCTCTTCCCTTGCCACACCTCCATTGTGCTTCTTTATTCCAACCAATTCATTTGACTCCTTCATAACTGAACATAATTTGTAGTTATTTGATTTAATTACCTTTATTTTGTCTTGCCCTTAGCCTGTGCTCTCCATTAAGATGTTAGCTCCTTTGGGCGATGTAATCCCCAGGAAAAATTCACCCCATGGTGTTCTCAACACCTGGCACATCATCAGAGCTCAATAAATAGTCACCATTGAGTAGAACATATTAAATACATTATATACATTAAAGTATATAAAAATTAATGATCTAGTTTTTATAGTCTATGATTTTTTTCATTTAGTCAGAACAGAAGCAAAAACAATAATCCCCTTTCTCCCATCCAGAAGGGGCAAGGGGCAGGCCTTCAGAAAAGACTCCTTCATGGCTCCTGAGAACTAGTGATTTCAGGGAAAAAAGAGAAATGAAAATTTTCTACTGATAATTCAGCCTCCAGCCCCCAAACTCTAGTGGTAGGGAGCTCTTCTAGCCTTCTCTCTGTCTCTGTCTCTTTCTCTCTCTGCCTCTGTCTCTGTCTTCTCTTTTTTTTTTTTTGTAATTTTTCCTTTTTAAAATCTTTTATGGTAAAGTATTCTCTTGGCTTTCAGTCCCTCCTTTATCTTGCTAATAGTCCCCTTTCTCCCACCCAACCAGGAGAGGCAAGGGACAGGCCTTCAGAAGAAGACTCCTCCATGGCTCCTGAGAAGCTTGCCTCATGGTTTTTTATTTTCTGCTTTCTAAAAAATAATAATAATACATTTTTGGTTGTCTTTTTCCTTCTTTTTCTCTCTGTTTCTTTGGGAGATTTTTGTTTTGTTTTGTTTTTCTTCTCTCTCTCTCTCTCTCTCTCTCTCTCT
>NW_006159692.1:3721686-3739113 GCF_000334495.1 Tupaia belangeri chinensis
AAACCCCCCCAAAAAAAAAAAAAAAAAAAAAACCTTCCGGCCCCCCCCCCGTCATTCCTTCTAACAACATTTTCTTTAGCACCATAGAGAACAGTTTACTGTTTAATATATTTATGGAGTTTTTTGTTTAGTTGATGTTTATTTGTCTGTTTGTTTTTAGTCAGAGAGAACATGTATTCACAGAGAGAGAAGTTTTCATTTCTCCAGCCTGTCAGGATGTGGGGCTTACACACACACACATACACCATGTATGGTTTTCAAGCTGCAGAGAACGGGATTCAAACCACAGTCAACCATGTGGGATCTGATTCCCTATGCATTGTGCTTAAATATTGAGCTACAGGGATGGCCCTAGATTTGTGTTTTTATCATATTCCAGGTAATAGTTGTGAGCACAAAAAAATTGGAAAGCTTAATCTTTCTGACATCTTCCTGTTTTTCTAGCATTTCTCATCTGATCTGTTCATTTTAATTAACACTTAGGTACACGGTCTGGCCTACTCACCAAGTCTAGGCAGTTTCTCCACTCCCATCATGCATTTGTTCCTCAGAATCTTTGCATTACTTCTGCCCAGTCTTACCGCCAACTCCAGAGAACTTAAGATCAAATTAAAACCTAAAAGTGTGAAATTCCTAATACAGCTCTACAGGCTAAAGCAATTCTTGTGTTAGCAAAACCATCTGCATAAAATCACTACAACTGACTACTGTTAGTCACTATTTTTCAAAAAAATAAATAAGAGCGTGCTGATTGTTAGTCAGTGGCCCTGGTCTCCATCCTCATGCCACTGTGTAGCCATTTAACTTACATGTTCTTAATAATAAATAACCCCCATCCTCCATTTTGGACTGCATTGTCAACAGGCAGTTGGAAAGCTAGTCAGTGAGTTTTTTGCCTCAGTGTACACTCGGGTGCCTAGTACAAGTACTTCACAGTATATGGCGGGAATATTAATTCCACACTCAACTAAGAGATAAGCTAAGGCTACAAAAAGAGGGCATCAGCACCTCCTACTGGAAGAAGTGAGGACATGCAGGTGCTAATAGAGAGCTCTGCTCTAAGAAGCCAGGAAGCCCAACTTCCTTTTCCATCTTTGGCTGTTTATGTGTTATGCATGAGTTCAGGACACAGCAAGTGAGCACCACAGGACCAAACATGGGTGGGATGGGTCCAGGCCACTGGTTAAGTCTGGGAAAACATTACCCAAGATAGCCCATGAGTGTATAACCAGACCTGAGAGCTGAAAACATGATCAAGAGAGTATTCCTCACTGGGATTTAGGAAAGATGGAAACATTCAGAGAACTAAGGGTCTGAAACAAAGATGCAAAGGTGAAATAAGTAGCAAAGTTGGTGATCTTGGGACTCACGTAAACAGAGGGAAGTGAGGTATGGCTTGGTCAGGAAATCTAGAAGAGAGTGCTTGGAGAAGAAAAGTGCTTGAAGAAGAACGTGAGCTGCAACTCCAACCCAGACCTCATTCTCTAAATAGTTTTTGTCAGTGAAATTTTTGTTTCACGCACCATTGAGCACTTCAGGAAGCCAAATTATTGCATCATTTACTCAACCACAAATATCTAAATAAAAATCATTGAGGGCCAGCCCCAGAGAGCAGCAATTAAGCACTGCACAGAGGAAGCCAGATTCCACATGGCCAACCAGAGTTCAAGTTCTGGCCTTGTCAGCTTCAAAACCAAGCAGGGCACACGTTCCTGGGATCCAAGGGGATGGAGAATTGGAGGACCACAGCATGTTGAGGTGCCATGGGGGAGTGTAAAGCATAATAATAATGAAATATTTTTCAAAAGTTGTATTTTTTAATAACATCTGTCCTGATGAGGTATTTAGTAAGAAAATTGATCTCATATTCTGCCGGCAGAAATATAGAACCTTTCCAGTCATAACCGTGGTGATAAGTAGCAAGAGCACTGAAAATGTGTGTGTCCAGCCTGGGACAGGGGCCTTTGACACCCCAGATGCCCCAGGTGTGCCCGGTCCTGGGCTGGCCCAGCACCACAGTGAGGAAGTGTGGGTACCTTAGTAACGGCGCAGTCCACAGCCTGATGTTCCAGAACCACGGCTCGTGGAGCACCTGGGGGAGAACATGCACACCGGGAATTTGGCCTAGGCCCGCTCCAAACTACACACAGGACATACTGTGAAGGTGATGTGTCCAAGATGGTCCATATCCCCATAAAGAAGAAAGAATATGAGGCTAGCAGATGGCATAGCAGTTCTATTGCTGGACTCCCACATGGCCAACAGTGGTTTGAGTCCCAGACCCGGTAGCTTCAAACTCAGGCTGGGTGGATGTGTGTGCATGCCCAAGATCCTGGGAGGAAAATGGAGGAGCAGGTACTGAGGCATGGCCATCCCCCCAGGACCCTCTCATTCCCTCTCTCTCTCTCTCTCTCTGGCAAGCACACACACACTAAGGAGGCAAAAACCTCTCAGAAAAAAAGAAAGAAGAAAGAAAGAAAGAAAGAAAGAAAGAAAGAAAGAGAGAAAGAAAGAAAGGAAAGAAAAAGCAGAAGAAAGGATATGAGGGCTGGAGGAGCCAGGTAAGGGCTCTCACCAGAACTTCTCCGTGCTGGCACCCTCATCTCAGACTTCCAGCCTCCAGAATTGTGAGAAAGTACATTTCTATTCTTTGAGCTTCCCAGTCTACAGTGCTTTTTTTGTTTGTTTTTTTTTTGTTTTTTTGTGTTTTTTTTGGAGAGGTTTTCACTATAGGGCGCATGCGCTCGCCAGACAGACAGAGACATAGAGACAGAAAGCAAGAAATCACCCCCCAGGGGGATGGCCACACCGCAATCCCTTCTCCCCCATTCTCCTCTCGGGATCTTGGGCACGCACGCACACGCGCCCGGTGTGAGTTTTAAGCCACCGGGGCTGGGACGCGAACCGCGGTCGACTACTTGGGAGTCCAGCGACTTAGCCATTACACTAACTGCTGGCCCCTCTACAGTGCTTTGTTACAGCGTCTGAGCAGACACCAGACATGGGACTCAGGAAACAGAGGCTTCAAAACCACAAACAAGGCAGGAGGCAGAAATTTGCATAACAATGAGAGTCAGACATGGAGTGGAGGCAGACCGCAGCGTGGATGGGTCAATGCCAACCTCACAGAGCCCAGATGTGGGCCTCAGTATCTCGAGGAGAGTCTACAACACCTGTATTGGCCCAAGCCAGGGTCCTCAAGGGGCAGCTCCTCTGGGCAGGAAGGACCCCATCAACCACTCTCGGGGACGCAGCACACAATTTATAACACTGACTGAGTCCCGTGCATACCAGGAGCTGTGCTGGACCTGGGACAGCTGCGACTAAGACAGGTCTCTGTCCTTACAGAGCTCTCCATACAGCAGAAATTACAGACATTGCACTAAGAATTTCAGACACACTGAGTGTGCAAAAAAGTCCCGTAAGCAAGACCAAGACAGGTTTTTGTTTATTTGCTTTAAAGTTCATACACTTGCTGGAGACAGACAGAAACAGAGAGAGGAAGAGTGAGAAGCACCACCCCCCCCCCAGGAGGGATGGTCACACCACAATCCCCTTTCCTCCATTCTGTCTTTCAAGCCACCGGGTCCAGGACTTGAACCGCAGTCGACCATGTGGGAGCCAGCTGCCCTAACTTCTCCTTCATCTTCTGGTTCAACAAAGAAAGTTTTTCATATGCTTCTCCACTCAGTTGTCTAATGAAGAGAATTTGAGACTGGGGTGGGGGAGGCTAGCCCCTTAGCCTCGTGGTTAAGGAGCCAGATCCCATGTGGCTGACTGAGCAGTTCAAATCTTGGACCCAGCAGCCCAAAACACATATTGGGCACATGTGTGTGTACCCAGTAAGTTGGAGAAATAGAGGAAAAGGGATTATGGTATCACCATGCCCCATAAGGAGGTGCTTTCTCCCTCTCTCTTTTTCTTTCTTTCTCTTTTCTCCCTCTCTCCCTCTCCCTGTCTCTCTCTGGTGAGCACACATGCCCTCTGGCAATTAAAAAAAATAGAAAGAACCTAGGTATCAGACTGACACAGGAGTGCTGGGTGATCAGACCCAACACCCATGCTGGTTCTTATCTGACACAAAGAATTAGAGATGCGGACACAGGGAGGGGAGTAAAGCAGGAGTTTATTAGAAGAGGGAAGGAAGAACAGAGTGGCACCTCTGTGTAAACCCCAATTTCTCCCAAGTATGTGGGGTGGAGGGGAAAGAAGAGCCAAAGAAGAGCTGGAAGCAGAGGTTTTTTACCCAGCATCCAAGCAATGGGCTGACTTTCTGGTAAAAAAGTGGGCTTTAATAGTTACATGGTAGTCTGAGTGATTTATTGCCCAGTTCTTTGTAGGGTTAGCAGACCATAGCATTCTGTACTTGTTGTTAGAATACAGATACTAAACAGAAACTGTTACCCTTAGCTACAGTTGCTTTGAGTCCCAATGCAGCCAGCTTCTGACTGTGAAAACTTAGCCACTGTGCATCCATCTTGGCCTCATCCTGTCTGTGTGCTCAGTACCCCTGTCTCCTGCCTTATTAGTAAGGAGTCATAAATTCTTAAAAGACATGTAAAAAGGGTGTATGTTTTACCAGACCATGCCAGAAAATTACAGACTGTATTGAAAAGAAAAAACAATGACTTCCTTTCAGGGCCCTTGTCCTATCTACCTGTAAGTGGGTCTAACTCCTGTCTCAATTATCTGTGCAGTTTTAGTGTCATGAGAGGTAACAAAGGTTATTTTGAAAAAGCTCAGGAGTCCTTCCTGTCAGTGACTTTCACAGTGGTGATTTACCCTAAATGTCCCCAGAGCCACTCAATAATTCATTTTAATGTTGCCCTCTATGAACATTGAAATCCTTCTCAAACTCCACCTATTACACTTCACTCTGTTTCACCATTGCTGACTTAAATAACACTTCTTATGGTGACCAGCAGTTGGCATAATGGCCATGTCACTGGACTCCCATGTAGTCAATCACTGTTTGAGTCCTGGACCCAGTGGCTAAAACTCACGCCAGGCACATAAGCATGCATGCCCAAGATACCGAGAAAAGAATGGAGAAGGGATTGCAATGTGGCAGTCCCCCCGGGAGGGGATTTCTAACTCTCTGTCTCTCTCTTTCTGGCGAGCACACGCTTCCTATAGCAAAAACCTCTCCAAAACAAACAAACAAACAAAAAAAACACTTCTTATGAACTCTCATCCATGTTTCTATGGGGACGAGTGCTCGTCTCTCCCATGCAGAGAACTCTCCCAGAACTTGCTCCTTTCTCTTCACCACTTAGTTCTCCCCCAGATTTTTCCAGCCCCATTAAGTCATTCCTGAGAGAGGTGAGTCCAAAATGGTAGAAAACTCTGTTCTTTTGCCAACGCCCTTTGCCAGAATCTACCGACATACTCCCTTCGGCCAAGAGCGTCCCTTCCCTGCCTGCTCCTGCAGGCCCAGGAAGGCCACAGCTGCGGTGCTCGCCCCCACTGGGTGAACCCCTTCACTAAGAACGTCCTTCTTGTTCTCAGGCTTTGTCGATTGTACAGCTCTTTTATAGACATTTTCTCATGGGACGCCCCAATCTTGGGAGGTAGGCAAGGAAGATACTAGCATCCCCAAGCTATAGAAAAGAAAACAGTTTCAAGTTTAAACAACTTATTAAGTTAACTGCCCAATGTCATAAGGCTACTAGTGACAAGGAACAGGTATGACAGGAAGAATGGACAGGCACTAAGACCACTCTGCTGCCCCCAGCGCCTCTTTCTGACCCATTAGTCCTCTCTTCCATGAGAGGACACTTTAAGAAGATGCCAGGACCAGCAGTTGGTGTAATGGCTATGTCGCTGGACTCCCATGTAGTCGATCGCAGTTCAAGCCCCAGACCCGGTGGCTTAAACTCATGCCAGGTGCGTGTGTGTGTGCCCAAGATCCCGAGAGGAGAATGAAGGAGCAGGAATTGCGGCGTGACCATCCCCCCTGCAGGGGAGTTCTCGCTTTCTGTCTCTGTCTTTCTGGTGAGCACACACACCTTATAGCAAAAACCTCTCAAAAAAAAATAAATAAATAGAAGATGCCAGTAACTGGGCAGTGTCACTTTGCTAGGACACAGCAAATCACGTAGTCACTGGCATCAACAACCGACTTACTTTTTTTCAATCCCAAAGCCTAGAAGCCCAAGGCCAAGGGGTCAGCAGGTCTGTTTCTTCCCTGGTCTCTTTCCTTGGCTTGAGGATGGTCACTTTCTCACTGGGTCCTCACATGGCTGTCCTTCTCTGCCATCCTAGTCTACTCTTCTTGTAATGACACAGTCTCTCTTTAAAGCCCTGTCTCCAAATACAGTCACATTTCAAGGGGATGAGGGTTAGGGCTTCGATGTAGACGCTGAGGCATAGGAGACACAACTCAGCCTGTAACGTGGAGCAACAGCAAAGTGTCTTCATAGACTCCAGGGTGAAGGAATGGGATTCTAGACACCTTGGAGTTAAAGGGTAAATTCACAAGCACCGATCAGGAGGAAGGACCATCCAGCCGAGGGAAGAAACGAACAGCATTCTTCCTGGAATGTCAGTCATGTGACCAAGTCCCTTGGGTCACAGAATTGATGTCATGAGCAGGCACCATGTCCACACTGGTGTCTGCTCATGGTACTCCTGCCCAATCGCACAGCGCATGGTGTGCAAGACACCTCTTTCATGGGTCACCTCTCGCTCATGATTTGTGACCCCCACACGGTCGGTAGAAAGCAGAAGTGAGGGTTCTGCTGGCTCACGTTAGCACCGACAGTGAGGGACTCCGGCCACCTCAGTACTCTAATTCCCCACCGCGGGACACTCTGCGGTCCTTACGCTGTAATGATTCTGGCGGCCACAGAGAAATGCTCGCACTGCAGTATTGGGTGAAAAGACCCATGCAAAGTAGCATTATAACATTCATGCCATTAAGTAGAAAAAGTAGTGGAAGACACTTTAAAAAGATGCCAGTAACAGGGCCAGTCCGCAGCCTGGTGGTTAAGGCGGCAGGATCAAACATGGCCAAGTGCGTGGTTGGAGTCCTGGAGCTGGCAGCTTGAAAAACAAGCCAGGCATGTATGTGTATGCCCAAAATTCTGAAAGGAGGGAGAAATGAAGAAGATGGTAGTGTGGTCATCCCTCATGGCAATGCTTTCACGCGTCCCCTGTCTTTCTTGTCTCTCTGCAGTGAGTACACGTGCCCTCTAGCAAATTTAAAGAAACAAATTTTTTAAATGATGCCAATAATAATGACCTATGAGAGTAATGCCTCATATTCTAATTTTTAAATAAAATGATATGAAAAATATACATTTGGCAAAATGTGAAGCCTCTGTGCATTTCAGAGTTACTTGTCTGCCTACCCTTTCATTGCAAGTGCAGGGCAACACTGGCTGCCCAAGCTCTCTAACGAGCTTCACTACAGGACAAAGCATGTCTTCTGTGATGAGCACTTCTAGAAAAAAATCAGTTGCTAACGTTTTGGTTTTTTTTTAAGGTTTTTGCCATAGAGTATGAGTGATCACAAGAGACAAAGACAGAAAGTGATAAACACTCTCCAGGGGAAATGGCCACCTTGCGATCCCTTCTGCTCCATTCTCCTCCTGGGATTTTGGGGATGCACACACATCTGCTCAGCATAATTTTTGAATTGCCAGGTTCAGGACTAAAACTGCAGTTGGACATATGACAGTCCAGCACCTTAACCACTATCCCACCTGCTGGCCCCAGTTACTAACTTTTTAAAAATAGAATTCAAAACAAGTGTTACAATGTTCGTGTATGTTCATCCATTTACAAAAGAAATGCATTCTATGAGACTGAAAAAAAAGATAAGCACTTAGAAGAAAATCACCTAACTTGCTTTCTAACTTATCAACAAATCATAGACATTTCCCCGTATCTTTATTATTCTTACATGTCATTTTTATAACTGCCTATTATTCCACTGTATAGATACATCTCAATTTACTTGACTAAGTCCCTTTTCATGGAGATATACGCGGGACTTTCTTTCAGTCATAAATTAGACTATAATGGACTGGAATGATAAATCAAAGCATATATCCATGGTTATTTCCATAGGACATAGTTCTCACAGTGAAAATGCTCAATCTGGGGTCAGCAGGTGGCATAGTAATTGCGGTACTGGATTCCCACATGGCCGACTGTGGTTCAAGTCCCGAACCTGGCAGCTTGCTTTCTCACTTTCTCTCTCTCTCTCTCTCTTCCTCTCTTTCTCTTTCTCTGTCTATCTCTCTCTGGTGAGTGCATGTGCCCTGTAGCAAATTAAAAACAGTAATAATGATGATGATAAATAAAATCTAATAATTCTTTTAAAAGAAAATTCTGAATCAAACACACTGAAGACTTAGGATAGATGTTGCCTAATTACCTTTCAGCAATGGTGTACTAATTTACTCATGCAGATGGACTGTTTTTCTCTCCAGTATTGACTATCATAACTTTTGTTTAAAAATGTTGAGAGGTTTTTGCTATAGGGTATATGCGCTCACCCAAAAGACAGAAATAGACAGAAAGTGAGAAATCACCCCCGATGGGGATGGCCACACCACAATCCCTTCTCCTCCATTCTCTTCTCAGTATCTTAGGCAGGCATGCATCCATACCCAGCATAGGTTTAAGTCGCCCAGTCTAGGACTCAAACCGCAATTGACTACATGGGAATCCAATGGTGTAACCATAGTGCCAACTGCTAGTCCCGGTAACTTTAAAACTTTTGCCAGAGAGCATGTGTGATCGCCTGAGAGAGACAGAAAGAGAGGCAAAGTGAGAAAGCACCCTACGCCTAGGCATGGTCACTCTGTAATCCCTTCTCCTTCGTCTCTCCCTCCTGTCCAGATTCTGGGCAAGCTCTCATATGCTCAATATATTTTTCAAACCACCTGGTCTGGGACTGGAACTGCAAGGTTGGCAATGTGGGATCCAGCCACCTAACCACCATAACATGGGCTGGCCCAAATATCATAATTTTTTTGAAATTTTCCAATTCAAATATGGAGAAATAAGCATCTATTACTTTAGGCTTTTTGAATGGCTAAATAAATGTTGTTCATTGGTTTGCATATGTTCATTCACATATTTACCCCCTCAAAAAGCCCATTTCTTCTGGGACCAGCAGTTAGTGTAATGGTTGTGTCACTGGACTCCCATGTAGTCAACCGCGGTTCGAGTCTCAGACCCGGTGACTTAAACTCACGCCGGATGCATGTGTGTGCGTGCCCAAGATCCCAAGAGAAGAATGGAGGAGAAGGGATTGCGGTGTTGCCATCCCCCCTTGGGAGTGATTTCTCACTTTCTCTCTGTCTCTCTGTCTTTCCGGTGAGTATAGGTGCCTTATAGCAAAAACCTCTCCAAAAAAAAGCCCATTTCTTCAACATTCCATGCTTGTGTATTTAATGTCTATTATGTACAAAGTCCTGCACTAAGTTCCTTTCCACAATAGGCTATATTTGTTTTATGCGTATCGACCCAGTACTTTATCTTTGGTTCCACACATTGCCAAGAATTACAGTGAAAATAATTTGCTAGCCTGTGATTCTCTGAAATGGAATATCACCTTTGAAATGTCCTAACAGATCTAAGTGATGTTCCTAATCCATTAGTTATCTGGTGACCTTTTGTAATGCTAGATTCTAATTTTTTAAAGAATTATTTATTTTATTATTATTATTTATTTATTTTATTATTATTTATTTTATTTATTATTATTTATTTTATTATTTAATTTTATTTATTCATTTGTTTATTTTAATTTGACCTGAGAGAGACACACAGAGAGAGAGAGAAGGAAAGTGAGAAAGCAAGCCACCAGGTCTGGAACTCGAACTGTGGCCAGCCATGTGGGAGTGTCCAGCACCTTAACCACCATGCCACCTGCTCGCCCTGCTAGATTCACATTCTAACCAACATCTTTTGATTCTGCAATTTCACCTCTGAAAACAGGTGGGTGGATACCATATGCTCAAATTATATTGTTTACATGTAAATTCTCATTTTGTTCTAGAACATTTTGTGTGTTTATCACCATTTGATATCCTCCATCTGGGCTGAAATCTACCAAAGGTAACTTAATTGTCCAGCATCTTGTCTTAAGAGCCATTGCCAGAGATGTCAGAGGGCTTAGACAGTGGTCATGTATGAAAAATGTCACTAAATGGAGAGAAAAGTCAAGCTTAAGTTTAAAAAATATAGGAGGAGCATGGGGCCAGTAGGTGGCATGTTGGTTAAGGCACTGGACTCCCACGTGGCTGACTGTGGTTTGGGTTCCAGACCTGATGGCTTGCTTTCTCACTTTCCCTTTCTCTGTCTCTGTCTGCTCAAATTTTAAAAATAATAATAATAAATTAATCATTCTTTTAAAAAATGTATAGTAATAATAATATGGAATCTGCCTAAAATCTAGTACTATCTTCATTTACTAGACAGGAGTCAATGGCTTTATTTCAGCCATAGAAAAATGTCTTCATTGTCAAGAGCCGTATACCCATGAAGGTCAACTCAGGAAAATAGAATCCATGCCCAGTGGCTCAATGAAGGTAAGTTAATACAGGAAACCAGCTTACAATAGTGTTGGAAAAGTTAAGAGACCAAACAAAGGACAACGGATAACCCAGATCTGATAGAGCAAGACGTTGCTACAACTTTATAATCAAAACCCAGAAACCAAGTCAACAAGGCAAGCCATTGATAACTCCAGATACCCTCTGAAGCAGAGAAATATACTGACTTCTCCTTTTCCTTTTTCCTCCAGTCTTCCTCCTAGGCTTCCCCTGGGCAGAAATGGGCCTTTTTCCTCCAGTCTTCCTCCTAGGCTTCTCATGGGCTGAAATGGAGGAGAAACACAGGAAATAGAAGCTGAAGGGCAGCCCTCTTGGGATTTAGAGCAGAACAGAGGAGCCAGCTCTGGGACCTCGGATGAATGGCATGGTACACCAGCAAAGAGTTGGAATTGTGCCAGGAAGAGGACACATCTCCCCTGCTCATCGGAGAGAGCATAGCTCCTGTCTATTCTTACTCTTAAACTCAAGTGCTTCCATGAATAGGCCCCCACACAAGCCCAGGCCCCCTTGTACTCTCCACTCTGAATCTCTGTTTGCACTTGGACCGGTAGTATCCACGTTGCATCATCTTTGTCCCTGGAAGCTGATCTAGACTCTGATCAGCTTTGAGCTCTGTGTGTCTCTTCAAAGGCTCTGGACTTTGTGCTCCTACCCAGACTTCTGACCTTTGCCCAACCCCATGGGTCTGTCTGCACTTCCCAGTGCCTGCTGTTCTTCCCTCACAAAATCAATGGAAACACAGAAGTCTAAGTTACAGTGGTAACCAATTAAAGTTATAAGGGTAACTAATGTCATGAATAAAATGCATTCATATCCATCAAATATTGGAAGAGGAGAGGTGGAAGTATGGTCTGACCCGATTCGCCTCTGATGTGGAAGTTTAACACAGCATTTAAAGTTGATAAATCAAGATGGAACTATGGAGCATATTAAGAGGCCTGAGAGTAATTAAGAGGACTAAATTCAGAAACAAAAAGAAAGATGGTTGCCTTTGGGCAGTGGTGCTGCAGGAGGAAAGGACCCATTGCATCCCATAATGAATCCTCTTGTTAAGGATCATAGATTCTGCACTCAGGTTTGTTACTGTTATCCCCCTACCTGTAATACTTTTTGTCCAAATAGCTACACAGTTTATTTCCTCAGTTTCTTCCAATTTTTGTTCAAATGATTCCTTCTCAGTGGGGCCTTTTACCTGAGCATTCTATTTAAAATAGCAACTTCTCTCTCTTCGCTTGCTTTCTTTCCATACCACCTACAACTTTCAATATAATTCATGTTACTTCTTTTCTCCGCAATTATAGTGTAATTTCCACTAGGGTGTATGGCTGCCATAGTTTGAATCCCACTCCAGCTGCTTGAAAAACATCCTGGGCACATATGCATGATCCTAAAAAACATATGATTAGAGATTAGACAGTCGTGGGCCAGTAGATGGCATAGAAATTAAGTTGGATCCAACATGGCCAGCTGCACAGTTCAAGCTCCTGCTAGCTTGAAAAACTGTGCATGCATGCTCAAAATTCTGAGAGGAAAATGGGGGAGAAGGGATTACAGAATGACCACCCCCCGGGTGAGTGCTTTCTCACTTTCCCTCTCACTCTCACTCTGTCTCTGGTGAGCACACACAACCTATAACAACAACAAAAATCAGACAGTCTTGTTAACTTACAAGTCTTTAATTAAAGAATTATTTATTTACTTACTTATTTTTTAATTTGCTATAGGTATGTGTATTCACAGGACGTGGGGATGGGGGACACAGGTAAGAAAACATGCCTCCAAGTCTGGGACTCGAACCATGGTAAGCCATACAGGAGTCCAGCACCTCAACCGCCATTCCACCTGCTGATCCCAATTTACAAGTCTTTCATTTTTTTATTTATTTTTTTAAGAGCTTTCTGCTATAGGGCACATGCGCTCGCCAGCCAGACAGAGAGAGACAGAGAGACAGAAAGCGAGAAATCACCCCCCCAGGGGGGATGGCCACACTGCAATCCCTTCTCCATTCTCCTCTCAGGATCTTGGGCACGCACGCACACGCACCTGGCGTGAGTTAAAGCCACCGGCTCTGGGACTCGAACCGCAGTCGACTACATGGGAGTCCAGTGACATAGACATTACGCTAACTGCTGGTCGCGAGAGAGATATTTTTTAACTCCTCTATTTAAAAGACTTGTGGGACCAGCAGTTAGCGTAATGTCTATGTCACTGGACTCCCATGTAGTCGACTGCGGTTCGAGTCCCAGAGCCGGTGGCTTTAAATCACGCCAGGTGCGTGTGCGTGCGTGCCCAAGATCCTGAGAGGAGAATGGAGAAGGGATTGCAGTGTGGCCATCCCCCCTGGGGGGGTGATTTCTCGCTTTCTGTCTCTCTGTCTCTCTCTGGCTGGCTGGCGAGCCCACGCGCCCTATAGCAAAAACCTCTTCAAAAAAAAAAAAGTATCTCTCTCAAGGACCTTAAACTTATTGTATTCATTGTAGTCAATGCGCTCTTATTCTATTTCTTCTGAAAAAGCACGTGAGTCCTCATAAAGGAATCTATAGACGTTAAAACAGCATCAAAAACAGCCCCTGTCTTCAGTCCCTTTGAAGGCCTACACCTTCACTTTGCTAGTGAGTCCTCTCTGTAATCTGACTGAACCATGGGCATGGTTGCACAGGTAAGACTAGGGAGCAGAGTAAGACACACTTGTTTGGCTCAAGGCTCCGATGGTTCACTTGATAGTCCACACTCTATTTTATCATATTAAGCACACTTTTTATGGCATCTTTCCACTTGTTGATCTCAAACATGGAGATTACTAATTCTTCTATTTGGTCAGTTGAGTCTCCTTCAGGGAGTATTTTTCCTATTATAATTTTCCTGTGAGCTCATTTCCAGGAGGGATTTAGAGGGCAAGGCTGCTGCAGAATGATCTGTGTCTCATGTTACAGAAAGGTTCCTACAAAGAGGCTGTTGGTTTTCTCTCTCTCTTTTTTTTTTAGTTTGCTGTAGGGTGTTTGTGCTCCCCCCAGGGGGGATGGCCACATCACAATCCTTTCTCCTCCATTCCCTCCTCAGGATTATGGGTACACACGCACACATCCCCAGCATGTTTCTCTAGCTGCTGGGTTCAGGACTCAAACCACACAGTCAGCCATGTGGGATTCAGTCACCTTAACCGCCATGCCACCGGCTAGCCCAGTCACTGCCTATTTTCATGTTATCTCTTTACTTAAGGATTCTGGCTACTCTGGTAAATACAAGTTTGAACTCCACTCACCTAAGAACAAACTAGGTCTCTGATTTCTCAAGGGTAGAGAGATGTCTCTGATCACTGCTCTGAGTGGGTAAAAGGCTTCTAGCCCTATGTCACTAAGAACGCAGCTTTTTAAGGGTTCTAGCTCCACAGTGTGGTCTAAGACTATCTTATCTTACAAGAGTCCAAGACCACACATTCTGTCCCCAAATGAATACAGATATTAAATCCCTAGCCATTGTTCTTGTGTTATCTGTTTCCAGAACAATATATTCCTAAGTCATTAGGGTATCATCCCATGAAGTCACATATCTGACTTCACATTCCCTCATTGTTTTTTGGCACCGAGAGAGTAAAATATGCTTAGGTTAAGAAAAGGGTATTCAGGGTATAGAATATAGGGTATGGAGTATCTCAGTAAGTCATATTACCAGAACCCAGAAAAAATAATTATCAACTTTTCTATCAAATAAAGAGCATATATTATTTTGGCAAAATTCTTATCAGAAAATTATGTTTTGGGGCCAGCGGGTGGTGTGGTGGTTAAGATGCTGGATCTCACATGGCCAATTCCATGGTTCGAGTCCTAGACCCAAAGGCTTGAAAAGATGCTGTCACATATGCATGCATGCCTAAAATCTAGGGTGGAAAATGAAGGGATTGTGGCATAACCATCCTCCCTGGGGGGTGATTTCTCACTTTCCCTCTCTCTTTGTCTCTCTGCCAAGCACACACATTTCATGTATCATGAAAAACTTTTTTAAAAAAATAATTTTTAATACCTGCATTTTATTTCACTGCAGTATCATCATTTATTTAGCAGTCCTTCTATATTGAACATAGGTACGTTTTCCAATGTTTTATACAAATAATACTATAATGATTATCATCATCTTTAAATATTTGTCCTTACTTTTGATTGTTTCCTTAAGATATAGTCATAAGGACCGGCAGATAGCATAATGGTTATATCGCTGGACTCCCATGTAGTCAACCGCGGTTCAAGTCCCAGACCCAATGGCTTAAACTCATGCTGGGTGTGTGCGTGTGCATGCCCAAGATCCCGAGAGGAGAATGGAGGAGAAGGGATTGCAGCGTGGCCATCCTCCCTGGGGGGTGATTTCTCACTTTCTATCTCTCTGTCTCTCTGTGTCTTTCTGGCAAGTGCACGCGCCCTATAGCAAAAAAAAAAAAAAAAGATATAGTCATAGAAATGTCTTTGCTGGGAATTTCATTAAACTCATGTAAGCCATTGACTGTATTACATGAGAAATTATTGTGTAAATTGTGTCATCGCCAAGAACCCAGCTGGCTAATGGGCTAATAGGAAGGGACTGATTAGCAACTCCCTCCAGCAAACTACAATGTCATAAGATTATTGTTTGTTTTACTAAAAGTTGTCCCTTGATTACAGGTTATTAGGTGCCAATGATGATGCAAACTCTTACATGGGTTTCATAAGCATGTTTAACTTTCCCAAGATTTGCATGTCCCACACAGAAAGCCAAGTTCCACGGGCGCTCTCATAAGATCTTTCAACCTCACTTCTCAAACACTGCTCTTCCTACCCTTTTCCACATGCCCAAATGCCATCGGTCTTCAAAGCTCCAAAGCCAAGGTGGCCTTCTGCAGGAGCTCTCATTCCCAGGAGAAGAATGCCAGTCCTCACCCCTCTGTCCCCACAGCATTCACTGACCACCTTGCCCAGCAGTCGTGTGTGGACTCTCCCACCCCCAGCCACTCGTCCTGAGACCATGATCTCTGTCTTAGCCATCTTCACAACCCCCAGGCCCCGGAACTCTATGTCTTCAATATGACAAGGACTTAGGAAATAGTTTCTGTAGACGTAAATGCACAAATGATAACAACCCTAGCTACATACAATTAAGTTAATTAGCAAGTAACCAGTAATTTATATCTCTATTAGAGTATTAAAAACTTGGGGACCAGCAGATGGTGTAATGATTATGTCACTGGACTCCCACATAGTTGACCACAGTTAAGTCCAGGACTCCTCGGAGGCTTAAAACTCATACCGAGTGTTTGCATACCCAAAATCCCAAAAAGAGACTGAAGAAGAGGGGATTGTGGTGTGGCCGTCCCCCCAGGGGGTGATTTCTCACTTTCTGTCTCTGGTGAGCACCTATAGCAAAAACCTCTCTAAAAAAAAGAAAGAAAGGAAGAAAGAAAGGAGGAAGAAAGAAAGAAAGAAAGAAAGAAAGAAAGAAAGAAAGAAAGAAAGAAAGAAAGAAAGAAAGAAAGAAAGAGAGAGATAGGGAGGGAGGGAGGGAGGAAGGAAGGAAGGAAGAGAAAGAAGAAAGAGAAAGAAGAAAAAGAAAGAAAGAAAAAGAAAGAAGAAAGAAAGAAAAACTAGGTTTTACTCAACTATATTGAGAAATTTTGACTCATAGAATGTAAATACAAGGACCAGCAGATGGTGTAACAGTTATGTCGCTGGACTCTCATGTGGTTGACCACTGTTCAAGTCCTAGATCCGGTGACTTAAAACTCAGACCAGGCGCATGTGCATGCATGCCCAAAATCCCAAGAGGAAAATGGAGAAGAAAGATCGCAATGTCGAGACTAGCAGTTAGCATAATGGCTATTTCGCTGGACTCCCACGTAGTCAACTGCAGTTTGCGTCCCATGGCTTAAAACTCACTCCAGGCGCTTGTGCGTGCGTGCCCAAGATCCCGAGAGGAGTACGGAGAAGGGATTGTGGCATGGCCATCCCCCCTGGGGGGTGATTTCTTGCATTTTGTCTCTCTGTCTCTTTCTGTCTGTCTGGCAAGCACACGCACCCTATAGCAAAAACTTCTCAAAAAAAAAAAGAAAGAAAGAAAGATCGCAATGTGAACATTCCAGGGGACAATTTCTAACTTTTTGTCTCTCTCTTTCTCCAGTGAGCACACATGCTCTATAGCAAAAATCTCTCTCTAAAATTTTTTTTAAAAAATAATGTAAATACAACCTTGATAAAACCATTATATTTAAGGAGATTAAAACCTAAATAAATTGGGACTGGCAAGTGGCATGGTGGTTGAGGCGCTGAACTCTCACCTAACCAACCACAGTTCAAGTCTCGAATCTGGCAGCTTGCTTTCTCATTTTCCATCTCTCTGTCTCTCTGGTCAAATTAAGAAATAATAATAATGTGGAGCCGGCAGGTGATGTGGTGGATAAGGACGCTGGACTCCCACGTGGTCAACCACGGTTTGAGTCCCAGACCTGGCAGCTTGTTTTCTCACTTTCCTTCTCTCTCTCTCTCTCACTCTGTCCCTCTCTGGTCAAATTAAAATAAATAAAATAAAGAAAGTTAAATAATTCTTTTTAAAAATAGAAAGAAATATTAATATTTAATACAATTAAATTATTTTTTTATTTTTTTATTTTTTTTATTTTTTTTATTTTTTATCATCATATCTTCTTCATATTACATTGGATTACATATAACTTTACAGTGTATTACATTGTTTCTTCAAAAGGGAATGCCATGCACGTCAGTCAGTACAGAGACATCAATCTCCCCACTTCAACATTCCATATCTTTTCTGTTTTCCCCAATCATTATCTTTATTATTCTAATTATTTTTATAAAACAGTCAATTGCTATTTCTC
>NW_006159692.1:3739993-3752261 GCF_000334495.1 Tupaia belangeri chinensis
GGCGTGGCGCGGCTGCTTGCTTCCATTAAATAATTTTTAATAGATCAATGTGATTAAAGCAGAGATAAAGTAAAATTCATAAATTTAATTAATCTGATATTTGCATCTGACAGTATAACTATTTTGTCTACATAGTGGTTGAGAATAAGCCTTATTGTGCCAATAGGAACATTAAGTGATTATTTTTCATTTTTGAATGTACTTTTTTCTTTTAGAAATTTTAGTCATAGTAATAATTTTTAAGCATTCTTTATTTAATCCTATCTACCATCAATATTTTAAAAATTTGTCATAGGGCAAATGAGCTCAATAGAGACAGAGAGAGACAGAGAACGAAAACAAGCTGCCAGGTCTAGGATTTGAACCACAGTCAACCATGTGCGAGTCCAGCAACTTAACCACCACACCACCTGCCAGCCCCAGTCATAGTAATAATGTAACTCTTTAAGAAATAAATCTGGGGGTCAGCAGATGGCATGGGGGTTGAGACACTGAACTCCCACATGGCTTACTATAGTTCAAGTCCTGAACCTGGCAGCTTGCTTTCTCATTCTCCTCTCTCTCTCTATCACTCTATCTCTGTCGAGTCAAATTGAAGAATAAGAACAAATAAATAAATAAATCTTTTTTAAAAAGAAATTAATATGACCAACAAATTACTTGTATTTTTTCCCTGTTAACAATATTTATAATAGCTGAATGAATGAATCTCTGATAAGAAAATACAACAACATGTTAACAACTATATCATTTAAATCAAGGATTATAGCAAACGTTTTCTTTTTCTTTTTTTTCAGTTTTTTGTCATAGGGCGCATGAGCTTGCTGGAGAGACACAAAGACAGAGAGAGGGAAATGAGAGATCATCCCCAGGCATGGTCATGCTGCAATCCCTTCTCCTCCATTCTCCTCTCAGATTTTGAGCATGCACGCACATGCATCCAGCGTGATTTTCAAGCCACCAGGTCCAGTACTCAAACTACAATTGGCTATGTGGGAATCCAGCTCCTTAACCTCCACATCACCTGCTGACCCCATAGCAAACTGCTGGCCCCATAGCAAACTGCTTCTATGAAAAGTCAGGCAGTAAGTACTTAAAGCTTTTCAATTTCTCTCAAAACTGCTCAGCTTTGCTCTGTGGAAACAATTAAATGAATGTGTACAGCTGTGTTCCAATAAAACTTTATTTACAGATAAACAAATAGATTTGGCCCATAAGTTATAATTTGCTCACCCTGATAAATGGTGAGTATATACACATTCGCTATCCAATTCTTTTGACTTCTCTGTATGCTTTAAAGCTTTCATAATAAAACGCTCAAAACAATATACCTCTATCCACAGGCTTTAATTATTATGCAAAGGTTTAAATATTAAGAACTTAATAAATTATAATTATAAATTATTATATATAAAATTATATATAACTATAAATTATTCCACAGTTTTTGTTTTTTCTATATACTCTTTGATATAGCCTCCAGATGGCAACATTTAAATATCAGACTTGGGACCAGCAGTTGGTGTAATGGCTATGTTGCTGGACTCCCATGTAGCCAGCCACAGTTCAAGTCCCCAGCCTAATGGCTTAAACTCATGCTGGGTGCATGTGCGTACGTGCCCAGGATCCCGAGAGGAGAATGAAGGAGAAGGGATTACAGTGTGGCCATCCCCCCCAGGTTGGATTTCCTGCTTTCTGTCTCTCTGTCTCTCTCTGTCTTTCTGACAAGCACATGTGCCCTATAGCAAAAAAAAAAAAAAAAAAAAAACTCTCAAATAATAAATAAACAAATAAATAAATATCAGACTTTCAGGTATGCACATTAAAATCATTCTGGATAGGACTGATTGATCCAAAAAAAGGTCAGTGCTTGGCAAAGACAGTAAGAAGGAAATTTTCTTCCTGCCTTTCCCCACCAAAGCTCCACAGTGACTTTCCACTTAATTGTGACCTTTTCATTCCTGTCAGGAAAAGGAAGGTGGATATTTTCATGGCACTATTATTTCATGAACAGTATATGTACTTTTTCCCAGGCTGTTTGTTTTTTTTTTTTAACATTCCGTTATTTAAAGCTGACATTATCTAAAATTGGCAGCACTGACTTTTCAAATGACGTTATTTCCGTTTGAATATTTCTGTCTACATAGTACATAATATAGGAAGATATAAGTTTTGCTTCTTTCATGATGGAGATTTCTTTCTTTTTTTTTAGAGAGAGAGAGAGAGATTTTTGCTATAGTATGTGTGTGCTCACCAGAGAGACGGAGAAACAGAAAGTGAGAAATCACCCCCCAGGGGAGATGGCCATGCCACAATCCCTTCTCTTCCATTCTCCTCTCGGGATCTTGGGCACGCACGCACACAGTGTGAGCTTTAAGCCACTGGGTTCAGAATTGAAACCACAGTTGACCAAATCGGAATCCAACAATTTAACCATTATACCATCTGCTGGTTTCAATAATAGGAATTTCTTTAAACACTGCTTTTTCTGGGAGCTATGACACTGATTACTTTAAAACATTAAAGGTTCTTTAAATTTGAATGTGTTATAATATCGGTGCTGCAGGACAGAGCCAGATGACAACCAGGACATAAAACACCTCTAGGGCCTGTGTAGCCTTCTGGGATTGAAATAGAAAACCTTTCTGATTCCTAGTCACTAGCTTAATTCATAATCCACACCAGACATTGGAAGATAATCAGAGTGTCTTTGCCCATCACAGAATTTTCCTTCAGGTCCACCTCAGAGTCAACCATTCCCCACAGGAAAGAAAGAGTGGGAGCAGAGAGGAGAAGTCTTTGGTGGAGGACCATTTTGGCCACCTCCAGCCCAAGCACCTCTGTTGTGACTCCCAAGCCTCCTGGATGCTGGATGCTAGATGCTGTCAGCCTGCTCAAGCAGAGGATTCCAACCTGGCCTTCCTGCCTCAGTACATCCCGGTGGCTCTCCCAGAGGACCTGGCCCTCTTCCCGTGCTGCGGTCACCTTCACTGAGCACCGTGGTCACCCACTTTGCTATGGGAAGTCACTATTTTAAAGAGAGAAACTGCAGCTGCCAGACATTGCAGGACCGCACTGCCTCCCCTCTCCCCCGCTCGTTGGCCTCTGTCCCATCAGCACCAGCTCCGGCACGGCAGCAATCTCGCAGACGTCCACTTTGAGAAACAGCGTAGAGAACAACCTCTGAAGTCAGATCGGGGTTCAGCTTTCCCAACTGTCACTTTCTAGCAATAGTTATGGATTTGGGCCACATTACCTACTCCCGCTGAGGTAGGCTGAGAATGGCTCCAAAAATATGTCTACATCTTAATTCTGGAAACTGTGCACATTACCATGGAGGTAATGTTTCTTCAGGTGTGCTTTATTAAGGATCTTGCAAGGAGGAGATCATTCTGATTATCCAAGCAGGGCTTCAATGCCATCACAGTGTTGTTTCAGTTTTCCTTAGTTGTTAGAGGCTACAAATGCTCTCAGAGAGACAGAGAGAAAGCAACCCCTCAGTCCAGCAGTTGGTATAGTGGTTAAAGTGCTAGATTCCCACATGGTCAACCATTGTTTGAGTCCTAGACACGACAGTTTGAAACTCACACTGTGGGCACATGTGCATGCATGCCCAAAATCCCAAGAGGAGAATGGATGAGAAGGGATTGCAGCCGGGGGGTGATTTCTCATTCTGTCTCTCTGGCGAACGCATGTACCCTATTGCAAAAATCTCTTTAAAAAAAAAAAAGAAGAAGAAGAAGAAGGAGAAAAGAAAGCACCCCTTCACAATGGAGCATGGTCGCGCTGCAATTCCTTCTCTGTTTCTTCACCTGCTGGGATTTGGGGCATGTTCACACACATGTTCAGTGTGTTTTTCACACAGTGTGTTATTAGGGCCAGGATTCAAACTATAGCCCACCATGTTGAATCTAGTTCCCTTAACCACTAGGCTATGGGGCCAGCCCACAAGAGAAACAGGGAAAGTAAACACCACACACACACAGGAGCAGGCAATGTAAAGGTGGAGGCCAAGGTCAGAAGAACTCAGTCACACACGAAGGAAGCACAGCCACCAGAAGCTGGAAGATGCGAAAGGAACCAGCCTTGATTGTACACTTCTTTTTTTAACATATAGTTATTTTATTTAACTTTACTTATTTATTTATTTTAATTTGACCAGAAATGGATAGAGAGAGAAAGTAAGCCAGCAAGCTGCCAGGTCTAGGACTTGAACCTCAGTCGGCCATGTGGGAGTCCAGTGCCTTTAGACGCCATGCCATCTGCTGCCCCCCCTCCCTTTTTTTTTGCTGTTCTTAAAGAATTATTTATTTGTTATTATTATTTATTTTTAATTTGACCAGAGAGAGAAAAAAAGGGAAAGTGAGAAAACAAGCTGCCAGGTCTGGGACTCCAACTGTGGATCTGCCATGTGGGAGTCCAGAGCCTTAACCACCATGCCACCCGATGGCCCCTTGATGACCAGACTTCTGATCTCTAGGACTGTGAAAATAAATCTCTGCTGTTGTGAAGTCAGCAAGTGGTATAGTGAATGAGGCACTGGACTCCCACATGGCCAATCTTGGTTCGAATCCTGGACCTGGTGACTTGAAACTGATGCTGGGTACACGTGCATGTGTATCCAAATTCCCAGGAAGAGAATGGAGGAGAAGGGATTGTGGCATGGCCATCTCCCCTGGGGGGTGATTTCCTACTTTCCCTCTCACCATCGCTCTCTGTCTCTCTCTGGCGAATGCACATGCCCTATAGCAAAAACCTTTCAAAAAAAAATCGGTGCTGTTTTAGGCCGCCGAGTTTGTAGTAATTTGTTACAGCAGCCACAAAACGAATACGGCTGCAAAGCCTCAGTCTCCTATCTGTCAGAAATAATAATGCATCTTGCTGGGTTGCTCTGATAACAAAAATTAGCAAGTGCAAACTGCTAATTCAATGTCTGATGCGTAGAAGGAATGAAGCCCATAGAAGCTCTTATCATTTCCATTTTAATTACCTTGATGACTGGTGAACATGTATAAAAGAGTATTCCCAGCTATGCTAACCTACCACTGCTTCAAAAATAAGTCAAACCAAATACCCAAAGGTATCACCCTTCATCTAGGAAAAACTGAGTATTTATAGTTTGTATCAAAATAGCACCTTTCATCAAAAAGCTGACTTCTATATTATTGTCATATTATTATGAAATGCAGGCTCTATTCACTCTAATAATTAAATAAGCTATGTCGCATTTGCCCAAGTATTTAGTTGTCCATTTTACCATAAATTACATGTTTAAAATGGAAAATAAACATTGCCAGCTGTTTAGGGGGACATCAAATCTAAATCTGAACTGCTGAATTCTGGAAAAACTGCAGATCTTTTAAGGAGGCTGAGATTTTTTTTAGACCAACGTCAACTCTTGTTTATTCAGAAACAGCACAAATGGAAACATTTGGCAGGTGAATGTGGCAGAAAGGCTACATAATTATTATTTATTTTCCAACCAGTTGTGACTTGCAGGCCTCTCGCCCCATTCCACCGCTTCATCAGGCTGGCAATAATGTAACTGGTTCCATACCAAATAAACCAGTTACTTTTTGATACTGTTTTTATGAAGAGCTCTTGTTTCTAATGTTTCCTATTTTGCTTTTTTTTTCTCATATGTTAAATAGCGTATTCACTTTATGTTTACATGTTAAATTAATATTGTCTTATAAAGAGTTTAGAGCAAAAGAAAACAAATCAGACAAATACCATCCCAAGTAAGCTTAATTGTTGGTGCACTTGGTGTTTCTCTTCCCAATGTGCCTAGAACAGTATTCAAAATAAAATCCTGTAGTAACTTCACTTATACACCCCATGCTTTTTATTCAACATACAGACCTCCAAATGGGTTTTTCCCCATCATTTTTGTTTAGTGAGAAACACCAAAATGCCCCCAGTGCTCACAGCAGTCCTTCCCAGCCCACAGTCAATTGCACAGGTTCGGGGCAGGTGCCTAGGCCTGGTTGCAGCTTCCAGGAGCCAGCCCAAGAGTTCAGTTTCCCTTTTTTTGCATCCTCTTCAGCATTTGGTGTTTTGTTGTTGTTGTTGTTGTTATTTTCTTTTGTTTTTGTCTTTTTGATAATAGCCATTCTAATTGGGTTGAGCTGTTATGTCATCGTGGTTTTGATTTGTAGTTCTTTAATGATTAGTGATGTTAAGCATTTTCCATATTTGTTAGCCATCCATGTGTCTTTGGAAAACTTTTTATTCAAATTATTTGTCCATTTTAAACCAAAATATTTGTTTATTTGCTGTTGAATTATTAAAGTTCCTTGTATATTCTGTTTATTCATTTTTCGTCAGATGTAGAGTTTGCAAATATTGACTCTCAGTCTGTAGGTTGCCTCTTCTCTCTGTCAATTGTTTACCATGCAGAAGCTTTTTAGTTGATATAATTCATTTTGGCTATTCTTTTTCTTTTGTTGTCTATGCTTTCGAAGTTTTATTCATGAACTCTGCCCATATCAATAGTCGGAGGTGTTTCCTTTATGTTTTGATGTAGTAATTTAATAGTGTCAGATTTTACATTTAAGTCTATAATCAATTTTGCATTGATTTTTGTATGTGGTGAGGGATAAATACCGAATTTCATTCCTCAGTAAATGGATATCCAGTTTTCCCAGCACCATGTATTGAACACACTCTCTTTTCTCTATTGGACTTTGATGAAAGAATTTAAAGACACACCCACACAAAAGTGTAAGACATCCCATGTTCATGGATTAGAAGAATCAATATTGTTAAAATGTTTACTCTGCTGAAAATTATCTATAAATTCAATGCAATACCAATGATATTCTTTACAGAAAAAGGCAAAATAATCATAAATTTTATATGGAATCACAAAAGACTGCAAATAGCCAAAGCAATCCTGAGAAAAAGGAATGTAGCTGGAGATACAACATCACTGTATTTCAAAAAGTACCATAAAGCTATAATAACCAAAACAGCATTGGATTATATGTGCTATGCTACATAATAAACTTTCTTCTAAAGATTAAATTGGATCCTGACCATTTATAATGCATGCTTTATTTTCTCCTCTACATTCTACTCTATCAACCCTTTCCAAGAAACTTTTCCAGACAACAGGAGGGTCTTTTTCATTGAATTTTTACAGTATTTATACTCAAATTTTTAGTTAAATATATATATAGTTTTATTCATGACTCTTTATTCATGTACATATATATACATGAAGAAAGTATATGTATTTGTTAAACATATATTTACATGAATAAACATATATACTTTATTCATATATATATATGCACACACACACATACACAGTGTAATATTCTATGTGAATTATAGTTTATCTCTCCAATTAGACTGAACATTTCTCACTCAAAAGGAAGTCTTCTTCACTTTGTACATTGTACTCTTTAAAAATGTATTCATTTATTTCTTCCATGAGAGAGAGAGAGATGGAGAGAGAGAGACCCAAGCACCCACAACAGTGTCTTCACTCCACAATCTACTCCCAGCCTCAGCTAGCATGGATCATAAACACAAGCAGAGACCGAGAATGAACAGGGAGGCCCCAGCATGGAAACCAGGGGCTTTCCCATCTGGGTCCAGTCTGTCACCACTATGCCACCATCTGGTCCCATTGTATGTTTTAAAATGTTCCACATAACTGGTTCAATGCTTATTTGTTGAATGGAAAGAGTACAGAACCCTCGACCTGCCAGTTTATATGACCAGTGGGCAGATTACTATTTTAATATAAATCCTTTATATTTAAAGAGGTATTAGTAACCTATTGAGCCAAAGATACATTCCAGCTTAAACTATAAAGTAGGACACTATACTCGACATCTATAAATGAAGAAAAAAATCTTCCTCTGGGAAGTTCTGCGAGAGTCCTATTCTAACCAACTTCTCCCTGCAAAGTCTTTGCTAACAAAGAAAGAGCCACTCACAAACTATTAGGTTAGACATCAACCATCCTCACCCAAACCGATCCCTCCCTTCATACCCAGCACCGCTACCATCTCCATTCCCATATCAAAAATACGTATTGTAAATCAGAATACAAGTTGGCAACTGGCAGTATTTATGCCATGCAAAAAATTGATTGCAAACACATACCTACCATTCTCTTGCCTGTCACAGCCTACTACCTGCCTCAGGGACAAAGTTGTCAGCTAGCATGTCCCTTCTTCCTTCAGCACTAGTGGGCTATCCTGCTACCTTCCTTCTTGGAAATCCTGGCCAAAATCTTCTCCATGAGCTACTTCCAACATGCCAAAGTGAAGGGAGTACAAACTAATGTTAAAAAGGTGCCAGTCCATGAGGCAAAAGGAAGACTATTTTCTTTTCCGAATGTGAACACCGTCTATTTCCTTTATTGCAGTCATTAGCTGATGCCTTTGGCAGAGAACATGTGGGGTAAGCTTTTCCAGGATGGGCTCGTAGCCTTGGAAATACATCCAAAACAAAAGTTAAACATTTCATTGTTTCTCAGATTGCAGCCACACCTCCACCGAGACACCTCATTAAAAAAAATAATAATAACAAAACAAGAGCCAAATTCATACTCCCTTTTGCCCCCTTCCCAGTAGAAAGTCATTCAGATGATTACTTTTTTTCTCTTCTATTTTATTGCTTTTTCTCAATTAAAAAGAGTTTTGTCGTCAGGAACTACTATATTTCCCATTCTCCCTTTTTAGTACCTTGGGCTCACTTTTCCTACTCTCTCCCTAAAGAATAACAGTTTTTAAAAGCTAAACTGAACTGTGGGTAGTTCATACTTGAGGTGTTAAATCCAATATATAAAAATTGGGCCCCAACAGATAGTGTAATGGTTATGTCACTGGACCCCATGTAGTTGACCACAGTTCAAGTCCTGGACTCAGTAACTTACAATTCACACTGGGTGCATGTGCGTGCATGCCTAAAATCCTGAGAGAATGGAAGAGAAGGGACTGTGGCATGGTCATCACCCCTGGGGAGTGATTTCTTGCTTTCTGTCTCTCTACCTCTCCAGCTGGTGCATGTGCCCTATAGCAAAACTCTCGCTCTAAAAAAAAAAAAAAAAGTTTAAAGAAAAAATTATATATATAAATATATATATATGCATAATATAAAATGAATATCAACAGGACTCAACTCAATGGATAACATTTCTTTATAAATGTTAATACACAGATGCGTTTAGTGTTCGTTATAATGTTTGTTTGTTTGTTTGTTTTGCTAGAGGGAACATGTGCTCACCAAGGAGAAGCAGAAAAACAGAGAGAGAGGAAAAGGAGATAGGATTTCCATGGAGAACAGTCACACCAAAATCCTTTCTCTATCTCTCCCTCCTTTCAGGATTTTGAACATGTACATACATACACCTGGCGTGTTTCTCAAGCCACCAGGTCCAGGACTCCAACTGCAAAGTTGGCCATAGTCATATAGGATCCAGTTGCTTTAACCAGCAGGCCTTGGAGCCAGCCCATAAAATGTTTTTTTTTTTCTTTTTTCATTTCCAGAAGGCACATGCACTTGCCAGAGAGAAGGAGACTGATGGGGAGAATGAGGGAGAAAGCACCCTCCCGATAGAGCATGGTTATCCTGCAATCCCTTCTCCCCCATTTCTCCATCCTATCAGGATTTGGGGAATGCACACACATGTGCCTGGTGTGTTTCTCAAGCTACTAGGGTCTGGATTCACAACACGGTTTGCCATGTGAGATCTGGCTCCCTAAACCACTAGGCTATCAAGCTGGGCCCATTATAATGTGCTTTTAAGGAGGAATTAAACTTTTTTCTAGGAGACTTCTATTTTGGAAAGTTGCATGCTCACATTATGCCAATATCATGTTACATAATTAAAACATGAACTATTATAAACTCTTTTTGACTAAAAGAACTGGCATGACTTTAATAGGTAATCCAGAGCTCCAGCCCCAATTTTAATCAATTCCAATGTCAAATCGCTGATTATCATATACTCCACTTAATGAGTAACTAGCTGGAAAGTAAGAACTGCGTTTGATTGCAGCAGGATATGTACAAACCAGACCACCAGTTCTTCTATTTTTAGCACAGTTAAAGAGTAACAAATATGTTTTTAAAGGTCATGGAAAAGTACCAAATAACTAGGAGAACTAGAAAAAAAATGCTTCTAATTACAAGTTAAATCACTATTAAATTGTGGGCTTGATTTTTCTTTAAGAGCTAACGAAAATACAATAGAAAATATCAAGTTACAGAAACAAGAAATAACTTGTACCAACATCAATGTTATTGAAGACTTGGTTGTCTAGTGTGAACGCTGGGTCAGGCAGACTTAAGCATATCCCAGGTTTGTTTGTTTGTTTTTGGTTTTGGTTTTGGTTTTGTCTTTTTTTACTTTCCCCAAGAATTCATCAAGATTTTAATCCCAATTCTACTAGGCAAGAGCTTGGTGACAGGGCCAGCCTGATAGCACCAGGGTTAAACACTGTGCACCTGGTTCTGGACCCCACACAGCCTTCTGCAGTTAAAATTTCAGGCCTAACAGCTTGAAAAACACACCAGCGAGTGTGCATATGTGCCCAAGATCATGATGGGGTGGAGAAATGGAGGAAACAGGATTGCAGTGCGACCAAGCCTCATTTCAGATGCTCGCTCGCGCACTCGCTCTCCCTCTCTCCCTCTCTCTCCGTCTCTCTCCCTCTCTCTCTCTCTCTCTCTCTCTCTCCTCTCTCTCTCTCCCTTTCTCTCTCTCTCTGTGAGCACACATGTCCTCTGGTGACCACACATGCCCTCTGGCAATTACAAAAGAAAGAATGAACCATGACCAGTGAGAATTATATCACATATCTAAGGTATGAAGAAGAATTAAAGTTGGCACAAGAACTTATCTTAATATAATTATTTTATACAAAAGACACAAAAGAAGGGCCAGACATGGACATAGCCACAAAACACAGCACTGCTGACCTGCACAGGAGGGTTTCCGGTTCACATCCAGAGACCTTCCAGAGTCTATCAGTCAAACATGTGCCTGTGATCTGGGGCTGGGCGGAATCTGGCGGTAGATTGTGCATCAGGACTCTGTTGGAAGTACACTGTCTCTCTTTCTCTCTGAAGAAATAAATTAATAAAATTTTTTAATGTACTGTGTGACCAGTCTATGGCATGTTAGTTAAGGGGCTGTATCTCACACGGCCGACAGCACTAGTAGTTCTGGATCCAGTGGCTTGAGAATCACACTGGGCACATGTGCATATGTGGCCACAACCCTGAGAGGAGACTGGAGAAGGGACTGCAGCATGGCCATCCCCTCCAGGAGGTGATTTCTCGCTTCTCTTCTCTCTGACTCTGGAAGTGCATGTGCCCTATAGCAAAAACTAAGTAAATACATGAAAGAGAGAAATCATTTTTTAAAGAATTATTTTATTTATTGCCATGATTATTATTATTTTATTGTTATCATTATTATTATTACTTTCTTTCTTATCATCATCAACATTATAATTATCCATTTCAATCAGACAGAGTGAGAGAGGGAAAGTGAGAAAGCAAGCCACCAGGTCCAGGACTTGAACCACAGACAGCCTGGTGGGAGCCCAGTGCCTTTAACCACCATGCCACCTATTGGCAACAAAAGAAATTTTTTTTTTTTAATTGCGTGAAGAGAGTTGGCATGTGGCATGGTGTTTAAGAGCACTGGACGCCCACATGGTTGACCGTGGTTTGAATCCCCGACCCCTAGTGGCTTGCTTTCTCACTTTCCATCTCTCTCTCTCTCTCTCTCTCTCTCTCTCTCTCTCTCTCTTTCACTCTGTCTCTCTGTGACCAATTAAAATAAATAAATAAATAAAGTAATTCTTTAAAAATTTATTTTTAAAAATATGCATGAAGCGGTCCATGAACCTCAAAAGTTGGAGAACCCTGGCAGATGGTGAGCCAGGGGAGAGTGTCACGATGTGCATGTGCCTTTGTGCATCACAACTAGCACCCGAGGAACCAAAGACAAGAGCTGCTCTCTTCCTAAGGACGAGGCATGGGGGTGTTTGTTGTTACTATACTATTTTTAAAAATAAGAAAACTGTAATTTGAGTAAACTGTAATTTGAGTAAAGCCGTACATATTTTACACACCAGAAACAGCCCTAAGTCAGGTCTTTATATTCCTCATTCAGACTCTTTGCTTTACATCATTCCTTCTCAGAACCAGAGCCTTTGGGATGCTTTGGGTACAAAGCTATGTGTATTTTTTTTAAAGAATTACTTTATTTTATTTTATTTATTTATTTATTTATTTT
>NW_006159692.1:3752289-3760134 GCF_000334495.1 Tupaia belangeri chinensis
AGAGACAATGGGAAAGTGAGAAACCACACTGCCAGGTCTTGGACTCGAACCATGGTCGACCATGTGGGAATCCAGCGCCTTGAACCACAACACCACCTGCCGACTCCTGTTTTATGTATGTAAATCATCAGCTTAAAGAAATATTTATCCTGAAATGCTCACTGAGTTTATAGCTACTAACTAAGTGGAACTTAGTTTACCATAGTGGGATGAGAGTTATTCAGCTTACATCAAAATATTTCCCACGGGGCCCAGCAGTTGGCATAATGGCTATGTTGCTGGACTCCCATGTAGTTGACCACGGTTTGAGTCCTGGACCCGGTGGCTTAAACTCACGCCGGGTGCATGTGCGTGCACGCCCAAGATCCCCAGAGGAGAACAGAGGAGAAGGGATTGTGGTGTGGCCATCCCCCCTGGGGGTTGATTTCTCCCTTTCTGTCTCTCTGTCTTTCTCTGTCTTTCTGGTGAGCATACGCTTCCTATAGCAAAAACCTCTCAAAAAAAATAAATAAAATAAAATTCTTACTTGGGGCCAGCAGGCGGAATGGTGGTTAAGGATCCCACATGACTGACTCCAAGGTTCAAGTCAGGGGTCCAGTAGCGTGAAGAACATGCCAGGTGCATTTGCATGCATATCCAAACTCTAGAGGGGAGAATGGAGGAGAGAGTGCAGTATGGCCATCCTGCCTGGGGAGTATGGTTAAAGCAGCTGGATCCCCCATGGCTGAAACAATTCCAGTCCTGAGCCTGGCGGTTTGAACAACATGCTGGACACATGTGCATGAGTGACCAAAATCCAGAGAGGAGAATGGATTGCAGTGCAACTATCCCCTCCTGGGCGCATGGGGGGCAGAGGGGTTCTCACTTTCTCTGACACTCATCTCTCTGTCTCTGACAGATACATATATTCTATGGCAAAAAAAAAAAAAAAAAACTTAAAAAAGAAAAATATCCCCACCTAATTCCAATCAAATGACTATGATCAAATAAAACAAAGAACAGGTGCTGGTGAGATTGTGGAGAAAAGAAAAGCCTCATGAGCTGTTGGTGGGAATGTAAATTGGTACAGCCATTGTGGAAAACAAGGTGGAGTTTCCTCAAAATTTTACAAATAAAAAGATCATATGACCCACTAATCCCACTCCTTGGTATTTACCCAAATGACTCAGTCAGAAAGACATTTGCACTTCCGTGTTTATTGCGGCATTATTTAAAATAGCTAAGATATGGACTCTATCGAAGTGCCCCAAAACTGATGACTGGTTTGAGAAAATGTGGTACATATTCACAACGCGATATTACTCAGCCCTGAAGAACAGCGAGGTTACTTGATACAAAGTAGGCAAATCTGGAAGAGTTAATGCTAAATTAAATAAACTGGACTGGGAAAGACAAATACCATATGCTCCTGCACTGTTGACAGCGACTGAAAGGTTCCAAGACACAGAAGTAGAGAGGCACTGTATGCACCTGTAGACATGCATGGAGGATGAGGGGTGCCTTGGTAGGGGCCAGGAGAAAACATTTAACAGACTCAAGAATGCATATACGCAAGGTAAATAGGCTATGGAATAGAATACCACAACAGAGTAGAAAAAAGAGCATTGCTAATCTTAATTTTATATCTCTAAAAGAAATGTAAAACAAAAGTCAGACGTGCACTGTTACATATTGTAATGATTTTTGTTGAAGATGATGAATATGGTCGATTATCACACACAGCATGCAAGCTTGAAAACTATATTGTACCCCATGAAGATGTAAGACAACTAAATATAAATAAGAAATTGCCAGAAAAGAAAACTGGAAAAAAGAAGATATCAAAAAGTCCCTGTGGTTAACAGCTTAAACGGCCCTATCCGTAGCAGTGATAAGACATCTTTGCTTTCCGATAATTCTAAGTACACAAACTTTATTTCATGCCCAACATTGTTTAAAACATTGTATAAAACAAAGGAACCAGCAGTTAGCGTAATGGCTATGTCGCTGGACTCCCACGTAGTCAACCGTGGTTCGCGTCCCGGACCCGGTGGTTTAAAACTCACACCAGGCGCGTGTGCGTGCGTGCCCAAGATCCTGAGAGGAGAATGGAGGAGAAGGGATTGAGGCGTGACCATCCCCCCTGGGGGGTGATTTCTCGCTTTCTGTCTCTATGTCTCTCTCTGTCTGTCTGGCGAGCGCACGCGCCCTATAGCAAAAAATCTCTCCAAAAAAAAAAAATACATTGTATAAAACAAAAACAATTTCCTGCTATACTATAAAATTGTCTTCTTCCTCCCATCTTGAGAGAGCATTTACTGCAACCCAAGGCAACCCATCTGAGTCCAGAACTCCCTCTATTCTAATGACACTCTGTTCCATTAACCCAAGTACAAAACACCAATTTCTTTCCGTACCCCACCACTAGTCTCTCATTCCCCACTTCTATACCTGACCTGAGGATAAGGAGCATCTGAACACTGGATACTTTTTTAATATTTCTTTTTAAGTCTCAAACCAACATAGGAGCATGCCGTTGGGCTGAGTGTTCACTCATTCTGTTCGCCAGTCTTTAAAAATTAGTAGAACTATTTCCACTAGATGGCTGTCTTTACCAAGAACTGTGAGTGCTTGCCTTTTCTGTAGAATTGACAAGTTTTAAAGCTCTCTCTTTTTTTAAACAAAGATAAGCATAAGCATACAACCAGTCATTAGTAGACTTACTTACTTATATAAGGAGCCTATCTATGATTTTATTTTTTCACCTTCACATTAGAAAAAAAGAATATGTTAAGAATTTAATGTGCTTTTAAAAAAAAAAAAAGATAAATTTTGTTTCAGGTTGAAATTTTTCTTAATTGTTTCGGGACTAGCAGTTAGCATAATGGATATGTCAGTGGACTCCCATGTAGTCGACCATGGTTCAAGTCCAGGACCCAGTGGCTCAAACTCATGCCGTGCATGTGTGTGCGTGACCAAGATCCCGAGAGGAAAATGGAGGAGAAGGGATTGTGGTGTGGCCATCCCCCCCCCTCAGGGGATGATTTCTCCCTTTCTATCTCTCTGTCTCTCTCTGTCTTTCTGGCGAGCACATGTGCCCTATACCAAAAACCTCTTCAAAAACAAGAAAAAAGTGTATCATCCAGAAGAAAGACTGAAAGACATGTAAAAATTATCTCTTTGTAATTGTTATCTATACTGTAAAATCAAAAAGTACTTGTTGATATAAAAATGAAGTGTTCTTTAATATTTGCAAGAAGAAATGGGCTATTGCTATTTATAGTTGGTGTTTGCTTAACAGCTTCTCTCTAGGTAACAAAAATATTTAAAGTAAACATATCATCTGAGTAGAGTTTATTGCATGCTAAAATGTTTACCCTGATGTCTCTTCCCTTCATGTGATTTACTATTTGATTTGTAGGAAAACTGAGCACCATGTTTGGAGAAGATTGGTTGACTGTTTTTCAGTAAGCTTTTTATTGAAACATAACAAATCTACAGAAATATACACAAATTAGAAGCAGATAGCGGGGTCGGAAGATGGGGTGGTGGTTGAGGACACGGGACTCCCACATGGCTGACCACAGTTTGAGTCCTAGACCTGGTGGCTTGCTCTCTCTCTCTCTCTCTCTCTCTCTCTCTCACTCTGTCCCTCTCTGGTCAAATTAAAATAAATGAATAAAGTTAAATGAAATAATTATTAAAAAAAAAAAAGAAACACATAGTTTGATTAATTTTACAAAGTGAAATTAGGGTAAATGCTTTTATGCAATTGTAGATTTTCACTTTCAATATTTATTTGCTATTTGTTATTTTATCTCCAGAAAACCAACACCTACATCAAGAACTGGGGCACTACCAGCCACCCAGGATCGCTAACGTGTGTGTGGTAGGGGAACGTTAACCTTTGTTAATAAATTTTTCTCAGACCAGCCTCAATGGTTTAGTAGGTATCCTACCGGACGGTGGAGCTAGAGATCACACAGTGACTACAACTTAAGTCTCTCGCCTGGTTGACCTGAAAACACACTGGCACATGCGCACATGCTCAGGATCCTGGCAGGCCAGAGGGATCACGGCCTGAGTCATCCTGTAGAGGGTGCTGCTCGCTCGCTCTATCTCTGTCTCGCTCTCCTCACACAAGTGTGCATTTGCTCTACCATGATTTTTTTTTAAGTGCTTTTACATTTTTTTGTTCACCTCTATTTTTCATACTTTTTTTATTCCAATTTTTGCTATAGGGTGTGTGCATATGCCAAAGAGACAAAGAAAGGCAAGTGAAAAATTGCTCCCCAGGAGGAATGACTATGCCTCAATCCCTTCTCCTCCATACTCCTCTCAGGATTTTGGACACACACACACACACACACTCACATACACATACCCAGTGTGTTTTTTAAGCTGCCAGGTCCAGGATTCAAGCCACGGAGTAGGCCACATGGGATCCAGCACCTTAACCTCCACACCACCTGCTGGCCCCTATTTTTCAAACTTTCAATGACAAAAATTTTGTGAAAAGAAAAAGAAAGTATAAATTATTTTATAAAATAAGATCAGAATGTAATTCCATCAACTTGAGCAATAAAATGTGCCAAAATTTCTGTCATGAACATAAAATAGCTGGAAATACCTCAGAAATTGAAAAGTCGGGATATCCTCCCTATTTCTGAAGAAAAAGAAATACAGAAGATGAAAACAAAAGTTATGTAATTAATTCTCATCAGTTAACAAGTTAAATACCAAGTCAAAGCTTCCTCACTAATCTTTAAAGTCTACTTTTTTATTTCCTCCATGAGAGAGAGAAAGAAAGAGGCCTACCCAACAGGGCTGTTGAACCACGGTCCACCCTAATCGCAGGCATCCCAGATCACAGGCACCCATGTACATGCCCAGAATGCTCAGGGAGCTCTCAGGACCCAAACTTGGGACCTTTCCTACAGTGATTCAATTGCACTAACACTGCATGACCACCTGGCACCCTCACTGAGTCACTTCTGCAGTTGCTGTCTTATCCCCTACTCAATGTCACACTTGAGTAGAGATCACTTAGTAAATTCCTTTAATCCTTCACATTTGTTCATTTAATCCACCTGCCCAGACTGCTGTGCACTTATAAGCTTTGGATCAACTTTTAATCTGACAGGAGCCTATGTTTGACAAGCATTTCTCAGAATGTTCTAGTTCATTCTGTGGCTAATAAACAAAAATACCTGAGGGCCAGCCAGTGGCAGCATGGGTGTTTAGGCAGCTGGATCCCACATGGCCAACTGCACTGCTCAAGTCCCCAACTCATGACTTGAAAAAACATGCCAAGCACATGTGTACATACCCCAAATCCTAAGAGAAAGGAAAAGATAGGATTGTGCTGCAGCCATCCTCCCTGGAGAATGCTTTCTCATTTTCTCTCTCCAGCAAGCATAGATTCCCTCTGGTAACGTTTTTATTAGAAAATACTTGAACCCAGGGGATGATTATTGGGCTCACAGTTTGGAGGTCCAAAGCCCAGCAGCTACATCTGGTGAGGGTTTTCTTGCTGACAGATAGCAGGCGGAGAGAGCGTAAGCAGAGCACAGCATGTCCACACCTTGAGCCTCTGTCTGCTTCCCTCACTCATAAACCCAAAAGAGTCCATTCTGGGGTCACCCTGATGCCCAAACATTTCCCAGAGTCCCCATCTTGCAGCATCGTCATCAGAGTAAGTTTCCTCTTAATACCTGCACACTGCAACCAACACGTGAACTTTCAGGGGACATGTTCAAACCATAGTGCACAACTATCACTGGGCCTGTGCATTCGTTTTGTAAGGCTGTTGTAACAAAGTACCGTAAGCTAGGTGGTTTACAATAACAGAAATTTATTTTCTTGTAATTGTGGAAGACAAAAGTCTGACATCAAGGTGCTGGCAGGACCATGCTCTTTCTGAAATGCTCTCTTAGAGAATTCTCCCTGGCCCATTCTGGTGGTTGCCAGCAATCCTCACGCAACCTTCTTTCCTCTGTGCCCTCTCCTCTTCTTATAAGGACTCCAGGGATTGTGTTTGGGGTCCATCCTAATCCAATATGACTTCATCTTTTCTTTTAAAAAAGGAATTATGTTATTTAACTTATTTATTAATTTAGTAGTATTATTATTATTATCTCCCAGTTTATTCAGACAGAGAGAACCTGGGATGGTCTGTCTCATCTACCTTCTTACTTTTGCTTTAATTTACTGTCTCTAAATCAAGCTGTTTAATTCCCTTTTCAGTAAATGGACAAATAAATGCTGGCAAGGGAGAGCATTCTGTGTAAAGCTAAGAAAGCCATTTCTCTTTCAGGTCCTTGTCCACTTTTTAAATGAACTAGTTAAAACTTGGGGCTGGCAGGTGGTATGGTGGTTAAGGGCACTGGACTCCTTAAGGGCACTCGACTCCCTCACGGCCGACCATGGTTCAAGTCCTGGATCTGGCGGCTTGCTTTCTCTCTCTCTCTCTCTCTCTCTCTCTCTCTTTCTCTCACACACACACACACACACGCACATATACACACATGCTCTGTCCCTCTCTGGTCAAATTAAAATAAATTAATTCATTAAATAAAGTTCAATAAAATAATTTTTTTTTTGATAGAGAGGTTTTTGCTATAGGGCACGTGCACTCACCAGAAAGACAGATAGAGACAGAGAGACAGAAAGCGAGAAATCACTCCCCAGACGGGATGGCCATGCCGCAATCCCTTCCCCTCCAATCTCCTCTCAGGATCTTGGGCACACAAGCACACACACCTGGCATGAGTTTTAAGCCACCGGGTCCAGGACTCTAACTGCAGTCAACTGCATGGGAGTCCAACAACATAGCCATTATGCCAGCTGCTGATCCTGAAGTTCAATAAAATATTTCTTAAAAAAAAAACCTAAAAATAATAACAGAATGTCATTCAAATACCCTATTTTATTTTGTAATCTTTTTTTTTCCCCATAGATGTGTGTGACTCAGCAGAGAGAAACAGAGAGGAAAAGTAAGAAATCACCCTCGAGGGAGGATGGCCACTCTGCAATCCCTTCTCTTCCATTCTCCTCCTGGGATTTTGAGCATGCACGCACATGCGCCCAGTGTGATTTTCAAGCCACCAGGTCCAGGACATAAACCATGGTCAGCCATGTGGGAGCCCAGCACCTTAACCACTACCCCACCTGCTGGCCCTACTTTGTAATTTTTTTAAGTTTATTTCCTCCATGAGTGACGGACAGACTGAGACAAAAATGCAACACCCCCAGTGAGGTCCTGATGTACAAGCCACCCCAAGCCGTAGCCAACCCCGGGTCACCCACACACATACGCCCGAGTACTCAGGATGAAACCTTGTAAACCCCCCCCTTGTGTGTCAGCATCCCAGAACCTTGTGTTTTACTGCTGTGCTACCATCCAGTCCCATAGAAACTTCTTTAAACAAACGAAACATCTTGTCACTTCACCAGTAAATAAATGAGTTTCTCATTTTAAATGGCCTTTACTTTTACCACAATGAACACCATTTTAACATATTAACCCAACCAAATGAACACCAATACCTTAATATCTAAAAATATCCAGTCCGTATTTCCTACAAATAATAGGAAAAGGTGAACACAATAGAAAAACAAGCGAATGGCATTTTGGCATTTTACTGAAGAGGAAGAACAGATAAACATATGAAAAGATGCTGTAGTTGAATGATTAAATCTGCTCCAAAACTCCTGTTGAAACCTAGTCCCTAATGCAATAGAATTAAGAGGTGTGGGTGTCGGCAGGTGGCATGTTAGTTAAGGGCACTGGTCTCCCACGTGGCCAACCACTGTTTGAGTCCCAAACCTGGCGGCTTGCTTTCTCTCTCTCTCTCTCTCTCTCTC
>NW_006159692.1:3760827-3764000 GCF_000334495.1 Tupaia belangeri chinensis
CTCCCTCTCTCTCTCTCTCTCTCTCTGTCCTTCTCTGATCAAATTAAAATAAATAAATAAATAAATAAATAAATAAAGTGCAATAAAGTAATTCTTTTTAAAAATTACCCCCCCCCCAAGAAAAAGAATTAAGAGGCGTGACTTCTGCTGGATGACTAAGTCCTGAGGGCTCTACCCTCATACATGGGTTTACCACCCTTACAAAAGGGCTCGAGGTTAAAGGGAATGGTCTCTTGACTATCGCTTCCTCCCATCACATGAGCACATGGCTTTTCTAACCTCCAGAGAATCCAGAGAATGCAGCAAAAGGTATCACTTAGATGCAGAGAGCAGCCCTCACTAGACACCAAACCAATCAATGCACACTTGATTTTGGACTTCCCAATCTCCATAACTGTAAGAAATACACTTATTTTATTATTATTTTTTCATTTGCCAGAAGGTATGTGCATTTGTCAGAAAGAGACAAACAGAGAGACAGAGGAAAAAGTGAGAAAACACTACCCATGGGGAATAATCACGCTGCAATCCCTTCTCCTCCATTTCCCCCTCCTTTCAGGATTTTGGGCATGCATGCACACATGCCCAGTATGTTTTTTAGTCTGCCAGGTCCGGGATCCAGACTGCACAGTCAGCCATGCATGATATAGCTGCCTTAACTATCACACTAAGTGCTATCTACAAATTTCTATTGTTTACAAATTACCCTGTCTCGGGACCAGCAGTTAGCGTAATGGCTATGTCGCTGGACTCCCATGTAGTCGACCGCGGTTTGCGTCCCGGACCCGGTGGCTTAAAACTCATGCCAGGCGCGTGTGCGTGCATGCCCAAGATCCCAAGAGGAGAATGGAGGAGAAGGAATTGCGGCATGGCCATCCCCCCGGGGGGTGATTTCTCGCTTTCTGTCTTTCTGTCTCTGTCTGTCTGGCGAGCGCACGCGCCCTATCGCAAAAACCTCTCAAAAAAAAAAATTACCCTGTCTCAAGTATTTTGTTATAGCAGCAAAAACAGACTAAGACAGATACCTAACTTCATTTGCTTTTTTTTTTTTAAATTATCTTCACCATTTTTATTTAAACAGGGCTTCATTATGTTGCATTATGTCTGCCTCAGCCTGTCTGGACTGCAGGGATCCATGCCAGACTGTTTTAGACAGGGTTTCCTTACATTGCTGGGCCAACCTCAAGCTCACAATACTCCTGACTCAGTCTGCCAAGTTGCTGGGATTGCAGGTGCACGCCACTTCACTTGGCCTTTAGGTTGAACCAGGAATCAAACTTGAGCCTTCTATGTGGTCTCCACCTGGGGAGTGCAGTATCTTAGCACATGACCCTACCTTTATGAGGTTATCTTTATGTATAATAACTCTTACACATCCTACTTTTAGTACTGTCACAAGTAGCAATTTTTTTAGCATCACTTATTAAGCCATTGTGAAAAGATTTTTTAAGAACTTGGAAACATTTTAATATAGACTGTATATTATATAACATTAAAATATTGGTGTTGGGCCAGTTCTGTGGTGCAGCTATAATGTGCTACTCAAGAGAAACTGTGAGAAGTTGGGTCTTACAATGGCGACTGGTTCAAATCCTTGACCTGGTCTGTCTGAAACATGCCTGGCATGCATGAAAAATGCCCAGGGTTTGACAGGCTACAGAACTGGAAGAAGGAAATAAGAGCAAGGAGACCAGACACTGTAAAGGGTATTCCTCTCTCTCTTCTTCTCTCCCTCACATATGCACATACATGCTCTATTACAAATAAAGAAATAAATTGGTGCTAATTTGGCTAATATGTTTGATTTACCTTATTTTTCCTTGCATAGATATTTTGTTGTCCTTTTTAGTTTTCCTATAGGGTGCATCCACTCAACAGAGAGAGACAGATCAGGGTGAGGAATAGTGAGATGGCCACACCACAATCCCTTCTCTTCTATTGTCCTCTTGGGATTTGAGGCATGTACGCACACATGCCTGATGTGTTTTTCAAGCTGATGGGTCCAGGACTCAAACCACAGAATTGACCATGTGAGATCCAGTGCCTTAACTACAATGCCACCAGTGTTAACCTTAACATGTTAAAATGGTATTCTTTATGGTAAAAAGAAAGGCCATTTTATGGTGCATGCCATTTTCACTGTGTTTAAGTATGCCGTTCAGTAGTGCTCAGTATTGTTGAGCATAGATCTCCAGAGCTTCATCAACTCTCCACAGAAACTGCTTAGTGGGAGTGGTCCCTGAGAAAAATGTTTAATGGATACAGAATGCATGTGAATAAGAAGAGGCTGTGAGAGAGCGTATCAAACAGAGTAAAAATATGGACAATTTAATAACGTAAAAACAAAAACAAAAACAAAACTCCATTTTCTCCTTTCCCAAGCCCTTAGTAACTACTATCTACTTTCATTTAAAGTCATGCTGTGTGTAGAAAATACTTTCTACTATCTACTTTCACTTAAAGTAATGAAGTTCATTTCATTACTTTACATACTTCATTTTAACAGTTGAATTGTGTCACCCCCCCACCACCACCACCAATTCTTCTGCTGAAGCCCTAACCCCAGTACAGGCAGATTGTGACTATTTTGGGAGCTAGGGCCTTTAAAGAGATAATTAAGGTTAAATAAGGTCATATGGGTGCGCCCTAATCCTACTGACTGGTATCTTTATAAGATAAGGAAATCTGGACATGCCAAAGAAGGATGTGCACACACAGGGGAAAAGCCACATGAGGACAAGGAGGCTGTCACCTACAAGCCAGAGAGAAGCCTCAGGAGAAGCCAACCATACTAACACTTCAGCCTTGGACTTGGATCCTCCATGACTGCGAGAAAATACATTTCTGCTGTGGAAGGCACCCATTTTATGCTATTTTGTTTTGGCATCCCTACAAACTTATGCAAGTGGAGTCAAACAGCATTAGCCTATTTTGTGACTTACTTATTTCACTTGGCATAAAATTCCCAAGATTCATTTATGTCATAGATGTAACGGGATTTATTTCCTTGTTAAGGCTGAATAATAATACATTATGTATATATACCACATTTTGTTTACCCATCCATCAATTTATGGACATTTGGGTTGTTCCTATCTCCTGGACACTGTAAATAATGCTGCTACAAACATATATGTACAAATATCTCTTTGAGATTGTGCTTTCAATTCTTT
>NW_006159692.1:3764026-3767262 GCF_000334495.1 Tupaia belangeri chinensis
TTTTCCTCTCTCTCTCTCTCTCTCTCTCTCTCTCTCTCTCCTCCTCCTCCTCCTCTCCCCCCCCCGGTCAAATTTTTTTAAAAACATGAGTGAATAAATAAAATTAAATATTTTTAAAAATATTTTTATTATTTTAAATTTTTATTAGTATTGCATCTTATTATTTTTTAATTTGACCAGAAAGAGAGGGAAAAGTGAGAAAGCAAGTTGCCAGGTGTGGAACTCAAACCACAGTCAGCCATGTGGGAGTCTAGTGCTTCAACCACCATGCCACCTGCTGGCCCCCCAATAGCTCTATTTTAAAACGTATTGAGAAAGTATCCTCCTCTTACCATCTTCTATAATAGTTGCAGCATTTTATAATTCCTCCCGCAGAGCACAAGGATTTCAGTTTATCCATGTCCTCACCATCACTTGCTATTTTCTGGTTTTTTAATAGCAGCCATTTTAATGCGTGTGAGATGATATATCATTTTGGTTTTGATTTGCATTTCTCTAACAATCATTTGCTATTTCAAAATATGCAGACTAATGGGGCCAGCAGGTGTGTGGTGGTGAAGGCACTGACCTCCTACATAGTTAAGTGCGGTTTGAGTCCTGGGCCCAGTGGCTTGAAACTCAAGTCAGTAACATGTGCATGTGTGCCCAAAATTCCGACAGGAGAATTGAGGAGAAGGGGTTGCATCATGGTCATCCCCCCTGTGGGGTGATTTTTCACTATCTTTATCTCTCCAGCGAGCACATGTGCCCTATAGCAAAAATCTCTTAAAAAAAATAAAAAGCAGACTAAGACCTCTCTGAGGCACCATTTACATTCACCAAATTAGAAAAATTAATATGACAATACCAAGGGTTAATGCCAACAGATTTCAAAACAAAACAAAAGAACACCACCTCCTCCATATTGCTAGTGGGCATGTACATTATTAACAATCTCTTTGAGAAATAATTTGGCATTACCTTATAAAGTAAATGTTAACATTCCCTGTTAGTCAACAATTCCATTCACAGGTAGTCTATACCTGTAGTGCTTTTTAAACTTTGAGACACTACTCACTAGGGACTTCTGTAATCCATCTACTGAGAGTCACAATTAGTATCTTCCTAAACATTGGAGAAATATTGTTTTATTACTTTGAGAAACTTCTGTTTGAATAGGTGAATGTGGGTCAGCATGTGGTGTGGTGGTTGGGGTGCTGGACTCCCACATGGCTGACCAGTGGTTTGGGTCTGGACACAGCTCCTTGCTTTCACAGTTTCTCTCTCTCTTTCTCTCTCTCTCTCTGGTGAGCAGAAATGCCCTATAGCATATTTTTCAATGATAATATGTAAAATTAAATAAATAATTCTTTTTAAAAATAGGTGAATGGGTTTACTGATTCAAAACACAAACTGCTGTAAATTTTTAAAAATTAAAAAAAAGAAAAAGAAAACACAAACTGCACTGTGTTTTATCCTTATACTAAGGTCAGTGGTCATAAACTTTGAAATCCTCTCATACTAAATCCTGTACATGTCACCAGAATGTATAAAAATATTGCACAATTATTCATTAATAACAAAAAATTGGAGACAACCCAAATGTCCACTGAAATGATAAATTTGTGGTATATTCCCATAATGGAACTCTGTAAGTCATGAAAATGAATACACCTTATGTAAAAAACGATTACCAAGAGCAGTGTTTTTATAAAACTCGAGTAAAACTGAAGAATATGTTATTTAGGGATACACAAATGGATAAAGAATAATAGGTGCAAATCAGTAAATAAGAAACAGTAAATAAAAATTGGGAATATATTTAGCATGTAGATAAAGTGAGCAAGAAAACCAATAGACACAATCATACGTATAGTGTTCTAGTTCTTGAGTGTGTTCATGGATGAACATTTTATTAATAAGCACCATAACTTAAATTTATACTAAACATATTAAGGATGTTACATAACTTCCATACTTACAACAATGCTATTTACCAAAATGCTCCAAAAAGTTTACATCTTTTTGTACAATAGTGCATCAACATTCACAAACAAAAACTGGATTTCCTGAAAAACAGGTTACTACAGAGGGGGATGCTTGTCAGCATGCCAAAGGTCAGTATGTATAATCTTACGTAAGTAAAATGTATGTGGGAAGCTTTCTTGCAGCTTCTTGAAGCAAGAGGATGGAGTGGGGCCAGATCATAAACTACATCACTGCCTTCGCGTGAAAATGAATTATGTGCTTTCCCTGGGTTCATCGGTCACAGCAAAACAAAAACAAAAACCAGCTCATCCAACTTTCTTGGACACGTGCACACCCAGTTCACCCAGCACCTCCGCCTCGTCGGGCACAAGGCTGATTTCCACTAGGTCCCTACACAGTCCCGAGCTCACAACTTTGTTAAGTGCAACCGATCAGAACCATCCCTCTCAATTATTGTACTTCAGAATTGGAGTCAACATTTCTCTTCTTGATTTCCCTTCACTTATATCAGTGCAGCTCATCCAAAACGTCCAAGAGAAGGGCAATTCGTTCATTTCCGAGACGTGGCTCCTAAGATACAACCAAAAACGCACTAGCGGGGGAGGAAGGGAAGAGACATGGTCGAGAAAGCTCCCAGGAGAAAGCCACTGTGCAAACTGAACATATGGACATGTTCCACACTAAGTCTTCCGAAAGCATATACGAGGTCGCAGCAAAACTTTCAAAGGCTCTTTTTCAGTGTAATAACAGCAAGTAAATTCAGGCTGGGAAGTCCTTGCCAAGCAACGGAGTGGTCGGTTTTCAGCAACTCCCACCGCAAAGATGGCGGCCGGACGAAGCCCCTTCCGCTGCCGCTGCCAAGGGCTCTCGCCTCACATTTCCCACAAACCCCTCCGCGAGGCCCCGCTGGCCCGAACCTGCCCGGCCGGTGTCCGGCTACTGCGCACGCGCCGGGTGACGTCACGTACGCTCCCAGGGCTCGGCGGCGCTGGCAGGAGGGGCTTTGCCAGCTTCCGCCACCGCGTCGCTTCAGGGCTTGGGCGGCGGGTTCGCGCTGCCTCCGCCGCCGCGGGGCAACCGGGGGGCGCGGAGTAGGGCGAAGGGCGCGTGGCAGCGTGGCCATGGGACTGCGCCGGGTCCGGTGACAGCGGGGAGTCGAGTGGCCTGGGCCCTGAGCGCGTCTTCCCCGGGGGGCCTCGCCCTCCTGCTCGCGGGGCCGGGGCTCCTGCTGCCCTTGCTGGCGCTTGTGCTGGCGGCGGCGGCGGCCA
>NW_006159692.1:3767278-3821875 GCF_000334495.1 Tupaia belangeri chinensis
ACAGCCGCGACACGGCGGGCAGGAAATCCACCCCGCTCCACTTCGCCGCAGGTAACCGGGCCCAGCCTCGCCTCGCCGCGGACCCCCCCTGCGCAGCCGGCCTCGCAGGCCCGAGGCTAAGCCGTGCTCCTCCACGCCGACCTTGCCCCCAGGACCCAGGTCCTGGCGAGCTCGCCTCCTCACTGCGGGTGGAGATTAAGGGTGGGATGAGCGTGCCGCACTCACGGGAAATTGTAGTTGGTTTGGAGGGTTTTTGTTTTTCGTTGGGCTTTGTTCTGTTTTACAGTATCAACAATACCTGTACCAACTTCCGGTCTTGCCAGCCTAAAAGGTCTCTATACACGAGAAAGAATAGGGTATATAGTAGTTTGTGATTTGAAAGGCCAGTTATCTCCGAAATCGATCGTTCTTGTCAGTTCCATTGTTACTGTTATCTTCGGCCCTTTGGATGAAGGTCTAAAAAACCTTTGTAAAATGCAGAGATGTAACTTAGAAAGAGTAGTTTAATTGGCCTTTGACACATTAGCGTTAATTGGTTTGTCAGACTTGCCAATCAGAAAGTTTCTGCAGAGACTAGAACTGAGATAAGCAAGTTTGAGAGAATGGAGGTCCTAGGCTGGGTGCAGGTAGTCTGCCACACCGAGTTAGGGTGACAAGTAGTAAAATGAGAGAAAAGATGGTGCACATACTGCACCTTGCTCTAGAATTTAAGTTGGGACTAACTTTGCCTAGTTCGGAGATTTAGATCATTTGAATTACTCTTTTTCAAGAATTATTTATTTAATTCTATTTGTTATTATTTTTTAAACATTTGACCAAAGAGAAAGAGAAAGCAAGAAGGCAAGTGACCAGGTCCAGGACTCCAACTGCGGTCAGCCATGTAGAAATCCAGCACCTTTAACCAACATGCCACCTCCCAGCCCCCGAATTATTCTCTTTTACTCGTTTCACTTATAATATAAGTGTATCAAATTTAGTTGAAGAATTTTAAAGGACCAGAGATGGACCCCTCTGTTGTGTCCATAGACTGGTTTTGCTCTACACTTTGAGAAAAGATCATGACTTATCTCTAACCTCAGGTGAGCTGTGCTTGATTGGAAATGGGAGTAGGTTCTCATACCTTGGTAACTCTTGTTTTTTTTACTTCCTGTGTTTCATAATTGTTTGGAACTTTATTTTTTTTTAAAGCAGGGAGATGTTTTAAAGTACCCAGTTCTTTTTGGGGCAAGAATGATGAGCAGAGAATTTGAAAAAGTTCCTCATTCATAGACATCACTTTTATACTTTTTTGTTGTTATAGGACACTTGGGCTCACAGGAGAGAGACAGAGAAATTGAGAAAGCTCACCCCCATGCGGGGCAGGGGTGGGGCAGGGAGGATGGCCACTTGCCAGTCCTGGTTCCTCTGTTCTCTTGGGATTTGGGGCACACACGTGCACAGACCTACCGTGCATTTAAAGCTTCAGGTCCAGTACTTGAACCTTAGAATAGGCCATGTAGGATCTGGCTGCCTTAACCACCATGCTACTGGCTAGCCCCAGTTTCATATTTTCTACCAACTGGAGATTTGTTTGCTTTAACCTATTCCTATTTTAAACTGTAAATACTACCAGAAGTAATGCATTCTTAACCATTTGCACCTTTGTTAGGTTCCCACTGGTGGGAGTCTCTTTAAGAGAAGATTTGAGAGACCATTGGTAGGAAAACTAAAAACGGCCCTGGAGAGTGGAAAGTAGAGAGAGAACATCAAAGTCAAATCTCACCTGGTGAGATTTTGGTGGTCAGTGCTGCCTTCTTCCATTTATTTGGATTGTCCTGTTGACCATGCAGTCAACATTTAAATAACTAATTTGGCAAGCTGTAACAACCAACTGATACATAATCCAAAGGGTAGTGTTACTTAGATTCTGTTCACTTGATCTGCCGGATAAAAATAGCCAAGGAAGATCTTAGTTGCTACCTTTCAAGAATTTGGTGTATTAATGAGTTCATATCTGAAAATAGTAATATTTGGAGGTGTAAGGGGATGGTGTTAGCTTCCCACTGACCTTGTTCCTTCGCCACCAACCCACCTTCAGTTTGTGTTGTTTGTACAGACTGAAATGGGAAGCTTGGTATTTTAGAAACTATACTCCCTTCCCTACCACAGTTTACCCAAATTGTCATGTATAGCTTACAAGGTTAAAGATTCAAGATCTAAAAAGAGTAATAAAAATCACTAAGGGATCAGCATACAACCAGAACTTTAAAGTTCTGCATTTACACCCAGATATATAAGAAATGGTGGGGTTTATTTTTAATTAACTTTGTAAATTTAATCTAAATTACTAATTAAGTTAATGATATTAAGTGTGCCCTGTTGCATTTTCTCCTACTCTCTACACAGAGTACATTTCATAATCTCTTGTAGGTGGTGAGTTATCTGCCATGTTAACGTGCATGTTGGCATACTGTTGTAAGCTCAGTGTAGATGGTGGTACCGTGGGACTCCCTGACCCAAGCGGTTTCTTGTGTCTGTACACTGTAGAGTTAGATATGGGGTGAGAGGGGCACAGACATCATTGTTCTAAAAAAAGTTTAGCCAGTTAGAGGTTTTATTGGGGGAGGCCAGTTTATATCTTTGTTTTGAGTTCTAAGTAACATTAGGAATGGGAAATGTATACAGACCACAGAAAAATGAAGAGCAGTTTATAAAAAATTTGGTTTGTCATTTTTTCTGAAGAAATTTAGTTAAAAGAGTAATTAATTGCCAGTCTCTGGGAATTAAATTCTGTTAATGAAAAAGGTCATCGACACAAACAGGGATTGTTCTTCTATTGGGTGTATTTGTTTTGTTTTGTTTTTTAATTAATGAACTAGGTTCTATACTTTTTTTCTATACGTGTGATTTAAAGTCTTTCTTGGACCAGCACTAGCCTAGGGGACAGAGGGAACTAGATCCCACACGGCCAACCACAGTTCCAATCCTAGTCTAGTGGCTTGCCAGGAGCATGTGCATGCATGTTTGTGCCCCACATCCTGACAGGCTGGAGAAATGGAAGCAAAAGGAGTGCAGCATTACCATACCCCATTCATGAGTGCAAACTCTTCTCTGTCACCCTCTCTCTGGTAAGTGTATGCACCCTGTGGCAATTAAAAGAAATCATCTCTCAAGAAAAAAATTATTCTGGAAATTGTTTCCTTTTCTTTCAATCCACTTGATCCTACCACACAGGAATATGAATGAATGACTATAGTTTGGTGTGTGTGTGTGTGTGTGTGTGTGTGTGTGCGTGTGAGACACATTACCAAGCTTGTAGAGTCAAGTCGGTGGTAGGGCGGCTGTAGCTCTCCTGAAAGCAAGAGTACCTGAAGTCTTTTTTTTTTTTGAGAGAGAGAGGTTTTTACGCCTATTGAGGGGTAGTCATGCCTCAACCCCTTCTCCATTTCTTCAGAATTTTGGGCGCACATTTCACATGTACGTGACATATTTTTGAAGTTGCCAGAGTCAGAATTTGAACCACATTTATCCATGTGGGATGCAGCTCCATTAACCGCTAGAGTATGGGGCCAGCCCTGTTAACATATTTCTGGTATGCTGCCTTATCCACCAGATACGTGGATCAGTTAGACTGAATTTAGATTATCATATGCAATGGGTGACTCACAGAAAAATGGGAATTTTTTTTTTTTATTCAGAGAAGGGAAATGGAATTACAACATCTGGAATTTACCATGCAAGCAGTACATGTGAAAACTGGAGTTGCTTATTCTAGAAATGAAAGAAAACTTGACCATGATACTGTATTCACTTAAGTGGAAGAGTCATGTAGAAGAGCAAGTGGATATGGTTTGTGTGGCTTTGGTAGTCAAAACTGAGGCCAGAAGTTGAAAGGTTACAAGAAGTCAGATAGCTTTTAATAATGTATTCAGCTGTGGGACTTTCTTCAAGTATCCCAACAGTGGCTGGATTGGCATTTCTCAGAGATGTAAAGAGGATTTCTACATGTTGTGGACAGTGTGACCGAGAGGTCATAATCGACTGATAAAGGAAAATGAGAAGATTCCCTAATTGAAGGTTTTGACAGCTCAACTACTGAAGATTACAATAGCTATTGTGATGACTTTTTATATCCTTTCTTAAAATGATGCTATTGAGGACCTCCAGTAAACCCTCAAAATAATTTCCTTCTTTGGCTATAGGCCAACATCATAATTGTGGGAACCACACAAAATTAATTTGCACTTGTTATCTTTTTTTTTTTTTTTTTGGAGAGATTTTTCACTATAGGGTGCATGCGCTCACCAGGCAGACAGAAAGAGACATAGAGACAGAAAGCGAGAAATCACCCCCTGGGGGGATGGTCACGCCACTATCCCTTCTCCTCCATTCTCCTCTCAGGATCTTGGGCATGCACGCACATGCGCCTGGTGTGAGTTTTAAGCCACCAGGTCCGGGACGCAAACCGTGGTCGACTACGCAGGAGTCCAGCGACATAGCCATTACGCTAACTGCTGGTTCCCTGCACTTGTTATGTTGAGCTATTATTATATATAGTTGTTATCAGTATTGGACTTTGCTGTGGAAGATCACTAAATTCAACATCAACAGAAAAAAACTCATTATCAATGAAGATCAATCTATTGAAGAATTCAGTATCTTTTTTTTTTTTAAAGAAAGAAGGAAGTTTTTTTTTTTTTATTCATTTATTTTAATTTGACCAGACACACACACACACAGAGGACAGGAGTAGGGGGGTGAGAAAGCAAGCCGCCAGGTTCGGGATTCAAACTGTGGTCAGGCATGTGGGAGTATCCAGCACCTGAGCCACCATGCCACCTGCTGGTCCCCAAGAATTCAGTATCTTAATGCATCAAATCTCCCAACAGATTAAGCTCTTGAGCTTCACCCAGAAGTAAACAGTCAGCTTCAATAACAGCAGTTTGGAGAACACTCTTCAGTATTCACCATCTAGATCATCAGAATTTCATCACTATAGAAGCCATGGCATCTTTTCCAAATTTCTACTAGTCTAGCCAGAGAAATAGTTTATCTGTCTTAAGTTGAGGTGGGCAAAGCCCTTTCTCTTGTATTCTTCATTCTAATGAAATTCCTTTTCTGGATTTTAGTAAACCAAATTTAGTAGTAAATGAGAAATAGGGAACCAACAGATGGTGTAATGATTACATCACTGGACTCTGACGTAGTCGACTGCGGGTCAAGTCCCAGACCCAGCAGCTTAAACTCACTCAGGGTATGTATGCATGCATGCCCAAAATCCTAGGAGGAGAATGGAGGAGAAGGCATTACAGCATGGCCATCCCTCCATGGGGTGATTTCTTGCTTTCTCTCTTTCTGTCTCTTTCTGACTCTCCCAACGAGCTCACACACCCTATAACAAAAATCTCTTTCTCTTAAAAAAAAAAAAAAAAGCATATACACACACACACACACACATATATGAAAAATGTTAAATACCATTCCTCAGAAAAATCTGACAAATGAATCCTGGCAATATAAGTCAAAGCTGAAGGCTGCTCTGTTATACATTCCCATCTCCCAGATCGCAAGAACTTTTCTGTTTTGTTGCATTTGTTGATATTTTTTTGTTTCTGAACTTTTCCTTCCTGACAGCCCATTGTCACACCAGCCTACTTTTAGATTAGCAAGATGTCACCATTTTATATTGAACCAGTTGTAGCATCAATGGCTTATCCTACCTTTGGACTATGAAAAGGGTTTGTGGTAGCAAGCAGCCAAACTTGCTTAAGAGTCTTACTTGGTTTCTCTGTAGTGACTGACTCGAAGCTTTTTGGAAGCCATTCAAATGCAAGTTTGTTTCCAGTATAGCAGCAAAATATGAAACCCTTAACAATAGCCCTGGTTGGCAAGACAGTTCCTGGAATTGATAAAACTGATGGCATCTAAATAGTAATGAAACTTGATGAGTGAGAAATTGAATTGACTGCTTTTCTTAGTGTTCACAAATCGTTGACTTTGTATTCTCTGTGAGGGCCCTGTGCCTAATATTCCAACAGAATAGTAGACAAATGTTTATCTAGCCCTACTACATGCCAGACACTGCCCTTGTCCCTGAGTAAAAAGAAGAGAACACAGTACCTGTCGTTAAGTGACACCTAATTTATTGATCAACAGACATGCTTTCCAAATAGGCCTGTTTTGCTTCACTGTCAGTGCTTTATAGTAGATTTATGCAATTTCATCAGAATTTTCATATGCAGAGCAGCATTTGAAGATGAATACCATTACATAATTTTTTTTCCCCCGAGAGGTTTTTGCTGTAGGATGTGTGCGCTCGTGAGAAAGTCAGAGACAGAGAGAGGAACAGAAAGTGAGAAATCACCCCCCAGGGGGATGGCCACACCACAATCCCTTCTCCTCTGTTCTCCTCTCAGGATCTTGGGCACACATGCACATGCACCTGGTGTGAGTTTAAGCCACCATTTCTGGTAATCAAACTGCAGTTGACTACATGGGAGTCCAGTGACATAGCCATTACGCCAACTGCTGGTCCTGCCATTACAAAATTATAAACTGCTTTGTCTCCTGAGCACCCATGACTACAAAGTTTAGGCTTATGTTTTCTTTATAGAGATTGTTAGGATATAGAAATTAGAGCATTGACTCCAGGGGGTATGCCTATTCATGTTCTACCTGGCCAGTGAGAATATAATCAGAATATACTCTACGAAGTTGTCTTTTCCTTCACAAAATGGGTATTTAACAGAAGCACTTTCAACTGTTCTTGAGACCATAAGAATGGGAATTTCATTGGCGATTACCCTTCAGAATTTTAGAAGCATCTTAAATATAAAGGTTTCACTGAACTTGTAACAGTGGGAGTTTTTTTGTTTGTTTGTTTGTTTTAAGTTTTGCTAAAAGGCATATGTGCTCACTGGAAAGAACAAGAAAGCACCCCCTGTAGGATGCCCATGCCACAATCCTTCCTCTCCTGTTTTGCCTTAGGATTTGGGGCTTGCATGCATAACACACACAGCACGTTTTTCAAGCCACCAGGTCTGGGACTTGAACTGCACAGTCAGCCATTTGAGATCTAGCACTTCACTACTATGCCACCAGCTGACCCATTTTTTTCTATTTGAAATAGCTACCTATCGATCTTAAATGTTTTTCTTTAGTGCTTAGAAGTGACTTTAAACATTCCAAGTCTCAGACTCTGTATCTCCGGTCTCAGCACAGCACATTACCTCCACTCGCATATTCTAGTCCTTAAGTTGTGACTTTGAAAACATGCTGATTCCCTTCTATCAGTATCCAGACCGGTTTTAGACATCTTACTGCTAGGGACCTGTGAGGATACAGAGTCATAAGCTGCAACTTCATTTTCAGTCATTTGTCTCTCTTTAACTCTGGTTTCAAGAAACCTTCTCTTTCCAAAGATATTTTGACAAAAGGCTACTACTTGAAACCTTCAGCTAGATCACCTGTCTTTGGAGTGGATATCTACCCAATTGTCACTTTTTTTTTTTTTTTTTTTAATTTGCTATAGGGCTTGTGCACTCACCAGAGAGAGAAAGAGAAACCCCTAGAAGGGATGGCCATACCACAGTGCCCTCTCCTCCATACTCCTCTCAGGGTTTTGGTTAGAAACACACATGCATGGTGTGTTTTTCAAGCCACTGGGTCCAGGACTAGAACTGCACAATCAGCTGTGTGAGATTCAGGTGCCTTACCACCATGCCACCAGCTAGACTGACATCGTCTTTTGTAATAGCTAGATGCTTAGCTATAGCTTTTCCTGTGCCCTCCTAACTCTTATGGGGAGAGTTAGTCTGTGACTTACCCTCTTGATTGCTGTAAATGCACTTATTACCACTGAAGAAATAGTAATCCTTCTTCTGAACGTGCTTGTATACATGAAAAAACATTACAAAGGGAGAGGCACCTTTATGAATTTTTCTCTATTCTGATTCCTTTTACTTTTATTTAAGAAGCTTTTCCCCCAGATGGTTGCTAAGTAGTTAGGATAGCAGAACTATTGTTTGGGAGAACTGGGTGGCCAGCGTGGGAAGGAGCATGTGGTCAGCAGTGCCTACCTAGGTGGTGATAAGGAGGATTCAGGTTAGGGTTATGACAGCAGCAAATTTGTCCTTCCCCTCAAAATTTTCCTACTTGGCTTCTGTAGTGCCATTCTTTCTTAGTGTTAGTTCTCAGTCCCCTTTTCTTATACCCATGATGTATTGATATTAATTATAAATTCTAACCTGTGCCAAGGGATACTGCTGTGAACAGCAAAAATCTTTGCTGTTCTGGAGACTGCATTCTAGTAAAGGAAAGGGAGAGGCATAATACGTAGAGTAGGAACTAGGGTCTGGATGATGGAGCGGTGGTAATGTAGGGCTCTGCAAGGCTGACCCACAAGGTTCTGGGTTGTGTATGGAGACCTCCCTGAATATGCCGAGTACTTATGAGCCCATGGCCTGAGACTGGTTGTGGTCAGAGCTGGATCATGACATGAAGACTCTGCTGGAGGTTGCCCAGCTCTCTGTCCTCTCATTCATGGAGGGAAAAACAAAAACCTTTAAAAAGGAGGGGGACTGGCCAGCAGATGGGGTAATGGTTAGTTTGCTGAACTTCCACATTGTTGACTGTAGTTCGGGTCCTGGACCCGGAAACTTAAAAGTCACACCAGGTGTGTGTGCCCAAAATTCTGAAAGGAGAATGGAGGAGAAGGGATTGCAGTGTGGCCAGCCCCCCTGGTGGGGGGGTGATCTTTTGTTTTCTGTCTCTGTTTCTCCAGTGAGCATACACGCCCTATAGCAAAATCTCTCCCGCCCCCAAAATAATAATAATAATAATAATGTGGATGTGTACAGAATGGACAGTTTTGACATTTAAACTGGGGTGTGACATTTAAACAAACTAGACATTGAGTAGAACTGAGGGTCACTGCACAACAGAAGAGTGTTCCAAGCAGAGGAGCAAGTACCAAGTCCCTGGCGTATTTGACTGAACTGAAAGAAAGCAATCATAGTTGGGAAAGGGAAGAGTAGTATCAAATGCCAGTCCATTTGGGGAACCTTGTAGACCACAGTACAGTATTTGAATTTTATTCCGAGAGCGTCAGTGGGAAGCCAGTGAATTTTTTCAAACAGGGTGTGATATGATGATAGTTTTTTAAAGGTCACTGGGACAGAGTGGAAATAAGAGGCCTACTTAGGAGATTATAGCAGTTCAGGCCAATGGAGAAGTGTGGTTAGAATATGGCAGTGCCAGTAAAAGTGGAGAGGAATTGGGAACGTGTTGAGTTTGAGATACTTTTGGAATGTCCAGAAGGAGATGTCAAGTAAACACTCAGGAATTTAGTTGAAAAATCTAGACTAGAGATTTAACTTTGAGAGTTGTACATTTAGGTGATGTTTAAAGCCATAGGAGTGAATATGATGATCTAAAAAGAGGCAAGATCACTGGGTCCTGATGAATCCCAGTATTTAGAAATTGGTAAGAGAAAAGAAGCCCCTGGAGAAATAATGACATATCTAAAACTTGAGCTCCTCATCTTCTGCCAGAAATCTACTTCATCTGCAACCTTCCTTCATCTCATTGATGGCAGCTCCACTTCTCCATTACTCAGGCCAACACCTTGGGTCACTCAAGAGTCCTTCTTCAGTCTCTCTCCCTTGCTCTCTCCTACTCACTTACCCTTACCCTCACCCCATGTCCAATCCAGGAGAAAACTATTCAGACTCTACCTCTATAGAAGCCATAATCTGCCAGTTACCGTTATTCTGACAAATGCCACCAGATTATAGTCCAAGCCACTGTAATCTCTCATCTACCAGTAACTCCCTATAGTCTAGTCCCAACACAGTAGCCAGACTGTACTCTTCAGACGTAGCTCATATCCTGTAACTTAACAGCTCAAAACCTTGTAGTGACTCATTTCCCTCAGAGTGAAAAAGAGCCCAAGTTGTAGGGCCAGCCTGTGGCCATTGGTAGTCAAGGGAGTGGTTCTCACATGACCAACTGCACAGTTCAAATCCCAGCATCAGCAGCTTGAGGGACATGCCAGATGCAGGCTTGTGTGCACACATACCCATGATCTCTACAGGATAGAGAGTTTGACAAGAAGGGATTGCAGGGTGACTGTTCCCCCGTGAGGGGTACTTTCTTCCTCTCCTCTCCTCTGTCTCTCCCTGGTAAGTACACATGCCCTCTGGCAAATAAGAAAAAAACAACTAAAAAAGCCAAAGTTCTTAGTGACCCTCAATTCTTCTTGGCCTGGCCTGATTACTTCTGACCTTCTCTATCATCCTAATGCTTTCTCACTCAGCTCCAGCCACTCTAGCCTCCTTACTCACAGCTAGTAAGGCTCCTCATCTCCTTTAGGCCTGTAATGAGTTGTCACACCTCAAGAAGGCCTATGTGGCCACCCTGTTCAACTTTACATCCTCTTGTACACACAGACTTTGATCACACCCTATTCTGCTCTTTGCCTAATCACCTTCTAACATACTTCAAAAAAAATTATTTAACTTTATTATTTTAGTTTGACCATATTGAGACAGAGCAAGAGTGAGAGCAAGAGAGAGAAAGTGAGAAAGCAAGCTGCCAGGTCCGGGACTCAAACCACGGTCGGCCATGTGGGAGTCCAGCACCCTTAACCACCATGCCACCTGCCGGCCCCCATACTTATTATTTTTTATTGTACATCTCCATTCTCACAGAAGAGGAGTCCTCAAAGGCAAGAATTTGGTATGTCTCAGGAGCCCGGAAAAGTGCTGGCCCATAGTTGATATTTCCCGATCATTTGTTAAATAAATGAATGAGACAGGCAGAAACCTAGGAGAGCGCGGTATCATGGAAACTTTGGAAAAGATATTTCAGGAAGGAGGAAGTAGTCAGTTGTCAGATGTTTTGAGAGGTATAGTTAAGTGAAGACACACGTGTCCTTTTGATTTGGCAATATGGAAATTTTAAGTAATCTTGTTGAAAGCAGTTTTGAGGAACAAGCAGAAGCCAGATTGAGTTTCAAAGAGTAAATAGGAGATAACTCTTACAGATTTGGTTATGCAGGGGAATAGAGAAATGGGAATGTGAGTTTAGGGAGAATATTTTTTATAAAATGGAAGGTACTGGAATGTTTTTACATTCCTTTAGAAATGATATTGTAGGGGAAGAAATTAATTGGAAGGAGAGAGGTGCAGACCTTAAGGTGAAAACAACTACAGTACATGGTGAGAAGGGATTGATCATTGATAGAAAATGGACTTCTTTCAACAGAACAAGGTAGAAAACTAATGTTTTCTAGTCAGTTTCATTTGTATTTCACTCACCTTCATTCATACACAAATACTGTCTCTGTAAGCATCATCTGTGTCTTCAGCTTAGACCAATTTCCTGAGTTCAACATTTACAGAACTTCCTATTTACTGGCATTTATCCCACAGGTACCACAAACTGAGTATTTCTAAAATCAGATCTTACCCACAAAACCTCCTGTGTTTTCTGTCTCATCTGCTCATCATTCTTAGACCTTCTCTCCTTTCACCCAGTCAGTCACTGGGCCCTGCCAGTTTCTCTCCTACTCCCTCTTCAGTTATTCCTGGCAGCAGTGTGTACAGTAGTCAACGGTTGGAAATAGGGCCAGCTCAGTGCCACAGCAGTAGCACACTGATCTGGCAGGGCTGCATTCCAAGGAAGATGTGGGGTATGGTTCCTCAGTCAGCCTGCATATTCTAGGCATATGCCCTTAATCTGGGTTGTCTGAGGAGTGAGACCCTGTCAAGGGTGCTTGTCTTTCTCTCTCTCTCTCTACCCCACCACCCCCTTTTACTCTCATGAAACAAACAAATGAAGATGGGAGAGCTGATTCCATAGAACAGAAGTTAAGTACTGTGTACATGAGGAGGTGGGTAGGTCCCACTTGGCTGACCATGTTTCAGATCCCAGCCCCTGCAGTTTAAAAAACACACACCCCATTGGTGGGGTGCTTCTCTCTCTCTTTCTGTCTCGCATGTGTCCTCTGAAAATAAAAACAAACAAAAAAATTACAAACAACCTGATTCTCTGTGAGAATGGAAACTAAGCAAAATTTAATAATTTCCAATCAAAAAAATGAATAATGATAAGAGATTAATTTCTGGGATATTATTATTTGGGTTTGTTGTTGTTGCCAAAGGGTATGTACTCTCAAAGGGATGGGGGGTTAATATACCCCTTCTTTCTACCAACCAAGTGACTATTACCTATCCTGTTCACATGAAATATTTGAATATAGCATATCCTAATCACCAAAATCAATCTTAGTTTTGGTTCTCATCTCTCACATTGACTATGGCAGGGCCATCTAAAATCTTTTTTTTTTTTTTAAGGATTATTTCTTTAATTACACTTTTTTTTTTTTTAATTCGACCAGAGAGAGAGAGAGAGAGAGATACAAAAAGGGAAAGTGAGAAAGCAAGCCAGCAGGTCCGGAACTTGAACCCCAGTCAGCCATGTGGGAGTCTTAGCACCTTAACCATCACTGTGTCACCTGCTGACCCCAGGGCCATTCTAAAATCTTAAGGACCTAGGGGCTAGAAAGTGGAACAGTGGTAAAGCAAGGTGCTAGCTCTCTGTAAGGCAGACGGCTGCCACTTTGCATCTGGAGACCTCCTTGAGTGTGCTGGGCATGCAAGTGCCCACAATCCTGGTTGGCTGGATATAGATGGCAACTTCTAGACCTTGTCAGGGGTGCACTATCTCTGAAGAGAGAGAGAGAGAGAGAGATACAAAAGGGAAAAGGGAGAAAGCAAGCCAGCAGGTCCGGAACTTGAACCCCAGTCAGCCATGTGGGAGTCTTAGCACCTTAACCATCACTGTGTCACCTGCTGACCCCAGGGCCATTCTAAAATCTTAAGGACCTAGGGGCTAGAAAGTGGAACAGTGGTAAAGCAAGGTGCTAGCTCTCTGTAAGGCAGACGGCTGCCACTTTGCATCTGGAGACCTCCTTGAGTGTGCTGGGCATGCAAGTGCCCACAATCCTGGTTGGCTGGATATAGATGGCAACTTCTAGACCTTGTCAGGGGTGCACTATCTCTGTTTTTCTCTGTCTCTCTCACTCATGGAATGAATGAATAAATTTTTTAAAAAATTAAATCCTAAGCATTTAGCTACCCTTGTATCTCCACATCTGATCCATTTATCAACACAGCCACCAGGGTGCTCTTTCTGTAAAAGCAAATGTAATGGAGTCACTCACTGCCCTCCACAGACCCTCCAGTGACTACTGATATGTTATAGTGGCATTTTCCAAACTTTTTAAGAGGTGGCTCAGGGGTATTTTCTTTTGGATCTTTGTGAGGAGAAAAAAGATGATTCAACCTAGAATAGTTTTTAATTTATTCAGGTCATTTAATTTGCAACTCTGAGTGCCGCCTGTCTACCAGGCATTGGATATTTAGCTGCAAACATGACCGTAGACTCTGATAATCTTGAGGGACAAAGGCTAGATACCACCTAGGATGACAAATAGGGTTCTTCTTGATCTGGCACCTGCATGCTCAATAGTTCTGTGCCCTGGCTCTTGGGAGCAGTTCGCTCTCCACTACATCCTTCATGCCTGTGCATTCTGTTTCTTCTGCGTGGACTGTAATACCCTTCCTGTGCGTCCTCCTGATGATGCACTGTTTTTCTGTACACTTTCAGCACTAGTGTCATCCAAGGAATACCTTGGAATATCTGGGACAGTCTTCTCCATTTTTTGTGTCCCTGATTCTTCCCCCAAAGATGTTTCCTTCTTTGAGCTCTAGCTAGTAGCACTTTATATATACTTCTAAACAATTATGTTGCATTGAAATTACTGATTTCTTCAGGTCTTAAATTGTGAACACTTCTAGAGGAGGGAGAAGCAGAGATACAAAGAAACTTATCTCTGCTACCATAGAGCTTCGCAGTATTCAGACAAACCAGTTAATCTCTTCAGCCATCTTTTAACCCCTTCATCAGTGGCAGCTGGGCCAGCCTCAGCGATTTGGTAAAGACTGTTGTTTTGCTTTCTTATCTGCTCCCATGCTGGTCATTTTCGAAGAACCACATGCAGACTTGATGATTTTAAGAAGATTCTGAACCTAGCAGTGGCTGTCTGAGAAATAGGTTACTCTGTTTGATGTGTGGAAGGCACATGACAAGTCTGGGTTTAGTTCCCAGACTAACCTAAAACGTGCCTGGTACAGCAGTGAATCCCCATAATCCTAACTAGCTAGCTGGGAGGGTGGCACAAGAGGGTCACAACACAGTGAGACCCTGTCACAAAATACCTGGTTATGGGAATAATGAAGAATTAAAACTTTTTGGTCCTAAACCTGTAAACCAGTGTAAGTACTAGTATATAGTGAGAAACATTTGAACTTGAATTTTCAGTCACATAATCTTTCTCTATGTTTAATGTGCTGCTACCTACCTAAGACACTACTAAATTACCACTACTATTTAGGAGAGAGACCTTCGGCTTTACCATTAGTGATATATTTCAGATCACTCTATTCAAGTAATTCTTGAATCTGTTATTATTTTCCATCCTAAATACATTTTCGCATAACTTACACTTACTAGTTCTATTTTGACGTATTTTCCTTGGCAAACTTAATGTGAACAATTTGTTTTCTTCTAGGTTTTGGGCGCAAAGATGTAGTTGAGTATTTGCTTCAGAATGGTGCAAATGTCCAAGCACGTGATGATGGCGGGCTGATTCCTCTTCATAACGCATGCTCTTTTGGACATGCTGAAGTGGTCAATCTCCTTTTGCGACACGGTGCAGACCCAAATGCTCGAGATAATTGGAATTACACTCCTCTCCATGAAGCCGCAATTAAAGGAAAGATTGATGTTTGCATTGGTAAGACTGGTTACGTTTCTGAATTTTCCTAAAATTGTGACTTCTGGATCTAAATTAAATTACTTTGTTAATATCAAAATCTGCCAGGCCAAATTTAAATTTTTAAGAACTTCATGATTCTAATCAGTATTCACTGGATGTCTTTTTATGTATGATGCTGAGACTAAATTTCTTTGGAGAATAGAGTACAAAGTTCCTGTTCTATAGACATTTTCATTCTCTTGGGAAACAAAGAACCAGATAAGGTCCTGGTGGAAATAAGCAGAGAGTATGGGAGAATAGTGAGCACAGTGACTTGGCCAAGTCAAATTGGGGTCCTTGATTCCTGAGTATTTCCAGAAAGTAGTGAGGTAGAAAGTAAACAGGTAAGTAGGGGCTTCTTTATAAAGGGTCTTGAATTTCAGTTTAAGGAACTTATCGTTACTGTGTGAACAACGTGGGACATTAAAGGGTTTGTTTTTTTTTTTAAGAGAGATTTTTTTGCTCTAGGGTGCATGCAGCTGCCAGACAGACAGAAAGCAAGAAATCACCCCCAAGAGGGGGTGGCCACACTGCAGTCCCTTCTCCATTCTCCTCTCGGGATTATGGGCACACATTCCCAGCATGCATCTTAAGCCACCAGGTTTGGGACTCGAACTGCGGTCGACTGTGTGGGAATCCAGAGACATAACCATTACTCCATCTGCTAGTCCCAACATTGAAGATTTTTGAGCAGGGAACAGTGTGTTGAGGGTAGTATATATGAGAGGTCTTCAGAAGTTCACGGAAAATGCATGTTCATGAGAAAATTATGCATAGATCTCAAAAAAAAGCTTACATCAAAATTAAACTCATAATTTAATTCTGTTTTTTCCCCCACAACTTTTTTAAGTCCCCTCATATTAGAAACAGTAATTTGGTGTGGGACTAGGCAGAATGAGTGGCCGTAGAATAACCCAGGTGAGAAATGATGAGGACATAACAGGGTTGTTGTAGAATAGAAATGGCAGTATATATAGAGAAACATTTGAAAGGAAAATTATCAGTCATTTAGATTACTTTAACTAACAGGTAAGGTAAAATTTGCCTGACAGGTTGGTGATTACTGACAGAAAGCAATATGTGAGAAAGATGTTTGCATTTTCGTTAACCTGGTTTTTATTTCTTTGAGCCCAGCAGGGTCAAGAATTTTGGACTTATTGCCACCTTAGCTCCATTATTTACTGATGCATAACAGGGCCAGTTGACGTCCTTAACAGATAGGAAAATCAGTGCTATGCTCAAGAAAAAGTCCAGGGCCTCTATGCTGCACCCACCCCACAACCTACAACCCTGCAAATCTTGAATCACTATACCAGAGTCACCACCACACCCAACAAATCCCAGATCACTATACCAGAGTCACTAGCTCAATATAAATTAGGTAATTTTTAAAGATGCAAAATGATTACCTAGTTACCTCTTCCCAATTCTCCTTTTCTGTGTGTTATCTTAAATTGTTACCAACAGGTAATCAGGTAGCGTGGTGGTTAAAGTGCTGGACTCCCATGTGACTGACCACAGTTCAGATCCCAGATCCAGTGGCTTGAAAAATCATACCAGGCACATGTGCATATGTGCCCAAAATCCTAAGAGGAGAATGGAGGAGAAAGTATTGTGGTATGGCCGTCTGCACTGGGGAGGAATGGCCCTCCCCTGCAAGGGGATTTCTCACTTTCCCTTTCTGTCTCTCTCCAGTGAGCATACACTCCCTATGGCAAAAATCTTTTAAAAAAAAAAGAATTGTTACTGACCTAGGCTCACATCCTCTTTGCACAAAACCATCTTCTTGTTTCAGAGTCTTGACATGTAAATAATTAGTTTTCTTAATATGGAATGTTTTCCAGCTAAAGATACAGATCAGCACTATCCAGCCTGACAGTAAGATAGCTGAGGACTTGTGATTTAGCAGTAAGGGGAAATATACCAGTTTTCAAAGATTTGGTACCCAAAAGAACGTAACATAGCTCAATAATTTTTACATTGATTATAAGTGTAAATGTTAAATATTTTTATTATATTGGGTTAAATATATTACATTTTTTCTTATTTAACTCATTTGCTACAGAATTTTAAATTACATATGTGACTCACATTTGTGGTTCATACTTACTTCTTTTGAACAGCACTATTGTAAATAGGAGTAAAGCAGAATGGAAATTAACCCTGAAAAGAAGAGTTTAGCTTTCTTTTTGCATGTACTTGCCTGCTTCCCCCAGCTTCTTATTTATAGATAGAGTGTGCTAGAATATCTTATGTAACAAATAACAGTACAGAGTAGGACACAGAGCTTCTCTTTGTATGTGCCTTAGATATAACAACAGTTTTGATTACCCTGCAGAGAATATTTGAATAGCATAATTAATTTCATAAAACTTAACTATTCAACTGGTAATGCCTGTCTGTGTATAAGGAACAATTTATACCTTAGTTTCAATGTGCACCTATCCCATTCCTTATACTAGCTTACCCTACTGTTAAAATAATGAACAAATCTGAGCATTCTCCTCCTGCTGATTAATTTATTCAACTTTCTTGAAAACTAGGGAAATGATTAGTGGCCTTACAGAATTTATTGCAAACGCAAGGAAGCTATCCAGATTTGTTTTATATTTTTAAAGCACTTATACATGTGTTTTGTTTTTTAAATCTCACAGGTATCTATTTCTAGACTATCAGTAGCTTTAGCCATTCATTTCTGTTGTGATAGAACAGCCTTTGTAATATAGTTAGTATTCCTTTGGCCAACCAGGGTTTCGGTCCTGGCCCCAGTAGCTTGAAAAACACGTTGGGTACATACATGTGCATATGTGCATACATTTGCACATGTCCAAAATTCTGACGGATGGAGGGAAAGATTGTGGTATGGCCACATCCCATTGAGGAGGTGCTTTGTTTCTCATTGCTGAGTGTACACACCATCTGCCACTTAAAACATAAGACAGATCTTACTATACCATGATCCTCCTGCTTAAGCCTCCCAAGTAAGAGTACGGTGGCTTGCTTCCATGCCCAGGTCTGTTTTATTGACAGGGTCTTTCTCACTGTTGCTCAGGCCAGCCTTGTACTCATGGTCCTCGTACTGCAGTCTTCCAGTTTGCTGCAATTACAGATGTGTGCTACTGTGCCCTGCTTGTAGGTTGAACCAGTAACTGAACATAGGGCTCCCAGGTGGTCATAGCCTGTGGAGCATAGCATCTTCCAAGATGTGCCACTGCTGCTCTTTGTTTTTGTCTGTTTGTTTTGTTTTTGCTGTGGGGTATGTGTGCTTGCCAGAAAGACAGAAAGAAAGAGAATGAGAAATTATGCCACCATGGGGACTGGGGGGGGGCAGCCATGCCGCAATCCCTTCTCCTTTAGTCTCCTCTTCAGATTTTTGGGTACCCGGTGCCTGGTGTGATTTGTTTGTTTGTTTGTTTGTTTGCTTGTTCTAAAGCTGCCAGATCCAGGACATGAACTGTTGAGATGGCCATGTGAGATCCAGCACCTTTACCTCAATTCCATCTGCTGGCCCACCCTGGGCCTTTTTATACACTCTTATCTGTCCCTACTCACTTGTCCCCAGATGTGTAAATATGGAAACTATCACATTGCTGAGGAGAAACTTATTTAATGTGTCTTTAATACACTAAATAATGAAATATTGTGTACTCTTCCACTTAGAATATAATCTTTACCATACTGTCAGGATATGAAAAGGTCTTTAAACAACTTTGGGGCTTCTATTGATAAAACATAACTTTATTTATTTATTTATTTTAATTCATAGTAGAGAGAGCATATATATACATGCACACAAAAGAGGGGAGTGAGAAATGCATCCTGTTGTGGGTCTAGTCATGCCACAGTCCCCTCTCTCCAGCCTGTCAGGATTCTGGGCATGTGTGCCCACCACATTTCAGGTCTACTAAGCTGGGGATCTGAATCTGTCACCCCATGGCCTTCCACAGTACAAACTGCATCACCAGGCTAGGCCTAGCCCAGAGTTTTTGAGAAAATGATGCGCTAAAGTCAAGTTGTCCTGATTACCATTTTGAAATGTGTTAATGCTATTTTATAGTGCTCTTACAGCATGGAGCTGAGCCAACCATCCGAAATACAGATGGAAGGACAGCATTGGATTTAGCAGACCCATCTGCCAAAGCAGTGCTGACTGGTAAGTGTGTACTGTCTTTGACTATTCTAAGAAAAATGTAAAGAATATGCTTGCTAGGTAAACAATCTGCCCCCTGCAGTTAATGACCTCAACTGCTGTAGATTTTTAGAATAGTCAGTAGCTGTTCTTGGATACATTTAGGCAGTTGACATTTGATTCTTATCTAAGAGAGGTTAAGCTTTTATTTGTTCTTTTAAATTTGTGTTTACATTTATCTTTGTTCCCTTATGGGAGTAGATTGTGACAGATAACTGTGTGTTGCTATCCTGTTTGTTTCTTTGTTTTAATTTTTTTTTTTTTGAGAGGTTTTTGCTGTAGGGCACATGCACTCACCAGAAAGAGACAGACAGAGACAGAAAGCGGGAAATCCCCCCCCCACCCCCCACCCCGGGTGTGTGTGTGTGTGTGTGTGTGTGTGTGTGTGTGTGTGTGTCTGTGCCGCAGTCTCTTCTCCATTCTTCTCTTGGGATCTTGGGCGTGCACGTGCCCAGCATGAGTTTAAGCCACTGGGTCCGGGACTCGAACCGTGGTCGACTACATGGGAGTTCAGCAACATAGCCATTACACCAACTGCTGGACCCTAGAATGTTTTTTAAATAGCCTTCAATTTGAAGACCAGCAGATGGCATAGTGGTTATGTTGCTGGACTCCCATGTAATAGTTAACCATGGTTCATGTCCTGGATCCAGCAGCTTAAAACTCATACCAGGTACGTGTACATGTGTGCCCAAAATCCTGAGAGGAAAATGTAGAAGAAGGGATAGCAGCATGGCCATATCCCCCACAGTGGGATGATTTCTCACTTTCTGTCTCTCTCTGTGTGTCTCTTCGGCAAGCACATGCACCCTATAGCAAAAATCTCAACAACAACAAAAAAATCCCTGAATTTTTTAGATAATTTATGCCTATCCTTTCACATATTGTTTTTTTGTGTGTGTGATGTATTTTAATCATTTTTTATGAAATCCTTTCATAAAGCACTAACCATGCTGTTACTTTTCAAAAGGATTCTGGGCGCACTCATTTCAGCACCATGAAGAGTGCTAATTATTATACTCTGTTAACATTCATGTCCTTGGAACCTGTCTAGATATATAAGGCTATAGTTTAAACTGGAAGCTTTTCAGTTGCATCAGTCAACTTCAGATTTTTTTGTTGGGGGAGAGAGTTTTCGCTGTAGGGAGCATGCATTCACCAGAGAGACAGAGCAATATGGAGAAAGAAAAAGTGAGAAATTACTCCCCAGAGGGATGGCCACACTGCAATCCCTTTTCCTCCATTTTCCTCTTGGAATTTGGGGCACATATACACTCACATGTGCCCAGCATGAGTTTCAAGCCATCAGGTCTGGGACTTGAACCGCTGTTGGCCATGTGAGAATCCAGTGCCTTGGCCACCATATCACCTGCTGGCCCCTCTACTTCACATTTTTTCTCCATTGTCAGCGTGCTTTCCTCTAAAGCAACTCTGCTTTATTATTTACCAAATTCTTACCTGTCACCTGATGACCATTGGAATCCCTTCTAATCTAAAAAGAGCCTAAAGGGTTCTATTATGAATAGCTTATGCTTGGACTTTGTGATGTTTTGGTGCTGCTGCGAAAATTTAGACCAGTCCTTGAAGAGACTTAGAAATGTGAGTTTTTGTTGTGACTATCAATTCAGTATTCATTTCTTCTTTCACTTTTTTTGTAAGAATTGTTTATTTAATTTTACGTATTGTTTTTTAATTTGACCAGGAGAGAAAGAAAGAACAGGAAAATGAGAAAGTGAGCTATCAGGTCCAAGATTCGAACTGCAGTTGGCCATGTCAGAGTCTAGTACCTCATTCACCACACCACCTGCTGGCTCCTCTTCTTTCACCTTGTTGTTATCTTTTTTTAAAAAAAAATAATTATTTATTTTATTTTATTTTATTCATTCGTTTTTTAATTAGACTAGAGAGAGACAGAGGTTGAGAGTGAAAGAAAGAGGAAGTGAGAAAGCAAGCCACCAGATTCAGGACTGGCTGGCCATGTGGGAGTGTCCAGCGCCTTAACCACCACACCACCTGTTGGTCCCTGTTGTTATCTTTTTTAAGTCTTGGGGTTCAAAAGAAGCCTTTCCTTAGCAGTCAGTACATTGTGGGTAGAAGTTTGTATGTCATTTCAGCAAATCATTATATTAATTTAAATTTTTTTGATTTTATAGTTTTGTTTCTATTTATTTGTAAATATAAAAACCATAAACATAAAGAGTTACACTTAATCCATTTTTTCTATTTGTATATGATTGTAAGCATTAAATAACAATAATCTCAGTGTTTAAAAATTTACTGGATTTGGGGCTGACAGGAGGCGTGGTGATTAAGGCACTAGACTCCCACATGTCTGACTGTAGTTTGATTCCTGAACCTGGCAGCTTGCTTTCTCACTTTCCTTCTTTCTCTATGTGTCTCTCTCTGGTAAAATTAAAAATAATAACGTAATTTAAAAATTATTTTAAAAATGTACTGGATTCATAAAGATGTTAATGATTATGTCTAAATAGTGCTTTATAGATTCTGCTGTCATTTCTATAATGTTCATATATTGAGTTTTGTTTATTTCGGGTTTTTTTTTTTTTTTTGAGAGATTTTTGCTCTAGGGCACATGCACTCACTGGAGAGACAGTGAGAGACAAAGAGACAGAAAGCAAAAAATCACCCCTTGGGGGATGGCCACACCTCAATCCTTTCTCCTCAGGATCTTGGGCACGTATGCACACTTGCCTGGTGTGAATTTAAGCTGCCAGGTCCAGTACTCAAACTGCAGTCAACTATGTGTAAACCCAGCCATATAACCATTATGCCATCTGCTAATCCCTTGGTTTATTTTTTTTAATTAAGTTGTGAATACATTAGTTTGCTGCCAAAATAACATGCTCATTTTAGGAACTATGAGGGGAGATTAAAAAAAAAAAATGAAAAACTTTCTAAATACCCAAGACAAGCTTTGTTACTGTTTTGGTTTATTTCCTTCTGGGTTTTCTTTTTTCTATGCATGTTGTTTTGATTTAGTTGTGATCACACTTCATTGTATAGTATCAAGTGATCTTTTTCTTCACTTTCATAACAAACATATATATTCCACATTGCTCATATTAATATTTTAAAATTCCTCAGTGTTTTCTTGAATAATCATTTTCTGTTTATTGGAAATTTAGTTCCAGATTTATTTACTTTATAGGCAGTGAGCATCTTTTTGCATAAAACTCAATTTTTAAATTTCTACTCTCCCCCCCCCCCCCACCCCCCCCAGGGAAAATATGACAAAAAAAAAACCCCCCCATCTCACAGGTGAATATAAGAAAGATGAACTCTTGGAAAGTGCCAGGTGTGTACTAATGTTATATGTGCCATCAATACTTCGGCATTAAAGATTTGTTTCTTTGTTTTATTAATAAGGAAATTTTAAAGGTTTTTTTTTTAAGTGGTCATAATACAAGGGTCCTCAAAATTCATAGAAAATAATATTACAAAAAACCTGTGTGTGGATTTAAAGTTTTTCATTTTAAGACTTTTTGTCATTATGCATGGTATAGCATTTTTTGCACATGTAAAAGAGTTGAACACCCTGCTCAGAGTCTGGTCACACCACGATCCCCTTCCTGCTCTTGCCTGTCTGATCTGTGTGCTCATGGACATGCACTGCATGTTTCAGGCTGACTGGGCCAGGAATTCGAACTGTGGTCACTATGGAAAACTCCGCTTCTCTTGAGCAGCACATTACTGCTCTTCCACAGAGCTACCTGATTTCAGCTTTTTTCCCCCTCACCAAATAACCTTGTACCTTAATTCCATTTTTCCACAAACTTTTTGAGGTTCCTTCTTATGTGTTTAGGTAGAATTTGATAAAGAATACAAATTACAAATACAGTTTTTTTTGCATCCTAGGAGTGGCAACGAGGAAAAAATGATGGCTCTGCTTACACCTTTAAATGTCAATTGCCACGCAAGTGATGGCAGGAAGGTATTTCCTTTTGCAATTAAATTTAGAATATGTTTGAGTACTAATAAATAGAGTACTGATATAATTTTCCAGAAAGTGTGTTCAGTCTCCATCAAGAGGGACAGAGATGGGGAGAGAGAAAGTAACCCCTAAAAGGCATAGTCACACTACAATTCCTTTGCCTCCATTCTTCACCTTGTTGAGATTTTGGGCACACACACTCACATGCCTGAAGTATTTTTCAAACCACTGGACTCGAACTGCATGGTTGGCCATGTGAGGTCTGGATGCCATAATCACCAGGCCACAGAGTCGGCCCCGTATTAATCCTTTATTTTTTGGGACTTTTTGCCATAGAGCTTGTGCACTTGCTGGAGAGACCAAGAGAGGAAAAATGAGAAAACACCCGCCAGGGGGGTGGCCTGCTACAATCCCTTCTCCATTCTTCTCCCAGTATTTCGGGCACACATACATATGCACCCAGCATGATTTTCAAGTGGCCAGGTTCGGGATTTGAACCATGGTTGGCCATGTGGGAGTCCAACCACCATGCCATGTACTGCTCACCCCCCGCCCCAGATTAATTCTTAAACTTAGTAAGACTTTCTTGGTTAATAAATGTTTCCTTCTTTGCTTGCTAGAATTGTAATTGTAAAATTCTAAAATTCTAAACCTTTATGTGTGCTTTCAGTGTATATGGTGGGTGTTATAAAACCAAGTTGATAACTGTATATTTGGGCAGTTGAGTTATAATTGGATTTTAATTAGGATTTTTTACTTTTAGATACGTTTTATTTGGCCCTTACTTGAATTTCATTAATGTATTTTATTAATATTTCAGTCAACTCCATTGCATTTGGCAGCAGGATACAACAGAGTGAAGATTGTACAGCTGTTACTGCAACATGGAGCCGATGTCCATGCTAAAGATAAAGGGTATGCATTTGGAGAAAAATTAGGACTTTTTAAATGTTACTGTCTTTATAACAATCTTTGTAACCTTATAAAAAACAATTTTTGCTAAATAGCATTCACAATGTGCTTTTATCATACACGGGTTGCTTTGAAGGCACAGGGAACTATAAAATCTTAATCCCACCACTCATAGGGTTTATACTGCACTTTAGAGGGCATGAAAAAAATACCTCACAATGGGAAGAGTTCTCTAGTGAGTGCCAAGTGATAATAGAGAGGGGTGGTAAGGTGTTCCCTGGAGAGAATTTTGCATGATGGCTGGAGTTGTTGGGAAATCCTTCAGGAGGAAGTAGTATTTGACTGACTTTATCAGGTAGATCTCAGTTTTAAAAAGCAGAGTTTGAGAAATATCTCTATACAAGAGAATTGGTATAAGTGGGAGCTCAAGCAGGTTTGTAGCACATTTAAGAAACTGACTAGACAATCTTGACTGAAGCAGGTGATTGAGATGGGGGCAAATGAAGGTTAGGGTTACAAAAACATAACCAGGTTTAGGGGACTTTATAGCCTAAGGAATTCAGACTTTATGCTGTGATCTTAATCGTTCTGTGATGTGCAGTAAGGGGCATGCTTACTGAAAAAGGAGTTTCAGGAGGTGCATTCTGGAGCAGTATATAGGAAACACTGGGGAAAGAGGAGACAGAAGGCAAAGAGGAGTTAGGGAAATATGAGCACTCTGGGCATTTATCCATGATAAGGATGCTGAGGACATGGAAATACAGCCAGAGGAAAGCGGTAATGCAGTACAGGAATGGATAAGACTTGTCAAATATCTGGACATGAAGAAAAAGAGAAAGGGATAAAAGGCAGACTGTTCATTTCAAATTCTCAAGCTAATTAACTTGGACCCAAGATACACATATTGGAGTAAAGGTTGCTGGAGAGCATTGAGTTCCCAGATAGAACACTTGGTTTTGAGATGATGGAAACTCAAGTGAAGGTATCTAGTAGATAGTTGGGAATGAAATTCATACTCAGGCAAGTAATGCTGCCATGTATTCAGAAGACGTGAGGAAAGCCGTGAGCCTTTGAGGAGAAGACACATAAGAACTAGACTAACTCACTAGTGGCATCGCCTACCAGAGGCCATCATGATGGTGGCTGTGGCCATTTTTAAAGTGAATGATTCCCAGAGAGGGGTTTCAGGATAGAAATCAGGATTTTAAATTTTCTCTATTTCCATTATGAAGGAATTGGTTCTCTGTTTTTTAAGCAGTATAGCAAGTTATCTTCTAAGAACACAAAAAAAATTTTCAAAGAAGAGCCAGCATTTGAACTGAGTCTGGGAAAGATGTGTTGAAGTGATCAACCCACCAAAGGAGGGAGGGTTCTCCCCTGCTCCTGGCAGCAGTGCGTGCAGACATACCGGGAGCTCCTAGTTAGTGCGCCACGTGGGGGTGAGGCTTGGGGGTCAGGTCATTGTGTGTGCCTGGTTGAACAGTTGGAGCTGTCTCCTGAACGCAGAGGAGGAACCACCAGGGATGTTAATTAACGCACACACATTTATCTTTTATTAAAATCTGACTACTGCTTGGAGGATAAATTGGATTGAAACTTTCCTACAGTTCAGGGGGGAAATGATACAGACCCAAATTAAGGCAGCGGCAGTGACAATGGGGAAAACAGGAAGATGGATTTTAAAAAGACTTGGGAATTAGAATTGTTAGGACTTGGAGTCATAGGTGTGTTACTAAATTTTTACCATTTTTATTGGAAGGTCTCATAAGCCATATTCTATTTAAATCTGAGTGTAAATTTGAGTTAATTAGAATGAAATAAACTTTAATTTATAAATTTCCCTGGGCCTAGAGAGTCTAAAATAACACAGGTTTTATCCCCTCTTTGTAGTGATCTGGTGCCATTACACAATGCCTGTTCTTATGGTCATTATGAAGTAACTGAACTTCTGGTCAAGGTTAGTTCTCCTGTACTTTCCTAGTTATTTTCTGTAACTATAAAATTATGTGAAATACATAGTATATCTCCTTCTGTGCTTTTGGTGCTTGGTGGAAATGGAGTATTTATGAGTAGAAAATATGGGTGATTGATAGGTCAGCATATGATGGCTTTGAGATTCTTGAAATAACCATACAATTTAAAATATAAGGTTGCACTACCATTTTGTAAATAGATTTAAGTGATTCTATAATTTGTAGTTAAAGGCGAGGTTTCAAAACTCTTGAAAGCTATTATCAGAAAACAATTTCTAGTGACTCATAGTGATGGTGACTAAAGTCACCATCAGCTACATTTGCAAGATTTTCAGTTGTATTCACTTTTGTTTTGAGACCTACTGATTATCAATTAATGTAATTTCTTCCTTGTGCTTTTTTATTTTCCATGTGTCCAGTGTACATATGTATATATGTATCACTTTACTGAGAGGTTTTTATTGTTGTTTTTAATTACTATGAACTCTGCTTCCCATGTTTTAAAAATATTGCCAGAGTGTGTGTGCACTTGCCAGAGAGAGAAGCCCCCAAAAGAGGCGGGTCACACAATCCTTTCTCCATTACTTTATCCTGTCAGGTTTTAGGCATGTGCACATGTGCACCCAGCATGTTTTTTGAGCTGCTGGGACTGGGATTCAAACCAAGGGCAGCCATGTGGGTTCTGGCTCTCCTGACCACTAGACCATAGGGCCAGCCCCGTCCAGTTGTACTTTGAGTTGGAACAGAGTTACTCAGTAAGCTTCACTCTTCCAATATGCTAGGAAATTGTTATTTAACAAACAACTTCCCAAAACTAGCAAGAAACCTTATTTATTTTGACCCTTGTTGGTTGGGAAGAGAAGAAATCTATCCTTGAAAGCAAATCCAAGGGTATTACCCATGCCCATTTCCATCTGTCCTCAGCATATTTCTTCATATTTTTAAAAATTTTAATTCATCTTTTTTTTTCTTTATTTTTTTAATTTGCTACAAGGCATGTGTAGAGAGAGAGAGAAAATGTGAAAGCAAGCTGCCCGGTCTGGGACTTGAACTATAGTCAGCCATGTGGGAGTCCTGTGCCTTCACCACCATATCACCCACTGGCTCCTTACCTACAGTCTTGAAACCTCTCTTACCCTGAACACTGTCTGTCCCTTCAGTACTTTTCCTCCCTCTCTCAGCAGCCGTCATGGGAGGGAAGGAGACACTACTTCAGTGTCTCTGCTTCTTTTTGGGCATTTACCTTCATGAAATACATTTTCCCAAAACTTTAAATAATGATTAGATATCCTTGAATAGCATATAAGCCTTTGTAAAATTCATGATGTGACTATAATATTATATATTTCTGGCAGTAATATTTTTGCTTCTTGTAAAATTGAATTCATTTTTCCGTGTTTATTATTTCATTCATGATAGAGAACCTGTGTTCATGAGAGAGGGAGGATTGTAAAACCGAGCCATGAATTCAGCAGAACACATGCAGTGTTGCTGTGGCGTGAGTGAGACATGAGCCAAATTACACCAAGACTTAAAGACAATTAAGTAGTATTTTCTAAGATGTAGTGTTACCAAATAAGAATGGAGGGCTGACCAGAGGTCATACTTTGAATGGAGGTTAAACTTCAACAAAGTCCCAAGAAAGCAAGTGAACAGGAATTGGGAATGCAAGCTGAGGCCTTGGGCAACACTGAGTCAGTTGGCACCTTTTGTTATATCGCCTGGCTAGAGGAAGCTGGCATTCAGTGACTGACTGCTTTCCGAGCCCAGGACACTGTGCTAGGCACAGAAGGCACCAAGACTTGATCTATGGGCAAAACATTCAGGAAATGAAGGTGTGGCACCGGCAGACACCAAATAACAAGGAGTTCTCCTGACTTTCTCCTCATAACCTTTGAGTACAAGGAGGATGCATCTGGCTAGAATGAGAGGACAAATTCCGTCAGCTAGATTCACAATCAAACAACTGTGCATAAAGTGTCGACTGAAATTTCTTTGCTTAGAAGGGAATGTTGGAACCTCTAATGGGCCAGCACAAGGTTCTGTCTTTGCCTTTATTGTGATCTACAGTTTTTATTGTTGATAAATATTAGAAGGGATACTTTAAAATTTTGCAGATTAACACAGAGCTGAGAACGATAGCTGATATTCACGTTGATAAAATCAAGGTTTAGAACCATCTTCACATGCTCTTAGCTTATGTTGAAGCTAGTAAAATGGCATTTAAAAGGAATCAACTAAGAAATAAGTTCAAGAGACCGGCAAGTGGCATGGTGGTTGGCGTGCTGGACACTCCACATGGTTGACTGCAATTCAAGACTGATCTAGTGACTTGCTTTCTTACTTTCCCTTTCTCTTTCATCAAATTAAAATAATGAAGTTAAGTAAATTTTAAAAATAAATTAGATCAAGGGAACTAGCAGTTAGTGTAATGGTTATGTCGCTGGACTCCCATGTAGTCAACCACGGTTCGCGTCCTGGACCTGGTGGCTTAAAACTCATGCCAGGCACATGTGCGTGCGGGCCCAAGATCCGGAGAGGAGAATGGAGGAGAAGGGATTGCGGCATGACCATCCCCCCTGGTGGGTGATTTCTCGCTTTCTGTCTCTGTCTCTCTCTGTGTGTCTGGCGAGCGCACGCACCCTATAGCGAAAACTTCTCGAAAAAAAAATGAATAATAAATTAGATCAAAAAATAAGTTCACAAGAACAAAATGGGAGAGGAGAACATATTTGGTATCTTTTTTTTTTTAAGAATTACTTTATTTAACTTTATTTTATTTATTTTAATTTGACCAGAGAGATACAGAGTGAGAGAGAGAGAGAGAGAGAGAGAAAGTGAAGAAGCAAGAAAGCAAGTTGCCAGGTCTGAAACGCAAACCGCCGTCAGCCATGTGGGAGTTCAGCACACTTAATCACCATGCCACCTACCAGCCTCTGCTTACTTCATGTTTTAAAAAAATTCTAGAGCTTTAAAATTACTTCCAGTTCAGTAACATGTAAATTCTGATGTGTCTGCTTAAAAGCTATCCTTTTCTGCCTAGAGTAGATGTGTCAAGAACAAATGTAATAATGGATTTACTATTCAGTAACTATACTGGGAGTTTATTGTTATTTTAGGCTCTAGATTTTTAAAAATAATTATTTATTAATTGTACATATTCATTTGTTTTATTCTTAATTTGACCAGAGAGAGACACAGAGAGAGAGAGAAAGTGAGAAAGCAAGCCGCCAGATCCAGGGACTCGAACCATGGTTGACCATGTGGGATTGTCCAGCTCCTTAACCACCATGCCACCTGCTGATCCCTGCGATTTTTTTTAAATGAATTTTCTAAACTAAAATATATTTAGTTGAAGGCCACCTGGATGATCAAGTCTATAAGCCATCTGAGATGAAGGATGAATGAAATAACTTGAGATGTTTATATTGGAAAAGAAAAACATAAGAGTTGCCTTCAAATATTGCAAAGTAAAGTATTGATCTTTTTTGCTCCAAAGAAGACAAATGGATCAAACTTATTTTAACCTAATGTAGAAGAGAATATCCAAACAACTGGAGTTATCTACTAGTTTTAAAAATCCATGTTAGTGGGGCCAGCAAGTGACATGGTAGTTAAGGACTCCGGACTCCCACATGGCCAACTGTGGTTCAGGTCCTAGACCTGGCAGCTTGCTTTCTTGCATTCTCTCTTTCTGTTCCTCTCTGGTCAATTTTAAAAAGAAAAAAAAAAAAAGTTAAAAGTTTAAATAAAATCACTCTTTAAAAAAGAAAAAAAAATCCATGTTAGTTGAGAATTAGGTCCCCATCATTGAAAGTGTGTTGAAGCCTTAATTTATGGTGCTGATCCAGCACTGCTGAGTTGTCATAAAAGTACTGTAGACTTGGCTCCCACATCACAATTAAAAGAAAGACTAGCTTTAAGTGTGACATTAGGAAGGTGGTTTGTTCTCTGATGGGAACCTGTAGAAGGATTTTGAATTTAATGGGAGGTTGAACTAGACAGACTTCTTAGAAATGGCTAAAGTTAAGAAGTTTTACTAAAATGAAGTATTGGTAAACAAGGCTGTGGAACAGCTGGAACTTCAGCATTGCTGATAACAATGGCGAATGGTACAGCCACTTTCACAAACTATTGACAGTTTCTACTAAATTCAAACATGGATCTACCATGATAGCCCATGTCCATAGGCATGTTTCACTGAGAGGCATATGTACTCATTACTGTTTTTAACAGTGAAAGTGTTAAATAGACCTTTGTGGGCACCTCTGATAATCAGCAACTATTTTTTCATTAGGAAAAATGTGTTTTCTTTCTGAAATAATTGACTTAAAAAGTTAATCTCTTTAGGCTTGCACGAGGTTAATTTACAAAGTACTAATGATTCTAAATTCTTTTCAAAACTGAACATAAAATACATGCTTTCCCCCCCCAGCACGGTGCCTGTGTGAATGCGATGGACTTGTGGCAGTTTACTCCTCTTCATGAAGCAGCTTCTAAGAACAGGGTTGAAGTGTGTTCTCTTCTCCTAAGTTACGGTGCAGATCCAACACTGCTGAACTGTCACAACAAAAGTGCTATAGACTTGGCTCCCACGCCACAGTTAAAGGAAAGACTAGCATGTGAGTATGGAATGAGCAGTGTTCAGTTGATATTAAATGATCAATAAATTGAATACTTTTTCTTGTTTTTAGAAGCATTTAATAGAATTAGAACTTTTTAAAGTTATTGGTGTTATTTGGGCTAGCATATGTAATAACCTGGAAGCTTCTACTTACTGGAGATGCTATGAAAAAACACTAGTATTTTTTAAGTCAAGTTACATACTTTTTTAAAAATATTAATCTCATATATGGTATGCTTTTTAAACAAATCCATTTGTATTTTGCTCCTGTCTTTAATGATTTTCTCTTCTTTTTAATTGCTAGAGTTCATAGTGCTTCCTTGCTTGCCAGAAGGGGGATGGCAACAGGGAGCGCTCCCACTATGGGGCATTGTCATGTCGCATTCTCCATCCTGTCTAGATTTTTGACCCCTCATGCACATGCACCCTGTGTATTTTTCAAGCTGCTGGAACCGGTGGTATTGAAACTGGTCAGCTATGTGGGATCCACTCCCTTAACCATCAGGCTACAGGGCCAGCCCTTAAACATGCCCCCCCCTTATTTTTTTGCTATAGTACATGTACACTCACTGGAGAGAGATGGGGGCTAGGGTGAGAAAGCACTCCCTCACAAGGAAGATGGCCATATCTTAGTCCCTTCTCCATTCTCCTCTTGGGATTTTAGGCCCACACCTACACACGCCCAGGGTGATTTTCAAGCCACCAAGTCCAGAACTTAAACTGCATAGTCAGCCATGTGGGATCCAATCATCTTAACCACCATACCTGGCTCATTCCCCCAATTTTTTTTTCTTTCTTTTGTTTAAACATTTATTTATTTATCTATTTATTTGTTGTGATTTTCAAGCTGCCAGGCCCAGGGCTCGAACCATAGTCAGCCATGTGGGAATCCAGCACCTTAACCACCATGCTACCTAGTAACCCCTATTCCTCAGATCTTAACATGTATTATGCTTTGGTACCTGGGCCAAACTCTGGTTTTCATAGCTAAAGTAAATATAGTAAGACATAACACTTAGTCCAGACACAGTTTTGCTACATATTAATGTAAATAGGCAACTTCTATTAGTCTTTTATTTTTCTGGTTCAATAAAGAATAATGGTTGGTCTCATTAAGTCTGATGAGTAAAACACTTTGTAGATGACTTTTAGAAATATCAGTTTGCCTAGTCCCCAGTTCTCTGATAAGAACAAAACCATCTGTTACCTCCATAATGTTAGTGTAAAGATTATATTATTTGTTTTATTTCTTTCCTGAGAAAAGCTCTGTTCTTTGGACATTCCTCAGAACACTCTGATCTGGGAATATATTGTTGTACTTGAGCTATCTCTAGACCGGTTATGTTTTTGTTTTTTAAGCATCATTTATTTGATTTTATTTATCATGATCATCATTTTTTAAAATTTGACCAGCCTCCCAATTACAGTTATTTATTTGGTAGGAATACCACTTACAAGTCTCCTGTCTCTGTATCACTCTTTGTCTCTCTCTCCTTCTGTCTCTCTCTCTGGTCAAATTTTAAAAATGGTAAGATTTTTAAAGTACTTTTATTAAAAACATACATATATATATATATGTTTGTAAGTAAGGGAAAACCGGTGGGGCTGGCTTCGTAGTTGGGTGGATCCCACATGGCAAACCATGCTGTTTGTATCCTGGCCCCAACAGCTTGGAAAAACATACCAGTTGTGTTTGTGTGCCCCAAATCCTGTGACATTGAAGAATGGAAGAAAAGGGATTGAGGCATGACCATGCCCCATGGTGGGGTGCTTTCTCTGTCTCCCTCTTTCTGTCTGGCAAGTACATGTGCCCTCTAGCAAAAAAAAAAAAAAAAAAGAAAAAAAAATATATATGTGAAAAATTTCTGGGCTACAAGTCTGTATCATACACTCAGGAGTGTGCTACAGACTTCATCCATTTAGGAGAGTGTCCGCTGTCAACTGAGTCTGTGTGTGCACGTGGGGACAAACTGGCTGTAACTGAGAGGAGCCGGAATACAACTGTCTCTACTTTTGGTGGGTTATTTGTAGAATAACTTTAGAGCGTCTCTCAGGCTATTTTGTAAGATTATTTTGTAAATGTATATATATATACACATATATATACATATATATACATATACAGATGTATATATACATATATATACATCTGGGGGTTTTTTTAGAGAGATTTTTGCTATAGGGCATGTGCACTTATGAAAGAGGCACAGAGAAACAGAAAGCGAGAAGTCACCCCCAAGGGGGGATGACCATGCCGCAATCCCTTCTTCTCCATTCTCCTCTCAGGATTTCGGGCATGCATACACATATGCCCAGCATGAATTTCAAGCCACCGGGTCCCACACTTGAACTACAGTTGACTATGTAGAATTTCAACGTAACCATTTTGCCATTTGCTGATCCCGAAAATAATTTTTTTTTTGTTTTGATGCCTGGTGACTTACTAGATTAGCCCCCTCACTGTGATAATTCTCACATAGATTTAAATGCTCTTTCTTAACCTAGATGAATTTAAAGGCCATTCATTGCTGCAAGCTGCACGGGAAGCTGATGTTACACGAATCAAAAAACATCTGTCTCTGGAAATGGTGAATTTCAAGCATCCTCAAACACATGAAACAGCATTGGTAATGTTTCAGATTTCAGTTTTTAAAATACAGTAACTAAAAATATGCCAAACTAATCATAGTTCCTACTTTTAGTAGTTACATTGTTTTAAAAATCTAACTTTTAAAAATTGGGACCAGCAGTTAGCATAATGGATATGTCGCTGGACTCCCATGTAGTCAACCGCGGTTCGAGTCCTGGACCCAGTGGCTTAACTCATGCCGGGCATGAGTACATGTGTGCCCAAGATCCCAAGAGGAGAATGGAGGAGAAGGGATTATAGCGTGGCCATCCCCCTGGAGGGTGATTTCTTGCTTTCTGTCTCTCTGGCTAGCACATGTGCTGTATAGCAAAAATCTCTCCCCCCCAAAAAAAATAAAAATTTAATGCCTACATATGTATGAAAAATATATTTCAAACAGTACAGAAAAATAGGCAATCTCAATTCCCAAAAGGTAACACTATTATTAGTTTTAGACTCCTTTCTGAGAAAAATTGTACTCATATACTGGCATATATTATGTGTAATTTCATTATTATTATTATGGATGTATGTATCATTTGCCTTTTTTAGGAGCTGTAAATATTACAAATGCTTATATTTGAACATTTAGAATGCACTGAAAGTAATGAAAATTATACCATCATCCAGATAAAAATCACTTGAATTTTCTTCTAGTTTTGCATGTTTTTTGGCTCCCTCCCTCCCCCCCAAAAAATAGATCTAAGTGTAAGTGAAGGATCTTAGAGGGGTCTTCCTAGTAGAGGTAGTGACAACTCTGTAGAGCTTGTGAGTAAGGAAGTCTCAGGAAACGCAGTCAGGGAAGACTCAAGCTACTGGGGATGTAAGTGGTAGAAGATGGGGAATAGTGTAGTCAAGGCCTACCTTGAAAGTAAAAACTTAAAAGGTAAAAGTAATTCTTGTATGATCATAGAGCATGCGTTGGGTCAGAGAAGATAAATGAATGTGTTCTTTTTTTCTTTTTTGGGGGGAGAGGTTTTTGCTATAGGGCATGTGCGCTTCCCAGAGAGAAAGAAAGCAAGAAATCACCTCCAGGAGGGGATGGCCACACCACAACCCCTTCTCCATTCTTCTCTTGGGATTTTGGGCACCCACACGCACACACCTGGTGTGAGTTTAAGCCACTGGGTTCGGGACTTGAACCACAGTGGACTACATGGTAGTCCAGCGGCATAGCCATAACACCAACTGTTGATCCCAATGAATGTGTTCTCAAGAGCACACTTAACCTTTGGTAGTCTTGCTTACCTAATGTCCTTTATGGTAAATTTTGTTCCTTGTGCTATGATGTAAACTGTGAAGTTTATATGGAAACCTATCAATAAAACATTTTGTACTTTTTTGCTCCTTAACATGTAAAAAACAAACAAACAAAAAAAAACCAAGTTAAAAAAAAAATAGCTGCAGACTAATAAGAAATGTTAGATAAAACTAAAACCATAATAGCATTAAAATGGTACAAATTCGTAACTGACCACATGATAAGTTTTCTGACCTGTAAAGCCAAAACTACATGTTGTTTTCCTCTGAATATCCTACTATTAAACAATTCATTTTAAAAATATATAGTAGTAGTTAAGTATTGGTGTGTAATTGCAGTACAGGAGTAGTTTGTCCTAGATTTTCAGAGGTTTTAGGCCCTGCCCCCAGGATGGTACAGAGGAGTTAGGGGTGCAGTTTGAGGTGGACATGCTGAAGAATTCTTAGAAATAATCTATTTCCATTCTCAATCCTCTCTTGATAGATGGGGTGATTAGCAATGGGGTTTTTTTTGAGGGTCAAGGAATGATTTTGGTGATAGCAACAACATTATAGAATGAATCTATAACAAAGTCTTGAAAAACAGGTAAACTACAGTTAATAACAGGTAAAACTCACGAGAACAAATTTCATGTGTATTGAGGTGTATAGAGCAACTTTGCCTAAAAATTATCCAGAGCTTTTAGTTCCTGAACTTTTAGATTTCCATTTTAACCTAGACACGTTGATTAGTCATTTATCATTCAGACCTTATTGAACACCTGTTGTGCATGAGTATCACCCTGGATATTGGGCATGCAAAGATAGGGGCTATTACAGTAAGATACTTAATAGGTTTATACCTGGCAAATCCTTACCTCCTATGTCCTTTTCCTCCTCGAATTCCAGAGTGTGAAATTTTCTACCACTGATTTTGCTAAATGGGCTGTCTCAGCTCCTCCTGTAGGAGCAGCTAGCTGAGAGAGATCATGCGTTACCAAGCAGACTCCAGAGCTTTTGGGTGTTATTTCTTCACATAAAGAAACCCCAAATTTAGGGATGTTTTACTTTTTAATTTTTATTATTTTTGTTATTGTTGTTATTACTATTTTTAATTTGACCAAAGGTGGGGGGAGTGAGAAAGCAAGTTGCCAGGTCCGGGATTCAAACCATAGTCAGCCATGTGGAAGTCCAGCTCCCTGACCACCATGGCACCTGCTGGCCCCCTTTGGAGTGTTTTCTTAACCATTATATTTTTTTAAACACTCATTTATTTATTTAACTATTTATCTATTTATTTGTTATTATTTTCAAGCCACCAGGTCTTGGTCTCGAATCACAGTCATCACCTTAACCACCACACCACTCTTTTCTTAACCTTTAAAGCAGAAAATATACCACACAGTATAAGAAATTTTGAAGGGTGTTGGTCATGTTAATTTAAATGTTTCATGACATAGTCTACATCTTTTCAAAGATGTAGAACAGCATTAAAGCTTAATCAGAATATTTAATAACAGATATCATTTGGTAGATAGGATTTTCAGGCCCTGTTAGAATGTGTTCATTGTTACATATTCCACTTAATAAAAAGTCTTTCAAGAGCAAAGTTAGGTCAGAAATAAAGCAAAGTGGTTAAAATAACTTCATGATTGTTCTTGATTGGAAACAAGAATGTTCTTAAGTAATAGTTATGTATAGTCCTTGATTAATGATGCAATTTAAATTATTTAGCATTGTGCTGCTGCATCTCCATATCCCAAAAGAAAGCAAATATGTGAACTATTGCTAAGAAAAGGAGCAAACATCAATGAAAAGACTAAAGAGTAAGTATCCTCTTTAACAATGAAGTGTTATTGACTTTCTAATTTTTAGGAAATACATTCATGGTCTGTCTGACTTTTTCTCTTTTAAGATTCTTGACTCCTCTGCACGTGGCATCCGAGAAAGCTCACAATGATGTTGTCGAAGTGGTGGTGAAACATGAAGCAAAGGTATACTTCCTTTCTGGTAATCTTTGGTAGTCTAGTGATTTATTTTCTGTTTACAAATGAAAAACCTGACTTCCTGAGCTATTTACTCTCTTTTAAGTATTAGTTTAGTATTTTTTCCCTCTTCGCTATACTTTTTTAGTCCTATAGATAACGTTTTGTTTCAGATTTTTTGCTAGCAAGTCTATGGACTTACTCAAATTTACATTATGCCTGTATAGCCTTCCTTCTCATTCCTTTTAACCACATCTCACTGTTCAAAATATTGTTGAGAAATTTTTTTCTAACAGCACTCACTTCAGAATATTCTCAGCTAAACATACTGATTCTGACCTGACCTCTTTTCTACTTACCTTTTCTCACTCCTATCTTCTATTTCTTGGTTTCCGTGGTAACTCTTGTTTTTGATCCCAGTCACAGTCTTTCTTATCCTCTTATTTCTGTAACTCAGTCAAATAACTCATAATTCAAGTAATTTGACTGAAGACATTCTAGCTCCTTGAGTTGACCTCAGGGCCTAGTGATTAAGGGAGCTGGATTGCACATGGCTAACCACAGTTGGGATCCTGGCCCCTCAGACTTGAAAAAGTTAGACTTGTATAAGTGTGTGTGTGCATGCCCCAAATCCTAACAGTGTGGAGAAATGGAGAAGAGATTGTAACACGGCAACACCCATTAAGGGATACTTTTTCCCTGTGTGTCTCTGGGACCCTCTGAGAATTTAAAAACAAATAAAACAAACAAAACAGATCATAGCTTCCCAGGTTAGTAAATTGCCATTCTTTTTAGTTTGCCAGAGGGTACATAAGCTTGGTGTGTGCGTGGGGGGGGGACTTGTTAGAGAGCACTTACCTTCCCCCCCCCCCATGTGGGATGGTCACAATACAGCCCCTTCTCCATTTTCCCTTTTGGGATTTCGGTCACATACATGTGCCCAAAGTATTTTTCAGGCTTCCGGGTCTGGGACTGTAACTGTTCCGTCAGCTGCATGATGCACCAACTTTCATCTTTATCTACCACGCCGCCAGCCGACCCGGTGTGTTGTTATTCTTCAGTTGGCATTTCTACACAAAGCGTTTATTTATTCAAAACTTAAATTTATAAAGACTAGAAATCATTATTTCTTACCCAATCACTTTTTAAAATACACTCAGTAAAAGATATACCTAGCATCTCTGATTAGAAAGATGACAGTCAACTAAATTTAGCATTTTTCACAGTTTTTAGTTTATATCCTTGCCTTCTTCAAACAAAAATCTTTACTAAGAGTTCAGTATTTAACAGAGAAAGAATGGAGCAACTCCAGATGAAGGGAAAACAAAAGAATAAAGACTTCTTTCCCATTGGCTTCCCCTGAGACCCTTTTCTAAGTGGATTTTGCAGAATAATTTTTTTTTAAATCTGTCCTTCCTTGGGTTTTCACTCACTTAAGGATCTACTTACAATTCTCTAGTTTCTTTTTGTGTTGCCTGTTGGTATTCTTATTTCTCTTTGATGTGGTGAAATTCTTGATAATGTATAATCCTGATCTTTCTTATTGTAAATTATCAAATAAAGTTTATTTCTGCTTGACTGCTTGGCACATCTCATTTGTCTTTCTGTTCTATAACTTCTCGTTGATTGCTTTTTTCATACATGTGATACTCTACTTGAGCACTATCTGGATACATATAAAATTGGGATTGGGAAATAATCTTGACTAGGGTAACCAACCATCTAGTTTTGTCCAGGACTTGGGGATTTCTGGATGCATAAAACTTTGAGTGCTAAAATGAGCAAAACCAGGACAAGTTGGTCACTCTAACAATCTAGTCTTTTTTAATTTTTGCCATAGGGTGTATATGCTTGCTACAGGGTAGAGAAATAGAGAGAGGGAAGGTGAGAGATTACCCCCCAGGGAAAATGGCCACATCGCAATCCGTTCTCCCATTAGAATCCTGGGAATGTCTGGCATGTATGGAACCACAGGGTTCAGGACTCGAACTGCTTAGCTGGCCATGTGGGATCCAGCTACCTTAACCTCTGTACCACCCATTTGCCCATTCACCCTAATCTTAACCAAAGTAGAACCCAAATAAAGTTTTCAAAAGTGGAAGTTTTTTTACATTTCAGTGAGTTTGGGTATGTGAATAGCTCTGAGCATCTTAAATAAATTTTTCAGGTTATATAAGCATGGAGACTAGTTATTTATGATTTAGTTTAAGGTTTGTATTACATGCCTATCAGTTTCTCTCTCTGTCCATTTTTGTATACATCTTTTATTTTTAAAGAATTGTTTTACTTTATTTATTTACTTATTTTTTAATTGGACCAAAGAGGGACATATGAGAGAGAGATGGAAAGTGAAAAAGCAAGCCACCAGGTCCAGGACTCGAACCATAGTCAGTGGTGTGGGAGTCCAGTTCACTTATCCACTAGGCCACCTTCCATCCCCGATGTATACATCTTATTTTGGGGCACATTCCAGAGTAATTTGCAGATTATTGTACATTTCCCCCTGAATGTGTCCATGTGCACATCAACTAGAGTTGAGTCTTTTACAATTCTTTTTTTAGATGTAAAATTTATATGCATTGAACTGTACAAATCTTAAATGTACATTTTCTGAATTTTGACTAATACATACACCTGTATAACCAAAACTCCTATCAGGATATAGAACATTATCTTGTGGAAGAAGTAATGCCCCTTCCCAGGCAGTCCCTACCTCTAGAGGTGACAACTGTTTTGATTTTTTTCTGACCTAGATTAAATTTGCCTATTCTAGGCCTTCATATACATGGAAGTATATATTCTTTTGTGCAAGGCTCCTCCCATTCAGTATTTTGTCATCCAATTATCAGTGGTCTGTTTCTTTTCATTGCTGAGGATTCTTTGTTGTGTGAATATACACGATAAGTATGTTTCTCTATACAGATTACTTTTTACGTGATAAATTAGGTAGACTATTAAGCCTAGAAACAAGTGTTTTAATACTGATTTATTAGATTTGTTACTATTGTGTATCTTGGGGGTAATTTCAACATTTCTATACCTCAGATCCATAAAACTACATGGATTCAACTTTCTTGGGCAATGTCTAGCTCTAAATACAGTGAAATCTAAGAATATTTCAATGCTAAACTCAATTGTTACTCGGGATCTCACATTTTTACCCAAAAATTGGATCTTGTCTGATGTCAGCCTCATGAGTTGATGTATTTGTGCTCTAGATGTGTGCAAAAATATTTGTTTTGGCACTGGATAATAATTTTCGTAAAATAGTAATTGAGACTTTTAAATTACTACCAAGTACTAAGTACGTGATTGGGTGGTTTTAAATTTCACACTGCAGACTCATCTCAGCGTTTTCTTCACTGTTAGGTGAACGCCCTGGATAACCTTGGGCAGACATCTCTGCACAGAGCTGCGCACTGTGGCCATCTGCAGACCTGCCGCCTCCTCTTGAGCTATGGGTGTGACCCCAACATCATATCCCTTCAGGGCTTTACTGCCTTACAGATGGGGAATGAAAATGTGCAGCAACTGCTTCAAGGTAGTAAATGCTTCCATGAAATTAGTTTTTTTTTTTTAATTAATCTTTACAAATGTTTACATATAAGGTGTTACCTATGTAGCAGTTGATGAGAAAGTTTTTGAGACGTTTTGGCTATTTATTTTTAACTCAATATAGTCTTCCCTTATTATACTTGATGCCAGATATCATTAAGTCTGTTACGATTTCATTCCAGTAGCATCTTCTGCTCAGTTTCTTTGGGTAAATAGATGACTCTTAGCTTTTTATCAAGAAAGCTTGTAAGAGCGAAATATATTTGCTACTTCTTTATAAAGAAAGGAAAACTTTGAAAGGGAAACATCTTTCATACAACCCTAATGACAAATAATATCATAAATCTTGGCCATCAGCTTCTTAACTCCTTTCCAAATCCTGCATATACTTACGGGCATGTGGAATTTGTCTAGATAACCAACTACTTGTCTTATTAGAACATTTGAAACTACTGAGTCCACTTAAAGTTTTATCACATTTAATATATTAAATTTGTAGTAATTTTACTACAGTAAACATTAATTAATGTTTAGATTGATTATCTACAAAGTTGGCACAGCTTAAACATTTCAACCTGGAAATCTGTTTCGGGGCCAGCAGTTGGGATAATGGTTTCGTCACTGGACTTCCACGTAGTCAACTGTGACTTGAGTCCCGGACCCGGTGGCTTAAAACTCACACTGAGCATGTGTGTATGTGTCCCCTAGATCCCAAGAGGAGAATGGAAGAGAAGGTGTTTTAATACTGATTTATTAGATTTGTTACTATTGTGTATCTTGGGGGTAATTTCAACATTTCTATACCTCAGATCCATAAAACTACATGGATTCAACTTTCTTGGGCAATGTCTAGCTCTAAATACAGTGAAATCTAAGAATATTTCAATGCTAAACTCAATTGTTACTCGGGATCTCACATTTTTACCCAAAAATTGGATCTTGTCTGATGTCAGCCTCATGAGTTGATGTATTTGTGCTCTAGATGTGTGCAAAAATATTTGTTTTGGCACTGGATAATAATTTTCGTAAAATAGTAATTGAGACTTTTAAATTACTACCAAGTACTAAGTACGTGATTGGGTGGTTTTAAATTTCACACTGCAGACTCATCTCAGCGTTTTCTTCACTGTTAGGTGAACGCCCTGGATAACCTTGGGCAGACATCTCTGCACAGAGCTGCGCACTGTGGCCATCTGCAGACCTGCCGCCTCCTCTTGAGCTATGGGTGTGACCCCAACATCATATCCCTTCAGGGCTTTACTGCCTTACAGATGGGGAATGAAAATGTGCAGCAACTGCTTCAAGGTAGTAAATGCTTCCATGAAATTAGTTTTTTTTTTTTAATTAATCTTTACAAATGTTTACATATAAGGTGTTACATATGTAGCAGTTGATGAGAAAGTTTTTGAGACGTTTTGGCTATTTATTTTTAACTCAATATAGTCTTCCCTTATTATACTTGATGCCAGATATCATTAAGTCTGTTACGATTTCATTCCAGTAGCATCTTCTGCTCAGTTTCTTTGGGTAAATAGATGACTCTTAGCTTTTTATCAAGAAAGCTTGTAAGAGCGAAATATATTTGCTACTTCTTTATAAAGAAAGGAAAACTTTGAAAGGGAAACATCTTTCATACAACCCTAATGACAAATAATATCATAAATCTTGGCCATCAGCTTCTTAACTCCTTTCCAAATCCTGCATATACTTACGGGCATGTGGAATTTGTCTAGATAACCAACTACTTGTCTTATTAGAACATTTGAAACTACTGAGTCCACTTAAAGTTTTATCACATTTAATATATTAAATTTGTAGTAATTTTACTACAGTAAACATTAATTAATGTTTAGATTGATTATCTACAAAGTTGGCACAGCTTAAACATTTCAACCTGGAAATCTGTTTCGGGGCCAGCAGTTGGGATAATGGTTTCGTCACTGGACTTCCACGTAGTCAACTGTGACTTGAGTCCCGGACCCGGTGGCTTAAAACTCACACTGAGCATGTGTGTATGTGTCCCCTAGATCCCAAGAGGAGAATGGAAGAGAAGGGACTGTGGTATGGACATCCCTCCTGGGAGGGTGGGGGGTGGGCTCTCACTTCCTCTCTCTGTCTCTCTAGTGACTGCACACACCCTATACCAAAAAGAAAGAAAAGAATTATTCAATTAGTTTTAAATTATTTCTGCTTACATTTCTAGCTTTTATCATAATTTAATGGAGTAGCTTTGATATCTGAAAGCTTAGATGAGAAATGTAATAAACCAAGCCTTTTCTATTCTTATCATCTATGATTTTTATGCCTTGGTCTGGGAACCAAATTTTGAGAAAAAATTCTTGACTATATGAAGGCAGGTTGACACAACCTCCTGGTGTCTGCCAAGACTCTGAAGCAACTAGAGGATTGCTTTCAAGAGTCCCTTTGCTTTCCCATGTGTCACATGTGTTTCAATGTCAGTTTTTGGTGTAATTAACACTAGTCCTACTTAGCTACCTGCCATAGAATTTAGTCTTGCCAGTTTTTATTTTTATTTTTTAATTGACCAGAGGGGACATGCACTTGCTGAAGAGAGGCAGAGAGAGGGAAAGTGAGAAAGCCTTGCCCCTCCAGGAGGAATGCCATGCCACAAACCCTTCTCCAATTGCCTCTCCAGATTTTGTGCACACATACACATGCATACACCTGGTGAGTTTCTCAAACCTCTGGCTCTAGGACTCAGTGCACACCGTTGGACATGTGGGATCCAGCCACCTTAACCACCATGCCACTGGCTAGCCCTTACCAGTTTTATTTTTAAAACTATTACATATAGTGGGACTAGCAGATGACATACTGGTTATGTCACTGGACTCCCACATAGCCAACTATGGTTAGAGTCCTGGACCTAGTGGCTTAAATCTCATGCCAGGCACCTTGTGTGCATGCCCAAATTCCCAAGAGAAGAGTGGAGGAGAAGGGATAGCGGTGTAGCCATCCTCTCGGGAGGTGATTTCTCTCTTTCTGTCTCTCTGTCTCCCCAGTGAGCGCATGTGCCCTATAGCAAAAATTTCTCTCTCTAAAGAAAAATAAAATAAAATAAAAACCATTACATACAGCTTTTACTTACCTGTCCAACTAGTTTCATAGAATAAATTGTCAAAATGGAAATTCCAGGTCAAAGGGTAGCATATAATTGTCAAATTATTTTCTAGAAAAGTTGTATGTACCATTTTATATCCCCACTATGAGTGTATAAAAGAAGTTGTTTTCCTTGTCATTGCTAGGTATTAAGATTCTTACTATTTTCCATGGGTGAATGTGTGAATTATGAAAATAATAGATGCCTTTTTTTATGTAAACTATATAAATAATGTCAAAAACAGTATAGCTCTCATTTCCTCTTTCTCCACCAGCGAATGAAAAATATACCACATTTTAATTTGCATTTCTGATATTGAGTAAGTTTGAATGTGATTTTAATATGCTTATTGGCCATTCCTCTGTGTGTGAGTGTGTAAAATTGCTTGTCCATGTCTCCAGCCCATTTATTTGTCTTTTGAGGCCTTCTAGAGTGGCCTTCTAAAATGTTCTTAAAAGAACGTCATGTATAATATGTTCTCTTTTAAAATCCATATTGTCTTAACAGATTTTTTCCATTACAGTTTTTTGTATTATAAATTTAATGATGCTGTTGCTTAACAGTTATTTTTCCAAATCAGTTTTCTTTTTTGGTTCTGCTTTTGATGTACTGCTCCAAGAGCTTTCTGTTCCAAGATATTAAAATATTTACCAGTATTTACTTGCCAGAGGGCATGTGTCCTCACTGGAGAGAGACAGAGAAAGTGAGAAAGTACCCCTATACGGCATTGTCATGCCACAGTCCCTTCTCAATTTCACCCTCCTTTCGGGATTTTGGGCATGGACGCTCATGTGCCTGGCATGTTTCTCAAGCCACTGGATCCAGGACTCAAACCATGCAGCCAGCCACATGGAATCTAGCCACTTTAACCACACCACCAGCTAGTCCTCTTCTAAGGTCTAAATTTTTTGTATTTCAATCTTTAATCCATCTTCTAAGGTCTAAATTTTTTGTATTTCAATCTTTAATCCATCTAGGGACCAGCAGTTGGCATAATGGCTATGTTGCTGGACTTCCAGGTAGTCAACTGCAGTTCGAATCCCAGACCCAATGGCTTAAACTCATGCCAGGCGCATGTGCATATGTGCCCAAGATCCCAAGAAGAGAATGGAGGAGAAGGGATTGCAGCGTGGCCATCCCCCATATGGGGGGGTGGATTTCTCGCTTTCTGTCTCTCTGTCTCTCTCTGTCTTTCTGGCGCACGCACATGCCCTCTAGCAAAAACCTCTCCAAAAAAAAATCTTTAATCCATCTGGAATTTAATATACAAGGTAGATGTTTATTTCTCTTTTGAGATATTTTTCTCTAATTTCCAAAGGGTGTGTGCATTCTACAGAGAAAGCAGTAGAAAGCAACTACCAGAGGAGCATGGCCATACCGGAATCCCTTCTCCTTTCCTCCATCCTGTCAGAATTTTGGGCACACACATGTGCCCAGTGGGGCCAGGATTCATACTGTAGATGGCCACATGGGGTCTAGCTCTTTGACCTACTAGGCTACAGGGCCAGCCTCTCTTCGGAGATTTTTAAATGAGTTGTAAAATACAGCATTTCAGACATGGAGATGACTTCAGATATCAGCTAATCCAACTCCTTTTTTGTAGAACTAAAAATCAGTCTGGGACTCAGAAAGTTCAAATGACTTGCCTCAATGTAAATAACTAGTTAACAGCAGAACCCAGGTTAAATTTCTAGCCTTTACTTTCCTGATACTTTTACACCGTTCCATATGGCTTGGTTATGGAGCAAGCCATCTTTTTAAATCTATTTTATGTTCCTTTTTATTGCTTACATTACATTTTTTAAATGTTATACACATTTACATGTTTTTGTTTATATATGTTATATTTCAGAAAGAGTTTCAAGAGAGTGTTTTTACTTTTTCCTATTGCCATGGACATTTCCTGCATATTCTACCCAACCATGAAACTTACTTTTTGATAAGATCCCATACAGCTTGATCCCATCATCTAAATTGAAGTTAATCATTCTTTCCTCTCTCTTTTTAGAGGGTATCTCACTAGGTAATTCAGAGGCAGACAGACAATTGCTGGAAGCTGCAAAGGCTGGAGATGTAGAAACTGTAAAAGTAAGATGTAATCTTAAGTTTTTATCAACTTTGGGTTTTTATTTTTACATTGCTGATTGTATCTGTACTGTTGTCATGAAAAGCCTGCTTTGTTTATATACGCCTTGCTTGAAAAGGCCAATAATAAAGTTCTTGTCTGCAAATAAGGAGCATTGAATAGTCAAAGTAAAAGAGTTTGTAGTTTCACGTGCATCTCAGTAAATATCAACATTCACAAATTTAAGTCCACTTCATGTAATACCAGATGGGTTTTACTTAATCTGTTCATTTTTCTTAAAGAGAATAAGGTATATCAAATTATTGTCTGTTTTAGTTTATATGTAACACCTAAAGTAAGGGGGAAACTGATTTCTGCCTCAGATTTCTTCTTGTCCTTCGTCGTTTCTGTGCTCCCCTTCCCCCAGGGAGCTGGTATTTAAATGCAGTAACGATGCAGTGTTGCCACTTCGCAGAGCCACTTTCTCCTAATGATATTAGCAGGTGATAAATATTTAATCTAGTGAAGTTTTTTTCCCTTCCTCAGAACTGCCAACTTTGACTCTTAGCTGTCCCATCTCTTACACGCGCACACACACACACACACACACACACACACACAGGGTGAGGACCCCACTTTGGTCCTCACACTATGATTCACTGCCAGCCAGCCCAGATTGTAGGCACACGCATGCACCAGGCCAGCACAGGGAGGCCCCAGGACACAAACCCAGAACCTTACCCCAGGCGTCTACTGTGCCTCTTTCCGGCCTCATATTTTGATTTTTATGGTAGGAATATTTTCAATCTCATATTGCCTATACTAAGTACTTCTGTTACTTATAGAAACTGTACATAAGTAAACAAATCAGAAGCCTAACATTTTGAAAGAGCAAAATTATTTTACAACATAACTAATACAAATTAAAATTTAATTCACCATTATTTTATGAATGAGCAATTCTTTTTTGTTTTTTAAGAGAACTTTTGCTGTGGAGTGTGTGTGCTCATCAGAGAAAGACAGAGAGACAGAAAGTGAGAAATCATCCCCCAGGGGGGATGGCCATGCCACAGTCCTTTTTCCTCCATTTTCCTCTCTGGATTTTGGGCATGCATGCATACCCAGTATGTTTTAACCTACTGGGTCCAGGATTCAAACCGTGGTCAACTTCATGGGAGTCCATCAACATAACCATTAAACCATCTGTTGGTCCATCAAAGTTGCGAATTTTTACCAAATCCCTAGGTGGTACTGGTGCAACAAAATGGAAGTTAGGATTGCTAATAAGTGATACTTAGATTGCCTTTATGTAAGCAGTAGTAGTGCTAGTGATAACATTTACCTACTGGTTATAGAAAAAGCAAACGATACAGGCATAGATGAGAAGACTAGAAGGATTTCCAGTAAATGACGATATGAGAATAGTCCTGAGATACTAATGGGAAGAGATAAGAATTTAAGTCCAACATTTGAGATTTCTTCAAAACAAGTGGAAAAAAGAAATGAGAATTTGCATCATCATGTGTATCCTGTGTTCCGTCCTACAGAAACTGTGCACTGTTCAGAGTGTCAACTGCAGAGACATCGAAGGGCGTCAGTCGACACCACTCCATTTTGCAGCTGGGTACAACAGGGTGTCTGTGGTGGAGTATCTGCTACAACACGGAGCTGATGTACACGCTAAAGATAAAGGGCAAGTACCAGCCATTGCCATGGCCTCTGTGTTCTTCACCTTTATCTGACCTTTCTAAGACAATCTGAAGATGGTCTTTTAATATTAATAGCTGAGGGAACAGCAGGTGGCATATTGGCTAAGGCACTGGACACTCCCACATGGCCAACCACGGTTTGAGTCCCGTACCTGGTGGCTTGCTTTCTCATTTTCTCTCTCTCTCTCTCTGTTTCTCTCTGGTCAAATTAAAATGAATGAATAAATAAATAAAATAAAATAATTTAAAAAACATATATATATATATAGTAATAGCTGAAATCCCCTCCCTTTTTTTTTTTTCAAGGAAATCTGTTTACTAACATAGGCTTAATAACTTCTTCATGCAGTTAAGATTTATGACAGCATTCATATAAAGACTTACTAGCACAACAGTGGCTAAGGAAATGAATTAAATGTGATACTGTTTTGTTTTGCTCTTTTTAAATTTGTTGTAGGGTGCGCATGCTCACCAGAGATAGAGAATAATAGAAAGCACTCCCTGGGAGAATGGCCACACTGCAGTCCCTTTTCCTCCAGGCCATGGACATTTCCTGCATATTCTACCCAACCATGAAACTTACTTTTTGATAAGATCCCATACAGCTTGATCCCATCATCTAAATTGAAGTTAATCATTCTTTCCTCTCTCTTTTTAGAGGGTATCTCACTAGGTAATTCAGAGGCAGACAGACAATTGCTGGAAGCTGCAAAGGCTGGAGATGTAGAAACTGTAAAAGTAAGATGTAATCTTAAGTTTTTATCAACTTTGGGTTTTTATTTTTACATTGCTGATTGTATCTGTACTGTTGTCATGAAAAGCCTGCTTTGTTTATATACGCCTTGCTTGAAAAGGCCAATAATAAAGTTCTTGTCTGCAAATAAGGAGCATTGAATAGTCAAAGTAAAAGAGTTTGTAGTTTCACGTGCATCTCAGTAAATATCAACATTCACAAATTTAAGTCCACTTCATGTAATACCAGATGGGTTTTACTTAATCTGTTCATTTTTCTTAAAGAGAATAAGGTATATCAAATTATTGTCTGTTTTAGTTTATATGTAACACCTAAAGTAAGGGGGAAACTGATTTCTGCCTCAGATTTCTTCTTGTCCTTCGTCGTTTCTGTGCTCCCCTTCCCCCAGGGAGCTGGTATTTAAATGCAGTAACGATGCAGTGTTGCCACTTCGCAGAGCCACTTTCTCCTAATGATATTAGCAGGTGATAAATATTTAATCTAGTGAAGTTTTTTTCCCTTCCTCAGAACTGCCAACTTTGACTCTTAGCTGTCCCATCTCTTACACGCGCACACACACACACACACACACACACACACACACAGGGTGAGGACCCCACTTTGGTCCTCACACTATGATTCACTGCCAGCCAGCCCAGATTGTAGGCACACGCATGCACCAGGCCAGCACAGGGAGGCCCCAGGACAGAAACCCAGAACCTTACCCCAGGCGTCTACTGTGCCTCTTTCCGGCCTCATATTTTGATTTTTATGGTAGGAATATTTTCAATCTCATATTGCCTATACTAAGTACTTCTGTTACTTATAGAAACTGTACATAAGTAAACAAATCAGAAGCCTAACATTTTGAAAGAGCAAAATTATTTTACAACATAACTAATACAAATTAAAATTTAATTCACCATTATTTTATGAATGAGCAATTCTTTTTTGTTTTTTAAGAGAACTTTTGCTGTGGAGTGTGTGTGCTCATCAGAGAAAGACAGAGAGACAGAAAGTGAGAAATCATCCCCCAGGGGGGATGGCCATGCCACAGTCCTTTTTCCTCCATTTTCCTCTCTGGATTTTGGGCATGCATGCATACCCAGTATGTTTTAACCTACTGGGTCCAGGATTCAAACCGTGGTCAACTTCATGGGAGTCCATCAACATAACCATTAAACCATCTGTTGGTCCATCAAAGTTGCGAATTTTTACCAAATCCCTAGGTGGTACTGGTGCAACAAAATGGAAGTTAGGATTGCTAATAAGTGATACTTAGATTGCCTTTATGTAAGCAGTAGTAGTGCTAGTGATAACATTTACCTACTGGTTATAGAAAAAGCAAACGATACAGGCATAGATGAGAAGACTAGAAGGATTTCCAGTAAATGACGATATGAGAATAGTCCTGAGATACTAATGGGAAGAGATAAGAATTTAAGTCCAACATTTGAGATTTCTTCAAAACAAGTGGAAAAAAGAAATGAGAATTTGCATCATCATGTGTATCCTGTGTTCCGTCCTACAGAAACTGTGCACTGTTCAGAGTGTCAACTGCAGAGACATCGAAGGGCGTCAGTCGACACCACTCCATTTTGCAGCTGGGTACAACAGGGTGTCTGTGGTGGAGTATCTGCTACAACACGGAGCTGATGTACACGCTAAAGATAAAGGGCAAGTACCAGCCATTGCCATGGCCTCTGTGTTCTTCACCTTTATCTGACCTTTCTAAGACAATCTGAAGATGGTCTTTTAATATTAATAGCTGAGGGAACAGCAGGTGGCATATTGGCTAAGGCACTGGACACTCCCACATGGCCAACCACGGTTTGAGTCCCGTACCTGGTGGCTTGCTTTCTCATTTTCTCTCTCTCTCTCTCTGTTTCTCTCTGGTCAAATTAAAATGAATGAATAAATAAATAAAATAAAATAATTTAAAAAACATATATATATATATAGTAATAGCTGAAATCCCCTCCCTTTTTTTTTTTTCAAGGAAATCTGTTTACTAACATAGGCTTAATAACTTCTTCATGCAGTTAAGATTTATGACAGCATTCATATAAAGACTTACTAGCACAACAGTGGCTAAGGAAATGAATTAAATGTGATACTGTTTTGTTTTGCTCTTTTTAAATTTGTTGTAGGGTGCGCATGCTCACCAGAGATAGAGAATAATAGAAAGCACTCCCTGGGAGAATGGCCACACTGCAGTCCCTTTTCCTCCAGTCTCCTTTTGGGATTTTGGGCATGCATGCACACCTGACCGTCGTATTTCTCAAGCCACCGGATCCAGGACTCAAAGTGCATAGTTGGCCATGTGGGATCTAGCTGCCTTAACCAACCACCATGCCACCGACTGACCCAGATACTGTAATAAATTTTTCAGTTTTTTTTTCAAGGAATTTTAATTCTTCCAGTTTATCTTGAAGTTATCATTTATTAAAAATGGCCAGCTCATGGCCTAATGGTTAAGGTAGCTGGATCCACATGGCCACCTGCACGATTTGAGTCCCTGATGCAGTGGCTTGAGAACACACAGGGTGCAAGTGCATGCATGCCCAAAATTCTAAAGGGAAGGGGAATTGGAGGAGAGAGGTTTGGCAAGAATTGCAGCCTAACCATGTGACCATTCCACATTTTTCGGGGGATGTGTTTTCTCTCTGTCTCTCTCCACTAAGCGCGCATGCTCTCTGGGAAAAATTAATAAAAATATATTACTTTAGACATTGAGTATATGGGTATTCATTATATTCTTTGCATTTAAAATATTTTAAAATATTTCTTCTCTCCCTCAAAAAGAAATTTTATTTCTGCTTTCAGAAGATTTAAGTTTTATAAAATGCAATCAAGAAATATCCTATACAATTCAGGAAATATCTATTTGTTATGTAAAATTTAAATTAAAACATAGCCAGTAGTATTATTATTTATTTTATTTTCAGAGGCCTTGTCCCTTTGCACAATGCTTGTTCTTACGGACATTATGAAGTTGCAGAACTTCTTGTTAAGCATGGAGCAGTAGTTAATGTAGCTGATTTATGGAAATTTACACCTTTACATGAAGCTGCAGCAAAAGGAAAATATGAAATTTGCAAGCTTTTGCTCCAGGTATATTTAAGTACTTTGGATAGTGTGAATTACATTGAGTATGTTATGCTTATGATTTATTTACTAGCTCTAGTATAAACTTTAAATTTACAAGTATGTTTACCCCACATAGACTTTTGTATACAGTACAGTCAGCTATGATCATGTGATAATGCTTTCATTATTATTTTTATTTTTTCTGTGTTTTTACTTTTTCTGTGTAGTACCTGGACCTCAAAAGTATTTATTTGATGAAGGTTGCAGGTTTTAGGCCAGGTTTGTTTAACATTGATAAAAATTAGAGTTATTGGTTTAATATAGGTACCAGTAGATAAATTCAGGTACTAGTCAGTATTTTATATTGAAAACAAGAGGATAGATTTAATTTTTTCAATGTTTATGAAAAATAAAAATAATATACTGAAATAAGATCTTATTTTGAATATGATTTAAAATTTTGGCTATATGGGGCCCTCAGGTGTCACAGTGATTAAAGCACTGGGTCCCACGTGACTGACTACGTGGTTAGAGTCACAGACCTAGTGGCTTGTAAAACGCTCCAGGTGTGTATACATACCTGCCCAAAAATTCCAAGAAGAAAATAGAGGATGAGAGATTGTGGTGTGGCCATTACCCCTAGGGAGGGATTTCCCACTTTCCCTCTCTGTCTCTCTCTGATGAGCGTGCATGCCCTATAGCCAAAAAAAAAAAAAAAGTTAAAAAAATAATAGGAGGCTATATTAATGCGTTATAAAAGCCCAGTCATATTTAACTTGTTTTTATCATGATTTTATATAAAATTAAATATTACTAACAATCCTGTTTAACCTTTAAGGTAGTGTCTCAGTATAAAATTACTTTCTTTGGTATAATTAGCTGACTATTTTCCCATTGACTAAGGGCACTCTTAAACCACTTTTTTCCCTGGTTTTCACATTCTTAGCATGGTGCAGACCCTACAAAGAAAAATAGAGATGGAAACACGCCTTTGGATCTTGTCAAAGATGGGGATACAGATATTCAAGACCTGCTTAGGGGAGATGCCGCTTTGCTAGATGCTGCCAAGAAGGGTTGTTTAGCCAGAGTGAAGAAACTGTCTTCGCCTGATAATGTAAACTGCCGTGATACCCAAGGCCGACATTCAACGCCTTTACATTTAGCAGGTAAGTGAAAAGTTTTGCAGATCACTGGTGATATGTAAGATTCATTTTACTCAAGTGAAACATTTCACTGTGATAAATGACACTGTCTTCTAATGCCACCATATACTCTAGTGTATCTGTACAGAACAACTCATGCCTCAAGCTGTTAGCTAAGTTCTAGTTCACTTCAGTATTGTTTGTTACATTCACTAAAGATCACTGAAACCATCTCTGCCAGTCAACACGTGCTTTAGGGTCTTTATTCCAGGTCACCGTAGTGTTTGAATCATCTTTGGTGAGTGTTAGAAAAATTGCCTGCTTGAGCCAGCCTTCCTCGTGGGAAGCTAAAGCTTTAAATTCTTCTGAAGATAACTGATAAGCACAAACAAAAAAACTTAGAAGACTTTGAGCCCATAGTTCCAGCTACTTGGGGGCTAGAAAAATTACTCCTTTTGTTTGCAATAACTGCCTGAGGAACCCACAGATAGCATAATAGTTACATCACTGGACTCCCCCATAATCAACCGTAATTCAAACCCCAGATCCAGCAGCTTAAAACTCTTAGGGAGCACGTGTGTGCATGCCCAAGATCCCAAGAGGAGAATGGGGGAAGGGATTGCGGCATGGCCATCCCCCTGGGGATGATTTCTCACTTTCTGTCTCACTGGCAAGCGCATGCACACCCTACGGCAAAAATCTCTTTAAAAAAAAATAAATAAAAAGAACTGCATGACAAAACACACAAGACGAAGTGGCTTAAGCAGTAGAAATGTCTTAGAAGTCTAAAATCAGAGAGTCAGCAAGACTTGCTTCTCCTCAGGCTTCTCTCCTTGACTCGCAGGTGTCCACCTTCTCACCATCCTAGTCTCCTCCTCTTATAAATCTAACCAATCAGATTAGATTACGGCCTGCCCCAATGACCTCATTCTATCTTCTTTATGTTTTTGTTTTTTTGGAGAGGTTTTTGCTATAGGGTGCGTGTATTTATTAGAGAGAGAGAGATAGAAAGCGAGAAATCACCCCCTGGGGGGATGGGCATGCACACACACACACGCCTGGCATGAGTTTAAGCCACCGGATCCGGGACTCAAACCGCATTCGACTAAATGGGAGTCCAGCAATGTAGCCATTATGCTAACTGCTGGTCCCAAGGGTGGCGTTCCCACACCGGGAGTTGAACCCAGGCCACCTGGGTGAAAACCAGGAATCCTAACCACTAGATGATGTGGGAGACGACCTCATTTTATCTTAATTATCTCTTTAAAGCCCTGTTTCCAAATACGTTCTAAGGCACTATAACATGAGAATCGTGGGAGGACACAATTCAGTCCCTAATATCTTTTCTAAGATTATATTCATGTAATTACAGTGCACCTTTGTCTTACCTCAGGGATACTACATGGTATTTCAGTAGAGCTTTCCCACCTGTGTTGGAGGTTCTAGGGAGTAAGCCATCAAAATGACTGAGCCACAGCTAATATGTGGGTACTTCTAAAAGTTCATGGAGGGGCCGGCAGGTGGTGTGGTGGCTAAGGGCGCTGGACTGCCATGTGGTCGACTGTGGTTGAGTCCTGGACCTGGCGGACTGTGGCTTAGTCACTTTCTCTTTCTCATGCTATCTCTTTCTAGTCAAATTATAATTAATTAACTAATTAATTAATTTTTTAGAAGTTCATGGAAAAGTGGAATTAAAGTGCAGGTTTATTTTGGTATAAAGAAATTCTGCAATCCATGCATTGGTTTCCCATAATGCACATTTTACATGAACTTTCTGAAGATGCCTTATACCTCAGGGAGTTTCATCGTAGGCATAGTTGACTCATACAAGTTTTTCTAAATATACTTGGTTTAAGAAGAAAGAAAAAATTAGGAAATACAGATGTCCCTACGACTTTGCGTAATAGGGAAAATGGAAATCTATTCTGTTTATTTCAGTCTTATAGTGTCACTTAGTATGTCGATAATTTTGGTTATATGTGATTTTTACCTTTAAATTCTCCATGTAAGTTGAGCTCCCACTATCTAAGAGACAAATTACTCCATCTATGTGTTGTCTTTTAGTGTATTTTGGAAGTGAGGAGCCGTCGAGGTTAACATAGAGAAAACTTTACTGCTTCCACTGACATTCAGGAGTTTCTAGACCTTGTAAGACAAGCTGTGATCTGACCTTCGATTGGAAATTGTTCTGTGCATAGTTATATTAGTGTTTATGTCTTTATTTTAGTTTATCCAGGTCATTAAATACTACTTTTAAAGTCCATGTTGTCTTTGTAAGTTGCAGATATGTTGTGTACACAAAATATTGGGTTGTTGGAAAAGTCATGACACGTTTTTGCATAGAAAAACACGTCACAACTTTTCCAACAACCCAGTTCTTCTGCCCACTTGAACAGTACTAAGTACTGTAGCTAGAGGCCTGGAAGGACTTTAGGTTAGTGTGACATCTAGTTTATGGTAGTCTTGTCATTTTGCTTTCTTTTTACCTGAGCTTCTTTTGCTTTATTCTTATATCAAAAGGATAAAAACTACAGTAAAAATAAATGTGAATCATGTATTTTGAGTCACTTTATGAAGTTTCAAGTGACAGCTGCTTTTATGTTGGTTAGCAAAGTTAAGTTCCAGTTTGCTTTCTACCCATGATTATGAGTCAAATAAAATACTGTCCGATTATGTACTGAGATAGCTGACAAGGTGACAACTGAGACATTGTGGCATGTTTATGAAGTACTGAGTTCTGTTCATTTCTTCAGCAACACGTAAGTTCCTCTACAAGACTTGTGGAGATGGGCACCACTAAGTTCTTACGGAGTTCTAGG
>NW_006159692.1:3821886-3863425 GCF_000334495.1 Tupaia belangeri chinensis
GGGAAAGAGCCCTGAGACCCCCTGCCGTGTATTGTTCCTGCTCAGCAGACACGTGGGTCCTACCTGGGCTTTTAAATTTGTGGATGCCTTTGACTTTCAGCCTTTGAGACCACGCACCTGAATTAAAGAAGGGGTATGTCACAACCGGGAAGGCAGGGACTTTAGGAGGAGGCTTTTAAAAGGAAAGATGCAGGCAAATCATTCAGTAGAATTTGGGTAGATTCTGAAACCAAAAGATACCATTACTAAAAGAGTCCAATTTAAGGCCAGTGGGAAATTTTTTTTCAGCAAATAAGATTTTGATAGACTCCAGTGGAGAATTTCAGATTTAGGTTAAATCTCTTTTTTTTCCCCAGTAATCTCTCTGCTTTCCAAATACATAAAGATACATACATATATGTGACTTTTAAATATTAACAAGTGAAAGTAATTTTTCTTCTTTTTTAATTAGCTGGTTATAATAATTTAGAAGTTGCAGAGTATTTGTTACAACATGGAGCTGATGTGAATGCTCAGGATAAAGGAGGACTTATCCCCTTGCACAACGCAGCGTCGTATGGGGTAAGTTCTGTGTAACCATTCTTAGTCTGTGGCATTTTTAGAATGAAAATCAGTACTGTAATTCAAGTGGAATTTAGTATGGCTTTTTAAACATGAGAGCTAAGGAAGTTAAATAACTTCGAGGTTTCAGTTCTACATTTAGTGTAAATTTCATGAATGACTTGAAGCATACTTCTGTCATTCGTTTTTTTACCTTTCTTAGCACCTATCTTATTTTCAGTGAGATACTGATCATTTTGTTTTACTCAGAAAACCAATTGGGTTTTGCTGGGATCTGTAGAGGTTCATATACATTGTTCCTGGCTTACAGCAACCATGACTATCATAGTCAGTGGAGACCATCTTTAGGGGTGTAGTTTGAATACATGAAGAAGGCTACTAGTTTATAAATTGATGTTCAGGGTTATAATATTTGAATACATTAGAAAACATTAATGTTATGTTAGTTTAGTTTCCTGCTGTTCATAAGTCAGGTGTTTTCTAGATAGTTTATCTAATTATTGAAATGTGCATTGTAATTTTCTAGTCTGCTATCCATAATTATGATACTAAAGAGAAACAGTTTTTGTTTTCAGATGAAGTTTGAAAATGTGAAAGTAGGTACATAGCTGGTTTCTTCTTAAGAACTCAAGTGTGATAAAGTAATATTTCAGACTGTAACAGGAGTGTTTTCTTTTACAGCATGTAGATGTAGCAGCCTTACTAATAAAGTATAATGCATGTGTCAATGCCACGGACAAATGGGCTTTCACACCTTTACATGAAGCAGCCCAAAAGGGACGGACACAGCTTTGTGCTTTACTGTTGGCCCACGGAGCTGATCCTACTCTTAAAAATCAGGAAGGACAAACTCCTTTAGATTTAGTTTCAGTAAGTGATGGGCTCCCTGAAAAATCTCAATGCTTTGCTCTCCTGGTTTTGTAAAATTCGTTTGATGTACATAAAATGTCTTCATGGTGAATGTGGCTAAACCTGGTTTTTTACTCTAATCTTAAATTTAGAACTTCTTTGGTATTAAAAGGTCAGTAAATAATAGAATTATCAGTCGTTTTAGTTATATAATGAGTACTTGGAGACAGAAAAAAGAAGTACACGGCATAACTACTTAATGTAAGCTGACAAAGCAGTCCCAGCCCTTTAGTGAGTGCTATTAGGGTGCATACAGTGCAGGGAAGCACAGACCAGGGTCTGAGGAACTTTTCCACTTTCCCAGCTAGAATACTGCCCTCGGGGTACAGCCCGTCAGAGTAGAGATCCCGGACCTTCCCTCCCACACTGCCTCATCCCAGAGTTCTTGTTGTTTACTCCACAGAACTGTTCATGAAACAAACCTGTTACTCCAGTTTTCTGGAGGTCCTGTTTTCTTCCCCTCCTACTGGAGCTTGTGTAAGAGCCTCTGTTATAGTTTCCACCCACACTGGCCACCATGACATGGTGCCTCTCTTGCCTCTGCCACTGCATACATTAACCAAGCAGTGGAGGAAAAGAGAGAGAAAATCTGGTTAATATGAATTAAACAGGGTAATGTACTCAAAGTTCATGCCTGTAATCAAGTACATAAAAAGCACCCAATAAATGGTACCATTATTATGAACATATGTTACATGCAAACTCTGAGTCCCATGGGAATGCATAGACTAGGGGAAAGACTAGGGCTGGCAGGTGGCATGGTGGTTAAGGGCGCTGGACTCCCACATAGTCTAACCACGGTTCAAGTCCTGGACCTGGAGGCTTGCTTTCTCACTTTTCTTCTTTCGCTCTCTCTGTCTCTCTGTTCAAATTAAAAATCCATACATACATACATGAAGTTAAATAAAATAATTCCTTTTTTAAAAAAAGGAAATATACATAACTACTATGAGAACAAGTACTGATTTACTCTTTGCTGAATTTAATTACTTAGTATCTTTTTTAAAAAGAATTATTTAATTCCATTTGTTATTATTACCATTATTTTTAATTTGACCAGAGAGAGAGAGAGAGAGAGAAAGGTAAAGCAAGAAAGCAAGCCACCAGGTCTGGGACTCGAACTGCAATCGGCCATGTGGGAATCCAGCAACTTTAACCACCACACCACCTGTTGGCCTGTAATTACTTAGGTTCTTAATTGAGTATTATGAAAGAATGATAGAGCCAGTCCGATAGCCTAGTGAATAAGGGAGCCAGATCCCACATGACCCACTGCAGTTCAAATTCCAGCCACAGTGGTTTGAAAACTATTAGGAGTGCATGTGTGTATGCCCCAAACCCCAGCACTATGGAGAAATGGAGGAGAGGGCATTGTATGTAGCATGACCCTCCCTCCCATTACAGTGCGCTTGCTTGCTCACCCGCTCGCTCTATTTCTTTCTCTCTGGAGAGCACATGTGCCCTTTGACAATTAAAAAAAAAAAGATAGATATATGTCACTGATTTAAAAATTAGTATACCAGTAAATTCGAGGACTTTTTTCCATTTAAGTTTGCCACAGAACACATGCACACAAGAGACAGACAGAAAGAGAAGGAATGTGCAAAATCATCCCTCGGGGGGATGGCTATACTGCAGTCCCTTCTCCGTTCTCCTCTAGGGATTTTAGGCATGCACACACATGGACCCAGCATGATTTTCAATCCCCTGGGTCTAAGACACGGACTACGCATTTGGCTATATGGGATCCAACTGCCTTAATTTCCACACCACCTGCTGGCTCACTCTTGTTTTTTTAAATTAATGTTTCTATAATCCATTTCAGGGCTATTTGCCAAGTTGGGAGTTTATTCCTGCTTTGCCACATTTAACAGTTTTATTTTAAATATATGTGATTTAGAAGAGATTAATAACAGTGTAGTGGAACATCAACCAGTTTGCTTCACATTCTGAAATACCTTTTTTTTTTTTTTTTTTTTTTTGAGAGAGGTTTTTGCTATAGGGTGCATGTGCTCACCAGAAAGAGACAGAGAGACAGGAAGTGAGAAATCACCCCCCAAGAGGGATGGCCACGCCACAATCCCTTCTCCTCCATTCTCCTCTCAGGATCTTAGGCACGCACGCACACACGCCTAGCCTAAGTTTAAGCCACCGGGTCCAGGACTCGAATAGGGATTAATTACATGAGAGTCCAGCGACATATCCGTTACACCAACTGCTGGTCCCTGAAATACCATTTGTCTGTGATGATAATTCTAGTGCACATTTGCTGGGTCATTTGGGGAGGTCATACTTTTACTTGGTGTAATAGAGTTTTAAAACTTAACTTACGGCAGATCTCACCTCTCCCTAACACATACCTAGGCAGATGATGTCAGTGCTCTTCTGACAGCAGCCATGCCCCCTTCCGCTCTGCCTTCATGTTACAAACCTCAAGTGCTCAATGGTGTGAGAAGCCCAGGAGCTACTGCAGATGCTCTGTCTTCAGGACCATCCAGCCCATCCAGCCTTTCTGCAGCCAGCAGTCTTGACAACTTATCTGGGAGCTTTTCTGAACTGTCTTCAGTGGTTAGTTCAAGTGGAACAGAGGGTGCTACCAGTTTGGAGAAAAAGGAGGGTGAGACATTCTGCAAAATTTACCTTTCTAACTGATACTGAAGTCTCGTATTTGTGATGAGAAAAAGTCATTTTTTTAAACGTTAAATGATAACTATCAGTATTTGTAACTATTACTGTCAAATTAACATTACCTAAAAGTTTTAGCCTTTTCCTATTTTCTTTATGTTATTAATAGCATTCCTAATGAAACTTTCTCCTTCCAAGGTGAGAGTTGCTGAGTCTTGTGCTCACATAGTCTTTGTCAGAATTCTGTGTGACTCTTTCTCCCTGTATGAAACAGCGTGGGACTTGTTTTCATAAACTTTTTTGTGAAGTACCTTAGACCTCAAAAGATGGGAAAACTGGGAACCAGCAGTTAACGTAATGGCTATGTCGCTGGACTCCCACGTAGTCGACCACGGTTCGTGTCCCGGACCCGGTGGCTTAAAAAACTCACGCCGGGCGCGTGTGCGTGCATGCCCAAGATCCCGAGAGGAGAATGGAGGAGAAGGGATTGCGGCGTGACCATCCCCCCTGGGGGGTGATTTCTCGCTTTCTGTCTCTATGTCTCTCTCTGTCTGTCTGGCGAGCGCATGCGCCCTACAGTGAAAATCTCTCCAAAAAAAAAAAAAGATGGGAAAACTAATTTTAGAGATACATTTAACCTGAGAGTGTTCTCATTGGTTAAATTTTCAACTGTTGAAATTTTATACCTTTTTCTCCATTACTTTTTAATGGTATAGTCAGTATTATATCCTAAGTAGCAATTAATATTTTGCTTGATCTTTATTTTCTTCATATACAGGTTGAGTATCCTTATCTGAAATATTTGGGAACACAGATGTTTCAGCTTTGGGGTTTTTTGGATTTTGGAATATTTGTGTGTGTGTGTGTGTATGTGTGTGTCTGTCTGTCTGTCTGTCTTGATATGTGTACACGCACATATATATACATGCATATATATACACACACACAAATATACATGTACTTTTCACTTGTGACCTATCATATGAGATGCAGTGGTGATTTTCCACTTAGGGAATCATGTTGGCTCTCAGAAAGTTTTGGATTTTGGAGTAGCCCAGATTTTGGGTTTTCAAATTAGGGATGTTCAACCTGTATACAGTGACATCATAAAAATTTATTATTATAAGGTAAAACTAAATTAATTTCTGGTGTGAAATTTTGTTCTGAATTTTTTTATTTTTCAGTACCTGGAGTAGATTTTAGCATAACTCAGTTTGTAAGAAATCTTGGACTTGAGCACCTAATGGATATATTTGAAAGAGAACAGGTGAGTAGATGGATTATTAGTTTAGTGTTTTATAGAAAATTTGGGATAGTCTTGAAATGCCCTGAATCATGTAAGCTATTAAGGAAAATATTGTTTAAGAAACTAGAATCACTCTTCTAATTTGGCATGATCTTGAAATTTCCATGTAGTTTATTATCACATAAAACCGGCTTTCTTGTAGTAATAATAGTAAAGTAGCTTTCTTGAATGATAAGTTTGGCTTTTTCAGTCCTCAAAGTAAATTATTCTTACGCTTTGTTCAGTTATGTTATGTCTGCTTTCACCCACTCTAAGCCTACTTTTTGCAAACAGCTCTGGGAACACATATGGATCGCTAGCCATATATTGGAACTTCTGTAGGCAATCCTAGTTGAAAGTACTCTGTCACAATGCATTTACTGGGAGTGTTGTTTTGTTTTTGCCAGGAGGGCACATGCATTCACTGGCAAGAGAGGGAGGAGGGGGAAGTGAGAAATACACACACTCACACCCCATGGGGGCTGGCCACACCGCAATCCCCCCTTCTCCACTCTCATCTCAGGATTTTAGGCATGCATGCACATGTGTTCTCTTTGGTTTGTAAGCCACCATGTCTAGGACTCGAACCATGGTTGGCCACATTGGAGTACAGCACCTTAACTACCTACTGGCTCTCATTTATTGGGGTTTTTCATCTCAACCTAACAACTGGTTTGTTTTCAAAATATATGAAGTGTATGAATCTTAATATATTATTGAATACATTCTAAATAGTTTTCATTCTCTTTTATAAGATCACTTTGGATGTATTAGTTGAGATGGGGCACAAGGAGCTGAAGGAGATTGGAATCAATGCTTATGGACATAGACACAAACTGATTAAAGGAGTCGAGAGACTTATCTCTGGACAACAAGGTATTTCATTTTACTTAAAGTTGTAATTAGTATAACAGCTCACGTAAAGGCAACTCTCAGGGTATTAAATGATCATTTAAAAATCTGTACAAGAGTATCTGTTTAGTAGGAAGAACACTAATTAGGATTCAGAGAACCTGGAATTAAGTCTTAGCTCTGCTGCAGTTTTAACTTCCTGAGCTGTTGTTGTTAACTTAGTAAAATTTCCAGGCCATTTGAAAAAAATGAGAATTGCCTTAGCTCCCAAAAATTGGGAACTTGGATGAGATGATTGTGAAGTTATTTTAGCTTTAGAATTTTATGATTCTAGAAGACCTGCAATTTGGGTATCTCATTTCTTATGGTAATAGGATATATAATGACTAGACATTCAAGTCAGCCCATAAAGTAATGTAGTAAATCTTTTATAGCTAGTCTTCTAAGTACATGGCATGAAAATATTGGGAAACTGTTATAGCTTATAGTAAAGTAAATAAAGCAAAGGTTGAATAATATTTTACTTCTCCTTAATTTTGGTTAAAGAAAAGGCAAACTAAATTCAACTGAAGTTAACACATCCTCTGTAGCAAGTCTGAGTATAAACAGGTGAACTGAGTTACTCTCAGTGTCCAAAACAAAATTTTAATTTTATTTTTAAACTGAGAGGTTTGTTTATCCTAGGGTCAAAAGCATCCTGTGATTGAAGTCATAGCTATGAAACTGGGATGTAGGTTGCAAAAGGGAAGGAATTTTCAGAGGAAAATGTATGTTTGCAGGGATAGGGTCTATATCTCGAAGAAACAAGAGCACCTCTAAAACTACAGATGATCCAAGCTTAGGAATGCGTTAAATGGCATTCTGCAGTAAGATCAACTAAGGGTAGATGCTTGGTACTTGTCTGGTAGGGACTAGCACAGAATGTTTCAAGTGTGAGGTAATCTTCGCTATTTCTAGTATAGGTAACAAAATGATTTAAGATAGGGGGATATCCTTGACCCTGAAATATTATTATACAGTAGTAACAAGAAAAAAAGCAAAGAAGAAATAAAACCTTCAGTTTTGCGCTGCAGTTGTGACTCTTCTAGAATAATCCTGACCTGGTGCAATAGCAATTATGATGTCTTAACAGGCCTCTTGGCTCTGCACAGAAGCAAAGAGATGGAATGCCCTAAGGGGAAGTGAGTTGTGGATTAAGAAAAGAGAGACAAAAAAAAGCACTGGAACAGGGGTCTCTGATGGAAATCACCCTGGCCTCGAGCCATTCTGTGCTCATTCTTTTATAGGAGAGGTAAAGCCAGTGGTTTGTATTAGTAACTGAAGCTGCGGAGCACCTAAACAAGTCTCTCCTGGCCTCTGGCTAACACTCTAGTATTTGTGCCGCCCAGCAGTGGATTGTGTCTTCCTTAGAGCTGTCACAAAGACTGTGTCTACTTTAAGGTGCTCCCTGCAGGGTCTTTTAAGATAGAGGATAAAAAAGGAAAGCTAAATACAGTGTGGTTATTAGGACTGCATTAGAAGGTTTTGGAAACAGTGATGAGATAGGTAAAACGCCTCCAATGGCAGAGGTACTCCATGTCCCCTCTTGTCCTGTGGTTAGTCTGCTACATCATGCTACAATAGGGGGAGGAGTGTTCAGTCCTGTGTGGAAGAGAAACGTGGTCATAAAATAGGATGGCTCTGTGTGATCTAACACATCAGCATCGTTTCCTGCATAGTTACCACCTTCCTCATCTTCATTTGAAGGTAGGATTCAGTGCTTACCTATACGTGATTTGGAAAGTGGGCCAGTGTCTCCCTGTGATGGTCTAGCAGTCCTCTCCTGCTGATGTAACAGCCTTACCTGTCATTCAGTGCATCAAGTCAGTAGACTATTAGTACTGACCTTTCGGAGCTGATAACCCTCTTCTCAGGTAGATTCCAGATGCCTTAGTCAAGCGGTCTTTATTCTGTAAAATATTCTCTGTGCGTGCTCTCCATTCCTGAACACCCTTATCAGAGTCTGGCATGTTGCAGTTAGTCTTGTTTTTCAGCCTATAGCTCAGAACCAGAATGGTGCTCTTTATCTCCAGAGCAAACTTCCATGCACTGATCCAGGGATAAAGGATTTGACTCTTACCTTGGAAAACAGTGTAGCTTTGGAGATCTTATGAGATTAAAGGAGAGAGTTGTTTTACAAATATGCTAAAGAGATTAGAACATTCTGTCTCAGCAGTTAGTGGCCCACACTTGCAAGACACTGCTGTTTCATGAGGAAGACCACACGGAGGCCCAGGTTCACTTCCTAGCCTGCCCTAAAGGCCAGGCACAGTGGAGAATGCCTGTAGTCTCAGCTACTCTGGAGGCTGAGGCAGAAGGAGTGTGACAGGGCATGACCTTGCCTTTTAAAAGAAATGAGAAAATTCTGTGCGGAATTCCATTTTAAAAAGGCTTTATGACAGCAAAGATAAAAATTAGGATACTTTGAAAAAAGTTTGTGGAATTAACATTCATTTCGGTACAAGAAAAATTTTTTTTTTTTTTTTTTTGGAGAGGTTTTCGCTATAGGGCGCGTGCGCTCGCCAGACAGACAGAGACATAGAGACAGAAAGCGAGAAATCACCCCCCAGGGGGGATGGTCACGCCGCAATCCCTTCTCCTCCATTCTCCTCTCGGGATCTTGGGCACGCACGCACACGCGCCCGGCGTGAGATTTAAGCCACCGGGTCCGAGACGCGAACCGCGGTCGACTACATGGGAGTCCAGCGACATAGCCATTACGCTAACTGCTGGTTCCCAGTACAAGAAAAATTTTCAAATTTATGCATAGTTTTTTCATAATAAACATTTTCCATGAACTTTTCAAAGACACCCTCATATATTATTGTCTTGACCATTAGCATCTGGACATTTATTGCTGAAGTAAAGAATCTACTAGGGATCAGAATAGACATTGGTTGGTAGGTAGGTAGTAAAATTCGTGGACTTCTCATTCTAGGAAGATTTTAAATTGCCCAAGAGAGTACAAGTCTGTCATAATTCTTCCTCAGATTTAAAAAAAAATAATAAAGGGATTAAATGCTGAAAAAGCTTTAGAGTTAGTAAAGGAAGTTATTTGAAGAAGACTCACTAAGAATAGGAAATAAAGAGAAAGATTTTCTGACTTAAACCCTTATAATTTGGTAGTCTGTGCTTACCAATGTGCTATGGTTATATATAATGTAATCAGAGGAAAGAGGGTAACGGGCATGCAGGAACTCCTCTGTACTTTCAATCTTCCCATAAATCTAAAGTATTTCAGTGAAGTTTTTCAAATTGCTAGTGAGCATCAGATAAATGAGGTTGTTGATGTTCATTTTTTTAGTGGTTAATGTCCTTTTACTTTCAAATTTCATTTTGTAGGTCTTAACCCCTACCTAACTTTGAACACTGCTGGTAGTGGAACAATTCTCATAGATCTGTCTCCTGATGATAAGGAGTTTCAGTCTGTGGAGGAAGAGGTATGTTTGTACACCTTCAATAATTAGACAAGAGAGATCAGCTGCATGTATTGTTGGTTCACTTGCTGAATTTCTTGGCCGTTTCCAGACCTATTTGAACATATACTATGGTTTTGAAATTGTTCCTCTTTACCACCAGGAAAACTTTCAAAACTTTCTGCATTTAAGATTTAAGGTACTTTCCCTAAATAAACCTTATTACAATAGTTACATGGTTTAGCACAATTAATACTAATGCAGAATTCTTCTGGGAAAAAAAGGTTGCTATTGTTTGAAAGGAAATGCTAATTTTCATGAAGGCAATTGTAAAGCCTAATATCTCAGACAGGACCAAGAACATGTAGATACTACTAATTCAGAAAAATTTTCTTCTCACCTTTCTAAGAGGTCTTAGATCTGCTGAAATCTTTAATAGTGCCCTTTTTACACTTTGAAGACAGGTACTCTACATATATGAGTTGAGTACAGACAAAGTTGAGTAAGACCTAGTTCTGCCAACTCTCAATTACACACACATTGTGCTTTATTGGGCCAGAATAAATAACAAATATATTATTGTTTTGTTTTTTAATATATCAAGTAGTTAGGTTATATGTTTGCCTCACCTTGTGTACTCTTGTTTCTTTTTCTTCCTTCAGATTGCATAACATGATTTTCACAAAATTTTTTCATTGCTATTTCTAGAACGTAGCTCTCATGAATATACAGAACTCATATCCTTTAATAAAAATGTATTCTTTTTTTGGTTTTTTTTTTTTTTTGAGAGACTTTTTTGCTATAGGGTGCTTGCGCTCGCCAGGAAGACAGACAGAAAGTGAGAAATCACCTTCCGGGGGGATGGCCACACCGTATTCCCTTCTCCTCCATTCTCCTCTCAGGATCTTAGACACGCACGCACGCACACGCGCCTGGCATGAGTTTAAGCCACTGGGTCCAAGACTCGAACCACCGTCTACTACATGGGAGTCCAGCGACATAGCCATTATACCAACTGTTGATCCCCCAATTTTGTATTCTGAAAAATAGAATCAGATGATTCAATCATGTTCCCCAAATCAGAAAAGACATAAAAACTCATACACATATATTTCAAATTATTTTTCCATCAGATGCAAAGTACAGTTCGAGAGCACAGAGACGGAGGTCATGCGGGAGGAATCTTCAACAGATACAATATTCTCAAGGTAATGAACTAGGTAGAAATGAAGTTTCATGAAACTATAGTTTTCAAAGCCATAAGTAACTTTCAGAAGAATATAATGACCTATCTAGGCTAGTAAGTCTTTGACATGGCATCAGTGACTGTTTTGGGGAAGAATATATCCTTGAAAGGTCAAAATTCCTGTACTATTTTTAATAATCAGTAATATTTCAGCTCTTGTTAAGCGAAATCAAGTGTATGATATACTTTCTCTTTGGGTAATGATAAATCCTGTTTGTTTAGGACCTTAAACATACAAGGGAACTTCAAAAAGTGAAGGGAAAATGGGATCACAAATAAGTTTATTTTGCTGCAGAAAAAAAAATTATCTTGCGTAATGTTTTCATAGTACTTGTTTTTCATGAACTTTGTGAAGACCCCTTGTATAAAGTATTATTGGAGTACCGTGTAACAAATCTTCATTGTTTCATAGCTTGTGAAAAGACTTCATCTGTATAGTTGTACTGTGGGTTTTTTTTTTTTTTTTTAATCCTGAGTTCTCCAGCTTTCTTGGAGTTCTAACACATAGCAGTTTTATTAATTTTTTAAAATATTTTTAATATATATATATTTTTTTTAATTTTCTTTTTTTTTTTTTTCAGAAAGATTTTTGCTATAGGGCACATGTACTCACCAGAAAGACAGAGAGACAGAAAGCAAGAAATCACTTCCCAGGGGGGATGGCCACACCACAATCACTTCTACAGTCTCCTCTCGGGAGTTTGGGCAGTCAACTACATGGGAGTCCAGTGATGTAGCCATTATTATGCCATCTGCCTGTCCCGAGTTTAAAATTTTAATGTGGCAAATTTTTTCCTAAAGTGAGTGAACAGTATCAGATCATCCAACTATATCATATTATTGTTTCATAATATGCTATTACAAGTATAATGTTGTATATTTCATTTTTATGCCCACAGGCATGAGAGACACACAAAAGAAAGAGAACATCCCAACGGGCTGGTCATGCCATAATTCTTTTTTCTCTAATTCTCCATCCCATTAGGATCTTAGGCACATGTGTGTGTACTTGGCATGTCTTTCAAGCCATTGGGGCTGGCACTTGAACCCCCTGGTTGGCCATGTAGAAATCGGTTTCATTAGCACTTAAGCTCTGTGCTATGGGGCCAGCCCATATGAGGTCATATTTTAGAGCTGATTAATACTAAAACTATTCACTGATTTTTCTGTAGCCATACTATTAGAAATAAAATTATTTAGAACATACATTATTCAGGTGAAAGGATCATACTTCTAGGAGTACCTTGTGAGTATAGCTAGAATGATGTCTTGGGATTTCCATTCACCAACATACAGTAACTTTTAATGAAACAAACAATTATATTTACTACAGACAAATTCTTGTCAAGTCTGTTTTGTAAGCACTAATAAAAATGTGTGGAAGTTTGTTAAGGATAAGTGCAAGAAAGAGAATATGTGTTTGATTTCCAGCACAGTTGGATTTGAGAAAGATATGCTTTATTTTTTCTCTATAAAGGTATTTTAATGCAATGTTTAAATTTTTTCAGTAATAAAGCAGTTATAGTTTTGTTCCTTTTTATACATGAAGTTTGTTTGTGCTAGTTATGGTCCTTAATTACACTGCGACATTGTTTTGGGTTATTTTGAACCAAGACTAAAACTACCAGCTCCTAGGTCAGCCCAAGGGACCAGCAAGGGGTGAGGCTATAGCACCTTTTTAAACACAGCTAAGCACTAAGATTGTACATTTTAACTGTAGAAATGTCCCTAATAAGAACAACATCCATTTTTAAATCTCCAGACAAAAAAATTCAGGAATTGTAGGGTAGAGGGAAGAATAATGATGTTAGGAAGAAAAAATAGACTATTCTCTTTCTGATACTTACTCACTGAATTCAACATCTCTGACTCAGAGGCATTTTAGTTGTTTAAATTAATGAGATTGGAAGTATTTTAATCAATTAACAGTATTCTTGACCTTCACATATGACTATATGTAATTTCTTTTCCTTTTAAAGTTACTGATCTCTAAAATATAGGTATGTTTCAGAGTTTGTGTTTGGGACAAAGTATTTTTTGTTGACTAAAATAGCACATAATTTACATCTCAAAGGAGAGGTTTTGCCTCCCATCTAGAAAGGTAAATATGGTCATTCATTTAGTTAGGATGAAGGAGGTAATTATTAAGATTTAAAGATTTGATGTTTCTAGTTTGTTTTTTATAGATTCAGAAAGTTTGTAATAAGAAACTATGGGAACGATACACTCACCGGAGAAAAGAAGTGTCTGAAGAAAACCACAACCATGCAAATGAAAGAATGCTATTTCATGGTAAGAGTCTTCCTCAGCTTTTCCACTGTCTTCCTCCACATTAGGACAGCTTTCCATCAGATGCAAAGTAATGAATCTGTGTAGTCTTCATGTCGTTTTTATTATTTCTGCAAAGTTTGCATTTCTATTTTAATTACTCTGAATTTATATTTTTTAGAATGAATGGTCTATTATAAATTAGATTACCAAGTAGAAAAAAATAGAAATGAGAATATTGACTATTCATGTTTTCTTTTTCCTTTATATATATTTTGCTTATTGTGATGCCTCTGAGATACTATTTCACTTTTAGCTATTGTTAGTTGGTGGAAATTAATATTAAAATGAGACCTGAAGGGACCAGCAGGTGGCACGGTGGTTAAGGTGCTGGATGCTCCCACATGGCCAACCACGGTTCGAGTCCCGGACCTGGTGGCTTCCTTTCTCACTTTCCCTCTCTCTCTGTCCTCCTCTGTGTCTCTCTCTGGTCAAAAAAATAAATGAGTATATAAATAAAATTAAATAAATAATTTTTAAAAAGAAAAAAAAATGAGACCTGAAATCTCAGCAGAACACATACATTCTATTCTGACTTTGAGTCTCAGTATTAAAAAACACACCAAACTTCAGTGTTATAAAAGCCATTATCAGTCAGCAAGCTAGTGATGAGGCAATTAAGGCAGCTGAATCCCACAGGACTGTCTGTACAGTTGAGACCCGGCAGCTTGAGAAATACACAGGATGCATGTTCCATTGTGCCCGAATCCTGAAATAGAGAAGGATTGCAGTGTGATTCCATATGGATGAGGGTGCTTTCTCACTCCTCTCCACCTCTGTCTCTCTCTTTTTCAAGCACACATACCCTCTAACAGATTAAAATATAATAATAAAAAACCATTATCAATGAACCTAAGGGGATTTCTGACAACTCTTGTTTATTTGAAAGTATTATTTACATATCATTCTTGAGATTTCCTGGGGTTTTTTTGAGAGATTTTTGCTATAGGGCGCATTTGCTCGCCAGAAAGAGAGAAACAGAAAGCAAGAAATCACCCCCCCAGGGGGAATGGCCACACCACAATCCCTTCTCCACTCTCCTCTCGAGATCTTGGGCATGTACAGGCACGCGCCCAGCGTGAGTTTAAGCCACCGGGTCCAGGACTCGAACTACAGTCGACTGCATGGGAGTCCAGCAACGTAGCCATTATGCCAACTGCTGGTCCCCGAGATTTCCTGGTTTTCATGTCACCATGAACTTTCAGGTATTAATTGGTCTTTCAGTATTATAGCAGTATTAAGTGTAGCTATTAACATAGTGTTTATCAAGTGGTCAAGTACATTACCAGTGGTAGCTCTGGTCTGTTCCTTCATTTGTCCTTGATTAAAGAAAATTTTCTGAGATCTCTGAAACACAATATTTAAATTTCAGAATCCCCTGGAAGGATCACTGTAACAGAATGGATTTCTGTGCAGTATCTAAGGGTACTTCTCAATCCAAAATTCTAAAGTGGTACTTCTCAATTCAAAATTCTGAAAACTTCATGAAAATCTCTTGGAACAGAGCATAGTATTTATATTTATGTATTAACTTGACAGTTATGAGTATTTTTTCAGTTTTAATAACAAATGGTATTGCTTTTTCCAAATTAATTCAAAAAATGACTGTTCACCCATTCATGTTTCTGTAAAGTGGAATTCAGTATGTGTTCTTATGCTTTTAAGAACAGGGACACTGATCTTGCTAAAACAGTTAGCTGCATTATTTTTTAGCTTTTCCCAACCCCTACCCTCACTACTTCCCCTGGCCTGGTTCTTCCCACATAAACTACCTCTTCTTTGGCTAAGTCCCTCTTGTTGGCATACATGTGGAACACAAGGGAAAAAGAAGTCAGTGAGCAGGGAATGAGAAAAAGCACCATGTTTGCACATACAATCTTGTATAGCAGAGAAGTAGAAGGACAGAAGATAAAATGTATAGGGACCAGCAGAAGGCATAATGGCTGTGTCGCTGGATTCCCATGTAGTCGACCACAATTCAAGTCCGGGACCCTGTGGCTTAAACTCACACTGGACACATGTGTGTGCGTGCCCAAGATCCCTGGAGGAGGAGTGATTGTGGTGTGGCCATCCCTCCTAGGGGGTGATTTCTCACTTTCTGTCTCTCTGTCTGTCTCAGTCTTTCTGGCGAGCGCACGCGCCCTATAGCAAAAACCTCTCAAAAAAAAAAAAAAAACAATGTATAAAGAAGAGAATAAGAATATGAAAGGCTACTTCAGCCCCTTTTAATACCAATAAAAAGTACACAGATTAGTTGTCATCTAAGACCAAATTGCACCCAGCCTTGCTATATGAGTTGAATCATGAGATTCTTGATTCTGAGTTTATACTCCAGAATTTGATGACTTTCATGTTGCTATTTCAAGTAATTTGCTCTTTTCTGTTTATTTTTGTTGTTTGTTTTTTGAAGATTTTTATTATAGAGTACATGGACTTAGCGGAGAGAGACAGAGGCAAAGAGAGGGAAAGTGAGTAATCACACCCCAGGGGATTTGCCCAAGCCACAATCTCTTCTTCTCTATACTCCCCTCGGGATTTTGGGCACACATCCACACTCACTCAGCTATTTTCAAGCCACCAGGTCTGGGATTCGAATCATGGCGGCCTGTGGGAATCTAGTGCCTTAACTACCACACCAATTGCTGGTGCCAAATCTGTGGGTTTTTTTTTTTTTTTAATCTAAACTATTGGAAATATTAATTGACTGTATCACTTTTTTATTCTAAATAGTGAATTGGCTAAGGGTTAACTTGTTACCCTTTTTGTTTTGGCTCTGTGATGGCAATATGTGTTTAAGAATTTAATCTCGGGACTGTCAGGTGACATGGTGGCTAAGGGCACTAGACTTCCACATGGTTGACCATGGTTCGGGTCCTGGACCTGATGGCTTGCTTTCTCTCTTCCCCTCTCTCTCTTTACTCTGTTCCTCTCCAGTCAAATTATAATAATAAAGTTAAATAAAATAATTCTTTAAAAAAAGAATTTAATCTCTGGGGGGACCAGCAGATGGCATTATGGTTACTTTACTGCACTCCCATGTAGGCAACCTCAGTTCAAGTCTCAGACCCAGTGACTTAAAGCTTGTGCCAGGGGCCAGCAGGTGGTGTGATGGTTAGGGGTGCTGGACTCCCACATGACTGACCATAGTTCAAATCCCGGACCTAGTGGCTTGCTTTCTCACTTTCCTCTCTCTTGCACTCTCACTCTGTCCCTCTCTGGTCAACTTAATTAATAATTAAAGCTAAATTAAAAAAAAAAAAAAATCCTTGAACCAGGTGCCATGTGTGTGCGTGCCCAAAATCTTGAGAGGAGAATGGAGGAAAAGGGATTGCAGCATGGCCATACCCCCTGGGGAATGATTTCTCATTTTCTGTCTCTGTATGTGTCTCTGTCTCTCTGGTGAGTATACACACCCTATAGTATAAATCTCTCTTTAAAAGGGTGGTGGGGGGTGACCTGCAGATGGCGTAGCAGTTATTTTGCTAGACTCCCATGTAGTCAACCATGGTCTAAGTCCCAGATCCAGTGACTTAAAACTTAAACCAGGGGCGGGGGTGGGGGGGACAACTCAAGCCGGGCACGTGTGCATGCATGCCCAAAATCACAAGAGGATGGAAGAGAAGAGATTGAGGTTTGGCCATCCCCCTGGGGGGTGATCTCTCGCTTACTGTCTCTTTCTCTGGTGAATACATGCACCCTATAGGAAAAATCTCTTTAAAAAAGAATTTAACTTTTAAGAGGCTTTAGCTTTTACTTTTGCTTTTTCCTAAGATAAATTTTAATTGTTGTTACCCATCTACGTGTATTTCAGGGTCCCCCTTTGTGAATGCAATTATCCATAAGGGCTTTGATGAAAGGCATGCATACATAGGTGGCATGTTTGGAGCTGGAATTTATTTTGCTGAAAACTCTTCCAAAAGCAATCAGTATGTATATGGAATTGGAGGAGGTACTGGTTGTCCAGTACACAAAGACAGATCTTGTTACATTTGCCACAGGTAAGAGATCACTAGTTCTCTTTTTTTTCTGATAAGAATCAGATAAGAACTGGCTATGCATTTGTAACATTTTGGGACAAGGTATTGTGGTAGACAACTTTAGGAATCCCAGCAAGGCATGTCATCGGTTATTCCTGGCCCTCTCAACAGTTACAATAATAGCTAATACTTATTAAATGATGCCTATGGGCCAAGCACAGTTCTAACCTTTTACCTATTTAACTCGTTTAATCAAAAGAATTCCTGGTACTTTAAAGAATACTAATTAGAAAATAACATTGAGCATGAAAGACTTATTGTAATTCTTCAGTATTTTAGGAATGAGAACTTTTTCAAGATCTGTTAAGTCATCAGGGAAGTCATAACATGTTTTTCTGTTTTTCTATGTATCATGACTTTCCCAACAACCTAATGCCATTGAAATGATTTGTCAAGTCTAATACTTTACAATGCCAGAAGGAGTCTCTCTTACACTGTGATAGGATCTTAATCCACAGTAGTACTGGAAGAATTACAACACATCTGGCCAGCCTTTGGCATGGTGGTTAAGGCAACTGGATCCCAAAGACTGATTGTACAGCTCAAGTCCCAAATCCTATAGCTTGAGAAACATACTGGGCTTGTGTGTTTGCCCAAAATCCTACGGAGAGAATGGACAAGGCATTGCTGTGTGGCTATCCCCCCGGGAAGTAATTTTTCACTTCCTCCCTCCCTCCCTCTGCCAACCCACACATACCATCTAGCAATTTTTTAAGCCCTGTAGAAAGCAAATAATGTTCAAATAACTACTTTGTAATTTTTTCCACTTCTAATTACTTGTTCTAACTTAGTTGTTAAAATTCAAATAACTTGACCCAAATTTATAAAATTCTCATAGGCAAAATAAGTTATTTGAAGAATCAAGTAAGATTAATTATTGAGAGTTATTCTAGTTAAGGCACTACCCATAAGATCTAGAGCAGTAATAAATCAAACATTAGCATGCTTCAGAATTACCTAGAATGTGAACCCCACAGCCTAGTGGTTAAGTGGTGCCAGATCCCACATGGCCTATCACAGTTGAGTCCCAGCCTCAGTGGCTTGAAAAACACAATGGGCTTGTGTACACAGGCATACAAACTTCCAACAGGATGGAGAAATGGGGGAAAGGGATTGAGGTGTGACCACAGCCCACTAGGGGGGATGTTTTCTCCCACTGCACCCTCTGGCAATTAAAAAAAAATGAAGGGGAACTGCCTAGAAACTCAGACCCAGGGCCAGCCAGATGGTGTGGTGGTGAAGGCAGCTGGATTCCATGTTGCTAACTGCGCAGTTGAAATCTCAGAAGTACATGTGTGAACAAAATCCTGAGGGAAGAATGGAGAAGAGATTGAAGCTGGCCCTCAAATGTCACCCCCCCACACACCTCCCAGGAGTGACTTCTCTCTGTATCTATCTCTGGCCGTGCCCTGTAGAAAACTTTAAACAGCAGCAGCAACAACAACAACAACAACAAAATGCAGATCCATAGGCCTGTCCTCCTGAGTTGCTAATTTAGTAGCTCTGGGATGGGTCACTTGAACATGAGTTTTACCAACTTCCTAGGTGGTTCTGTGCTTCTGATCACTCATCTGGAAAAAACTCTAGAGCAGTGCTTCTCAACCTTGGTAGCACATCACCTGGGGAGCTTTAAAAACTTAACACTGTCCCATCCTCAAAGATTCTCATTTAATTAGTCTGGGCGTTAGGATTTTTCAAAGCTTCCCAGCTGATTTTCAAAGGCTGTCAAGGGAAAGAACTGAAGTCCTAGAGAGAAACAAAGTTCATCTAGTTTTGGCTTGGTTTGGTTTAAAAAAAAGAAAAAGACAAGGGCTCCATGTTTGTTGGATAGAGCCCAGGCCACACAACATGGACTGTAGGACTTGAGGCATGGTCGCTATGCCTGGTGGTTTTTTACACGCAGTTTCACCCTATTGCTGGGGCAGCTTGGAGTTGGTGTACTCCTGCTTCAGCCTCCATAGTTTCTGGATTACAGAAGCACATCATTGTGCCTGGTCTTTAGGTTGGACCAGGAATTGATCATGGGCCTCCCACATCATTCCAGCCTATAACCACAGAGTCTTAGCAACATGCATCACCACAGTTGGGCCGGTTTTTTTTCTTGTTTTGTACCTACACTTAAATTTCTGTAGGTGTAATACAGTTGGTTCTCCTGGTATGACCTCCCACCTACTTCTATTTTAGATCATAAATTTGGACTGGTTAGGAGAATTTTGTAGTTTCCTGAGAGTCTATAAATTGAGCACTGCTAGTCTTTTTATTTTTTTTAAGAATTATTTAATTTAATTAATTAATTTATTTATTTATTATTCTGTTTGACCAGAGAAAGACGAGGAGGGGGAGTAAGCCATCAGACTCGAGCTGCGGTTGGCCATGCACCTTAACCAGCATGAGTCCTGCACCTTAACCACCATGACACGTGCCAGCCCAAGTACTGCTAGTCTTAATTTGTCATGTATGGTCGAAAGGGTGCACAGTTCTGATTATTAATAATAAGCAGTGTTCTAGTACCTTTTCTAAACTCTTTGGAACAGAATGCTTAGTTGTCTGGAAATAAGTTTATTAAAACAAGACTTCTATATTATCAAGGGACTTGTTTTTAATATAATAAAAATCCATTGAAAATGTGAAAGCCTCCAAAGGACAAATTTAAAAGTATGTAGCTTTTCTTCTAAAATGACAAGGAAAATAAAAAGAACATAAAGCAATACTGAAAGGTTCTTCAGAACTAAGAAAGATCAGTCACATGCCTGGGGCAGTGACTACTTAAACTGATGGTAAGGAGAGACCTATCTTAGGTAGTAACCTTTCCGCTGGCACCAGAGAAATTAGGGGCTGTCAGAAGAATGAGAAAATAGATACCATTCTGAATGGCAGAAGAGATTTTTTGAGTAGAATCCATGAGACAGGCAAGTTTGGCCTTTGTGAAGAAAAAAATTGAACATGCCTGGGGCATAACGAACACAAAATGAAATTTGAAAAATTGGAGCCATTGTTAGAAATTTGGGTTTTCTTCTAAGTACAGTGAGCAGCCTCTAAAAGATTTTAAGCATTAAAGTGGCAGGGTCTGATCTGTTTGTGTGTGTGTGTGTTCTAACCACTGGTTGCTTGCATGGGAATTGGTTTGGATAGGAAGTAGAATAGAAACAGGAAGACTGGTTAGGGACCATTATTTCAGTCCAGGTAACACACCTGGTGGTTTAGACTTCGTGGTAGTAATAAAGTTAAAAGACATGAATGGATTTCAAGTGTAGTCTGAAGGTGGAATCTACTGGACTTAGCTGAATAAATGTGCAACTTTGCAAGCCACCTCATGGAAACCCCTTGACCTCTACCTCCTCCCCACTTAGCCTATGGTAGGTGTTTTCGCTGGGATACAAAAAAGATGGTAGGGTCTGCATATCTCGAAGTTGACTACATTGTTCAGGTTTTATAGTTAAGGATTAACTGCATTGACATATTTCATTAATAAAAATAAGAGCTATTCAGACAGTTTTTTAAGGGTGATTTAATGAAAACTTAAAAATTTTAAAACCTGTTGTAAATGTTTAGGTATAGTTGAAAGCTTCATACAGCATACACAAATAAGAATCACCAATTTATGTGTCAGTTCTGTCTTTAAGGTGCTCTTCTCCGTTTTCTATTATAGGCAGTTACTCTTCTGCCGAGTAACCTTGGGAAAGTCTTTCCTACAGTTCAGTGCCATGAAAATGGCACATTCTCCGCCAGGTCATCACTCTGTCACTGGCCGGCCCAGCGTTAACGGCCTTGCACTGGCCGAATACGTTATTTACAGAGGAGAACAGGTAATTCAGAATCATCATTCATCTTCAAAAATGCTATGGAGCCATGCTGTAACTTCTCATTAATCTCTTAAATTGACTAGGCAAACCACCTTAAAAACTGGATTTTTTTTAACTTTTTCAGAAATAATTTCAGACTTAAAGAGTTACAAAGTAGTAAAGAGAATGCCCTTACGATCTTTACCCAGATTTCCCAAATGTTAACATTTTACCATTTCCTCTCTCCCTCCCTGTGTGTGTATGCACACGTTATTTTTTGTGTGAACTGTTTAAGAGTAAGTTGCAGGCATATTCCTTTACTCTTGACTACTTCAACATGTACTTTCTTTTTTTTTTATAATTTATTTAATATTATTTATTCATTCATTTATTTTTAATTTTGCCAGAGAGAGAGAGAGTGAGAAAGCAAGCCACCAGGTCTGGGACTCAAACCATAGTCGGCCATGTGGGAATGTCCAGCACCTTAACCACCATGCCACCTGCTGGTCCCTTCAACGTGTACTTCTAAAATAAAGCATTCTCTTAAGATGATCAAAATCAGGAAAACTGATATAACAGGCAATATCTATCCTACAGACCATATTCAGATTTTTTTAAATCAACAGAAATGTGTGTTATGTTCATCAAAGCACATAGAAAAGAATATCCTTAGCAGCATTATTCCTAAAAATCAAACACTTGAAAAAACACAAATGGACAAATTCTTTGTGGCTTGTTTCTACAATACAATGGGATATTATACAGCAGTGAAAGTAATAACTATACAAAATGAATATAAAGACTCACAAATATGAGTGTGTATATATATATGTATGTATACACACACACACATGCAGAAGACAACATGATTCCACTTACAGAAATTACCATATTTAGACCTTACCAGTTGTACTGGATCTGGTTTTTATTGTTGTTTTTTAGTTTTGCTTCAGTGACATATAAAGAATCCTCTGTTTCATAACCTGCCTGTAGCAAAGAAGTGTACAGTTCTCAGTGACAAAGATCCAGTTAAAGCCAGTTCTAGAATAGTGTTCTGAACTAGGGGTCAGTATCAGAATCACCTCAGTTACAAGGGCAGTCAGACATGTACATAGTACCAGTTGGGCATCCCAAAAATCCACTTTGCTCCAGAATCTGAAACTTTCTGAGCACCAACATGGCACCACAAGTAGATTTCACTCGACCTCATGTGACAGAGTCACATACTGCAATCCAGAAAACACTGTAAAATTACCTTCAGGTTTTGCGTGTAAGATAAATATGAAACATAAGAGAATTTCATGTTCGCTGTGACTCCTACCCCCCAAGCATCACTACATATATGCAGATATTCCAAAATCCCAAACACTCCTAGTCCTAAGCGCTACAAATACTAGATTCTCAGTTATTAATAGTACTCAACTAGTTACAGACCTCTGAGAATCTAAACAATTGGATTATGTAAAAACAGAAAAGAACATTTTGAGGAAATGTCCCTAGTGATTCTGATTCACATATTAGCTTAGAACCTCCTCTGTGAAGATTAGGAATCCTGGGGCCAGCAGATGGTTTAATGGTTACATCACTGGACTCCCACTTAGTTGACCATGGTTGAGTCCCAGACCAGTAGCTTGAGCCTCACAGCGGGTGTGCCTAAGATTCCAAGAGGAGGGACCAGCAGGTGGCGTGGTGGTTAAGTGCTGGACACTCCCACGTGGCCAACCGAGGTTCGAGTTCCGGACCTGGTGGCATACTTTCTCACTTTCCTTCTCTTCTCTCTGTGCGTCTCTCAATGGTCAAATTAAAATGAATGAATGAATGAATAAAATTAAATAAATAATTTAAAAAAAAAAAGATTCCAAGAGGAGAATGAAAGAGAAGGGGATTGTGGTAGCCAATCCCCCCAAGGGGTGATTTCTTAGCTTTCTGTCTCTCTGGTGAGCTCACATGCCCTTTAGCAAAAATCTTTAAAAAAAAAAAAATTAAGGGACCAGCAGTTAGCATAATGGCTATGTTGAAATAAAATTAAATAAATAATTTAAAAAAAAAAAAATTAAGGGACCAGCAGTTAGCATAATGGCTATGTTGAAATAAAATTAAATAAATAAATTAAAAAAAAAAAGATTCCAAGAGGAGAATGAAAGAGAAGGGGTTTGTGGTAGCCAATCCCCCCAAGGGGTGATTTCTTAGCTTTCTGTCTCTCTGTCTCTCTCTGTCTGGTGAGCGCACGCGCCCTATAGCAAAAAACCTCTTAAAAAAGAAAAATTAAGAATCCTTATGGAAAGTCTACTTATCTTTCAAGAAAATTCACTGACCAATATTTGAATTAAATCTTTGTCTTCCAGGCTTATCCCGAATATTTAATTACTTACCAGATTATGAGGCCTGAAGGTATGGTCGATGGATAAATAGTTGTTTAGGAAACTATCAGTAATTTCACTGAATGAAAAATCATCGAAACAGCTGGTGGTCTCTTAAGTTTTACTCCTTTGCTGAAAAAAACATCTTGCCATAGGCCCGTGGCACAAGGATAAAAAAATGTGAAAGAGGTTTAACATTCTGACTTGATAAAGCTTTAATAATGTACAGTGTTTTCTAAATATTTCCTGTTTTTCAGCACTTTAACAGATGCCATTCCAGGTTAAACTGGGTTTGTCTGTACTAAATTATGAACAGAGTGAACTTGAACCTTTTATACATTATGCATTGATTCTAACAAACTGTAATGCCCTCAACAGAACTCATTTTACTAACACAATACTGTGTTCTTTAAAACACAGCATTTACACTGAATACAATTTCATTTGTAAAACTGTAAATAAGAGCTTTTGTATTAGCCCAATATTTATTTACATTGCTTTGTAATATAAATCTACTGTTTTAGAACTGCAGCGGTTTACAAAACTTTTTCATATGTACTGCTTCATCCTGCTTCATCTTACATCATCATGACTGAGTGATCGCTACATTGGATTCCAGAGGCTATGTTGAGTTGTAAGCAGAAACTTAGTTGGGAAGGATTGGTTTAGCAAATCTAATGATTTGCTGATGGAAGCATTTCTCTCTCATTAGAAATCTTTCTCATTTAAGAACTTACTTTATGAATACTCTGGTGATTTAATTTGTGATCCCTTTGTATGTATAAGACACACATTCCAAAGAGCTCCAACGAGGATAGGTCCTGACTGCTAAAGAAGCTCATTCTGGCCTCAAACTCTAGGTTTCCATTGGAGAAGTTGCTAATGTCATTCTGTGAAAAGGAGAGCAGGTATTCCTGAAGAGGCTAAACCCTGCTATTGGACAGTCTTTTCATGGAATGTAAATAGAAGGTTACATTTTAGAGGTGGGAAAGGTAATCCTGGATAATCGCCCAATCTTTGGTAATTACCTTAAATCTACCAGGAAAAAAATTAACAAAGGGGAGTAGGTAGGTTTTTTAATCCTGTTCTTTTTCTTTTCCCCTTGGTCCTTTTGTTATGTTTATAGCCATTCGATGCATCTTGGGTTAAAAAAAAAATAATAAAAAAAAAAAAAAACACGACCCAGAATCAGGAAATTTAAGTGTCAGTCGTCCCTGGCCCCCAAATGGGCAAGTGCAGTGAGATGAGCTTTCGGCTCCTGCATTGCCTCTCCGTAGCTGTGCCCAGTCAGAAAGGTGCTTCCAGCCTGCACCCACTTGATGGCCAGGCTTTGGTTCAGTTTGACAGCTACAGAGGGAAGTGCTGTCCCATAAAATGCCATTCCTGACTGTTTTCTAATATGAACTGTGTTTTTCACAAAGCATGCTCAAGCATCTTGGTACAGAGACATGCATTACAGCTTGGCAATCTATTTGTTTGACTTTAGCTCCCTCAGAAGTCAAGGAGAAATTTTTCCCCATGTAAGTGTTTTGTACTTGAAGATGTTCCCCTTCATTCTCTCACCAAATCACCCCTTTGCTCCTATATTTTAGTCAGTCTCTAAATTAACCTGCCCTTCGCAGTCACTTGTACATACAGTGCTAGAAAATCATGTTTCTCATCCTGAGTAAGACTTAATGAGAATAATTGCATATCTGGGGTTGTTTCTATGATGTAAATTGTGTTTATTATTTAAAAGGTCGAATGCTGACCTTGAAGTTCTTTTATACAGCTCTCTAATAAATGCAGATGTGATCCTAAAATTGTTTCTTCAAACACAAATGGAGTATGCCAAATTTTATATGTCTTTTTCAGGTTCTCTGGGCTTTCAGGTTTTCTAATTAGAAGCTAATGGGATGAGTTACTGGGACTTGTATTTACACACCTTATCTCTCAACACTTAGCCCGCAGTACCCCATGAGTGAATCTGGGATTGCTTGTCATGTAAATCATCGTGTCTACGATACTGTACAACTGTGATTTCATCTAATCCATGCTTAATCAGTGTGTTGTTTTTCCATGAATGATTTTATTGTTTAGCATGGCAGTATTTTCAGATAGCTTTTTGTTCGTTGGGAGACTGGGGGTTTTGGGGGGTTTTAGTACTTTGCATGAAATATTTTATAATGATGGAATTGCTTTTTCTTTGTCTTGTGATTTTTTTTGAAGTGAAATTTAACTCTCTGTGCTAGTAGTAGTATTATACCCATCACGAGTGTCTCACTTGTACTGTATCACATTCCACGCCCTCATTTAATTCTTAATAAACTCTTCACTTGTTTTTGTGGGTAGCATGGTAATTACTGGAATCATGAAAATGTGTTGAATGGTTTCGAGTAAATGGATTAAGGTTACAATAAACCACAATTGCCCAGTGGTGATAAAGAGTGCAGTTTAAAGTCTGAAATATTAAGTGTCGTGGCCATACTTGAACTTACTCAGATGCTTTTAAGATGAATGTAACTGTAAGACACTTTCAGGCATTTATTTATCCAACACAACTTTTGGTAAACCATACAGTCCAGTCCTGAGAAATTAATAATCTTACAGAGAGAAATATATTTTTGTTTCTGTGTTATACAAAAACATTCTTGATAAGGTTCCAAATCTCAAAGTTAGTGGTTTTTATTACCCTCATTCCAGTAGGCTGTGTCCTTGTGTGATCAGTTCCCTGCTTTCCACAGTGAGAGGACGATGTACAAATAGCCCGTCGGTCATTTGCCTTTGAAATAAATTCAGCAGCTTTATCTTCCTGCATCGTTGACGCTAATGTTGAAGTGTTTGCTCGCTGGTGCCTAAGCATGCGTGCCCGTGAATGATGTGATCCAGCCTTGCAGGTCAATGAGGCAAGACAAGATGCAAATAAATTTCTCAAAGCACTTATGCTTGGTACTTGTGACTGTGCCCTTACATCCTGTGCCTTGGAGGACGAGTGACTGAAGAAGCAAGTAGTGGTGTCCACTCGTCACCCAGCAGCTGTTCGGTGTCTGAAGCTCGACCGTACTGTGATCAGTAACGTCCACTCCCCCTTTTATGCTTACTAGCTTTGGCACACTGTGACTTAAACCACGTAGTTACATTGCCTTTGAACATTTTTGCTCTCCACATAGAAGCCACCATTATTAGAAGTGTCTTGTCCACTTTTGTCATCACCCATACTTGTCATCCTCCCAACACAAATAGTCCCCAAAACAGGCTGCCAGCTTAGTGCAGTGCTTTGCAAAAGTGTGGCTTGCAGGTGGGGTTGGTCCTCACAGTTTGTTACCAGCCCATGAAGACATAAAAAGTGAGGGTAGGGCCAGCAGATAACACACAGGTGACTGGGTCCCATATTAAGGTGACTGCGTCCCACATGGTGGACTGAGTGGTTTGAGTCCTGGACCTGGCAGCATGGCAGCTTGAAATACACACTAGTGTGTGTGTGTGTGTGTGTGTGTGTGTGTGTGTGTGTCCAAAATCCCAAGGGGATGGAAAAGAAGGGATTGCGCATGGCCATCCCTCCTGTGGGGGATTTCTCACCTTGTGCCTCTCTCCGTCTCCTGTCCCCATGAGTGTATGTACTCTATAGCAAACTATTTTTTAAAAAATTTTAAGTGAGGGTAAACTTAGAAGCTTTTGCAGCAGCTTGGCATTGTTACATTTTTTATGTCTTTTTTTTTTTTTAAGAATTATTTAACTTTATTATCATTATTATTTTCCAGTTTGATCAGAGAGAGACAGAGAGAAAGTGAGAAAGCAAGCCACTAGGTCCGAGACTCAAACCGTGGTCGATCACGTGGGAGTCCTTTAACCACCATGCCACTTACCAGCCCCCAGCATTTTTTTATGTCTTTACAAAAATACTGGTTGGCAGGACCGGCAGATGGCATAATGGTTATGTCATTGGACTCCAACATAGTTGACCGTGGTTCAAGTCCCGGACCCAACAGCTTAAAGTCATGCTGGGTGCATGTGCACACGTGCCCAAGATCCCAAGAGGAGAATGGAGACAGGATTGCGGTGTGACCATCCCCCCTGGGGGGGTGCAATTTCTCGCTTTCTGTCTCTGTCCCTCTATCTTTCCGGCAAGTGCACGCACTTTGTGAGTTTCACAGTACTTTCCTCGTAGGGTTGGTAAGAGAACTAAGTGGCCTTGCACGTGTGCCTTGAAACGTCTTCGGCAATAGCTGGTTATTCTAATTATATCATTTCCCTGGAAACTCCAGGACTTGTACCTTGAGTTTTCCTCCTTGTCATAGAGACATAAAATGGAGGGTTTTAAAGCTGCAAGATTTATTAACCACTGGCCTTGTCCTAATGAAATCTTACGAAAAGCTTTTAAATGTAAAATATATTAATCTCTAGGCACCTAAAGATCCCAGTTGGAAAGGTGCCGATACAAGGCCACAGACGGCAACCTGGGGAAGGGAGGCGTACCTACCCAGGGCTGCGTAGTGTCCCTGCAGAAGAAGCACGCCACACTCGCATGGACTCGTCAGCCGAAGCGCCAATGCAGCCGGACCCAGACAGAAACCCAGGTCTCCTCGGCGTACCGGGTGTGCACATGCGTGTGCCATGCTACACACTGACTAGTGCTAGGGTAGATCACAGCTAGAAACTGTTGGGGTGGGGGGCTCCTTTTCCCTTTCTCTCTCTCTCAGGAAATAATGTAACTGAAAATCCAGTGTCCAAATCAGTAGACAAAACAAAACCTTAGCAGGAGGTTTGTACCCTCACAAATTCTTTTCTTTCTTATCTTTTTGAGAGATTTTTGCTACAGGGCACATGCGCTTGCCAGAAAGACAAAGAGAGACAGCGAGAAATCACACCCCGGGGGTTGGGAGGTGGCCACACCGCAATCCCTTCTCCTCCATTCTCCTCTCCGAATCTTGGGCACGCACGCACACATGCCCAATGTGAGTTTAAGCCACCGGGTCCGGGAAGCGAACCGCAGTCAACTACATCGGAGTCCAGCAATATAGCCATTATGCCAACTGCTGGTCCCAATACCCTCACAAATTTCAAGCACTAGAATAACAAGTAAATACGTAAACTTATTAAACCTTTAAAAAAAGGGGGGGGGGATTGAAAACTCAGCAGGGCCAGCCCCATGCTTTAATAGTTAAGGGAGTCAGATCCCACAGGGCTGACCATGATTCAGATCCCAGCTCTGGCACCTTGAAAAACACAAGAGGACCGGCTGATGGCATGGGTGGATCCCACAGGTCCAAACTGCAGTTCATGTCCCGGACCTGGCGGCTTAAAATGCGCTGAGTGTATATGCATACATACCCAATCCTGATCAGAGGAAGAGGCGAGAAGGAATTGTGCCACCATCTCCCACTGGGGGAGGGAGGTTCGGTCTCCTGTGAGAGCATGCATGTGCCCTCTGGCAAATTACAGAAACCAAACATGCTGGGCTCGTGTGCGTGCATGCCTAGAATCCTGACAGGGTGCAGAAATGGAAGAGAGGATTACGTGCCTTGAAAAACTACACCCCCGCGTGGGGTGCTTTCCCCTGCTTTCTCTCTGAGCACATGCACTCCTGGCAGTTCAGAAGGAACAAAAGAACCCACAGTGAACATGGGCCAGGTGCTGGCTCAGTGAGAACACCTGGGTCCTCGGTTCATGTCCGCACCTCCCTGAGCACACTGGGCATGCACCTACTGCAACTTGGCGGGTGGGGGGGTGGGAGGGGCTTGTGGTGTGGTGCCCTGTTACGGGTTTCTATCTCAAGAAATAAGTCGGGAAACAGCAGTTAGCCTAACGGCTATGTCGCTGGACTCCCACGTAGTCGACCACGGTTCGCGTCCCATACCCAGTGGCTTAAAACTCATGCCGGGCGCATGTGCGTGCGTGCCCAAGATCCCGAGAGGAGAATGGAGGAGGAGGGATTGCGGCATGACCATCCCCCCTGGGGGGTGATTTCTCACTTTCTGTCTATGTCTCTGTCTGGCAAGCGCACGCACCGTATAGCAAAAACCTCTCCAAAAAGAAAGAAATAAGTCAACTTTAAAAAGCCCAAAACATTACACTGTGAAGGAAATTAGTGAACTAGGAGATAGATCAGGAAGCTAATGTGCATTACGTGTGAGACAAAGAAACCCAGACCCCCCACAATTACCCTGAAAAAAAAATTTAAATAAAGATTTTTGCTATAGTGTGTGTGCACTCGCCAGGGAGACAGTGAAAAATCACACACACCCCTCCCAAGGGATGGCCATGCCACAGTCCCTTCTCTGTTCTCTTGCAATCTTGGGCACGCATGCACACGCACCTGGCATGAGTTTCAAGCCACCGGGTCTGGGACTCAAACCACATTTCAACTACATGAGAGTCCAGCAATGTAACCATTACGCCAGCTGCTGGTGCCCTCTGAAATATCTTCTAAACTGTTGGGATTGTGCTGAGACGGCGGTCCTGGGAATGTACATATAAAAGAGCCAAGAGACGGAGAATAAAATGAGAACATCCAGAGTAAAGAATAGGGAAGGGGCTGACCCCATGGGATGGTGGTCAGGGGAGCCTGAGCCCACATGGCTGACAGCAAGGCTTGAATCCTGGCCCCAGTGGCTTCAAACACACCAGGTGCATTTGCATGTGTGCTCAGCAACCCAACTAAGTGTAGAAATGAGACTGGCCTCTTCAGGTCGCCAGGGTGGGTTCTAGTAAGCAGCCAGCCATGTAGGATCCAGCTCCAGAATGCACTACAATGGCACTGTGGCGCTGACCCAGCAGTACCTTTCTTAGGTCCGTGTTCTTGTCCATTGCTAATAACAGAAATGGAAGTCTGATCTCTAAAAAGTAGAGGTTTCTTCAGCTCATGGTTCGGAGGTGCGAGGTGCAGGTGCAGCGTCCAGAGAGGTAATCTTGCTGACGGTGGTGTGGGGCAGGCAGGAGCACCCTCAGGGCAGACTCGGCCTCACTTACCCTGGTGCCTAATCACCTCCCAAAGGCTCCACCTTCCAGCCCTGTAACCAGGTCAGGTTTCCCCTTAAGATCTTCACAATATGTTCCAATTCCAAACCGTGAAATGTTGAGGGGGATAAAAAAGGAGGGGGCATATTTCAACCAGAGTGCTGTGATAAACAGTATTGTGGTTATGTAAGAAAATGTACTTACTGGGACCAGCAGATGGCATAATGGCTACGTCGCTGGACTCCCAAGTAGTCAACGGCAGTTTGAGTCCCAGATCCCACAGCTCGAAAGTCACGCCAGGTGCGTGTGCGTCGTGTGTGCCCAAAATCCCAATGAGAATGGAGAAGAAGGGATTGCGGCCTGGCCATCCCCAACCCCCATGATTTCTCGCTGTCTCGCTGTCTCTGTCTCTGGCGAGCACACCCACCCTGTAGCAAAAAAAGAAGGAAGGAAGGAGGGAAAGAAGGAAGGGAGGGAGGGAGAAAGTTATTCCTAGTTGCTGCAGGTGAATTATTTGGGGACAAAAATCTTAGGGCCTCAGTTTGCTTTCAAAGAATTAAAGAGAGAAGTTTCTGTACCAATAGACAGTGAATTCGGCAAATACTGGCAAGAGCCAACAGGTGGCGAGCGCAGGGGATGCCTGCTCGGTGTTACTGCCCACACCTTCAGCTCTTCAGCAGTAGGAATGTTTTCTGAATTCAACGTTTGGAGAAAACCCAGCACGCCCCCCTTACAAAGGGTGAAAAGTGAGAGAGACGGGGCGCTGCCTCCCTTGTCCCGCGTGCGCAGTGGGGAGGTGGCTGCAGCTGTAAGCGCTGGCTTCTCTCTCTCTCTCCGGCTCTCTGCGGTGACCTCGGCCAGGCCCCTGCCGACCTGCACGGGATCGGCTCCCGGGCCGCGGCTACCTTGAAAGTTTCTCCTAATTACTTGATTGTGCTGAGACTAAGAGATTCTGGGGAATCTCATTATGGTAATTAAACGGCGAGATTTAAAAATGACACCTCAAGGGGCCCGCAGGTGGCGTGGTGGTGGAGGGCGCGGGACTCCCGCGTGGCCCAGCGCGGCGCACCGCGTTGGTGCGAGTCCCGGACCTAGCGCCTGGATTTCTCACTTTCTCTCTGCCCCGCCCCCTCAAGTTGAAATAAATACATAAAGATGAAATAAGATAATGTTTTTAAAATAGTAATACCACCAAAAGAGCCACGCGCGCACTCAGAGGAACGTGGACGTGGCGAGTGGCAGGGCCGCGCCCCGGGCAGAGCTGGGTGCCCGGAGAGCCTCGGGGCGCAGGGTGGGCGCGGGGCGCTGCTCGGGCGCGGGCCGCACAGGGTTAACGGCGGCCAGGGCGGCGTCCTCCCCCCGCCCGCATTCCGCCGCTGAATGGTGGCGGTGGTCTGATGCCAGTGGGGTGATGTCGTCGCTCCCCTGGGACCTGCCCACTGGCCAGGCCTGTGCCCCTCGCGGGCGGGCCTCGCGCTGCGCGTCACGTTCGCGTCGCCGCCCTTCAGGCCGCCCGGCGGTGACAAAGCGGGACATTAGGGAGTCTGCGGACGTCGCAGAAACTAGCAGTGCGGAGGCAGGAACGTGGGGACAATTACTGTGGCTTTCAGAAGGCCCCAGTCTCCGGCCCTTGTAATCTGATCTGTTTCTTTGTCTGAACTTTGGCAGAAAGCGTGGTGGAGCTTCAGAAATGTGCGTGTGGCTCCCGCATTAAATCCTTGTTAACCGAACCCAAAGGAGACACTGCCACTGACATGACTGTGTCCAACTTTGTATTTTACAAAATATAAATTTTCGGGGTGGGGAGAGATTTTTGGTATAGGACACGTGCCCTCACCATAGAGAAAGTGAGAAATCAGCCACCCGGGAGGATGGCCACACCGCCATCCCACCTCCTCCATTCTCCTCCCAGGATCCTAGGCACGTACACACACGCTCCAGGAATGAGCTTTTTGGGTTTTTTCTTTTTTCTGTTTTGGTTTTTTTCCCAGGCGTGAGTTTTGAGCACAGGGGCTGGAAGTCGCACCACTGTCAACTAATGAGAGCCCAGTGATGTAACCTTGACGCCATCTGCTGGTCCCACAAAATATAAATACTTTTAATAATATAGGAGAAAAAAAGAACTTGAGTCTACAATGAAAATACACCTTTCCATGACGAATACTTCTGAACCAAGTCTAATGCTTTATCTTATGACAATCCCCATTCTGAGATCTCGCCTTTTATAGGCTCAATTGGCAATATTTCGTAAAATATGTTGTGAACATAAATAGTATACATGCTTCGTTTTTATGTGACCCGATGACCATGAAGAGTGATTCAGTGGGCAATACAAAATGCCTTTCTTATCACCGGAAAGAGCAAACTGGCAAGCCCTCGATGAGTAAGACGAAGCTCCCAATAGAGAAGTAATTCAGTTTTAGCCCAGGATGGGCCAGGCTCTGGAGACTGGAGGGTGACAGGGACGTTGGCTTAGTAGTCCCAAGGAAGAACGTTGAGGAAAGTGGCCAGTGTTCCCAGAGGACAAGTCCCAGGTCATGCAGGACCCCCTGGGACACCCGCAGGGACCTGGGTGTGGAAAGGGCAGGATAATGGCGGCTGTTCCCTGAAGAAACCCCGAGGGAGCCTAGTGGCGAAGGCCCTCTCTGCCTTTAGTGCCTGAAACCTGAAGCCCAGAAGTCAGGCCTGTGGTCTCCCAACTGTGCTGGACTTTCAAGTCGCCTGGGCAGCTGGGCAGATAGTGGCGCAGCAGGAAGGCACAAGCCTCTGCAAGGCAGGCCCCCCCGGGGACAGGTTACTGGTTCAGGTCGGGGACCTCCCGAGTGTGCTCAGCACATGCATGCTCACAATCCGGGACTGGCTGAAGCCGAGGTGCATCACAGCGTGATGGGGTATCTCTGTCTTTCTCACCCTGAGAGTAAATAACTACAGAAACCAGGGTGGTTAAAGGTGCTGGGTTCCCACTTGGTGACTACGGTTCAAGTCCTGGACCTGGAAGCTTGCTTTCTCACTTTCTCTCTCTCTCTCTCTGGTCATATTGAAATAAACAAATGAATAAAGTTAAATGAAAAATTCAAAAGTAAATACATAGAAAATAACTACACAAATAATGTTGTGTAACTCATGACCTAGGTCATACCCACAGTCCAATCCAATTACAGTGTCTGGGGACGGGGTGGCCTCCCAGCCTAGTGGATAAGAGAGCCGGATCTCACATGGGCTACAGCAGTTCAAGTCCCAGCACAGGAGCTTGGGGAACACACCGGTCCCAAGAGGATGGAGAAAAGGAGGAGATGGGGTCACCGCATGACCAAGTTCTGTGGGGAAGGGAAGTGCTTTCTCCCTCTCCTCTCTACCTCTATGGGGAGCATATGCACCCTCTAGCAATTTTTTTTAAAGATTATTCTATTTAACTTTATTTAATTTGATGTGAGAGAGAAAGAAAGTGAGAAAGTAAGCCACCAGGTCTGGGACTGGAACCGTGGTCGACCATGTGAGAGTCCAGCACCCTTAACCACCACGCCACCTGCCGACCCCACACCCTCTGGCAATTAAAACAATTATATTAGGGGTCTAGCAGGTGGCATAGTGGTTAAGATGCTGGACTCCCACATGACCAACCGCAGTGTGAGTCACAGACCTGGCAGCTTGCTTTCCCACTTTCCTACTCTCTCTGGTCCAATTAAAAATAATAACAATGAGGGACCAGCAGTTGGCATAATGGCTCTGTCACTGGACTCCCATGTAGTCGACTGCGGTTCAAATCCTGGGTCTGGTGGCTTAAACTCACGTGGAGTATGTGTGCACGCGTGCCCAAGATCCCGAGAGGAGAATGGAGTAGAAGGGATTGCGGCGTGGCCATCCCCCCTGGGGGGTGATTTCTCGCTTTCTGTCTCTCTGTCTCTCTCTGTCTTTCTGGGCAAACGCATGCATCCTATAGCAAAAACCTCTCAAAAAAATAAATAAAAAATAAAATTAAATAAAATAATGCTTTTTTTTAAAAAAAAGAAGCACCAGCAGATAGCATGGTGGTGAAGGCACTAGGCTCTCACATGACTGACTATGGTTCGAGTCCCAGATCTGGTTGCTTGCTTTCTTACTTTCCATCTCTATGTGTCTCTCTCTGGTGAGCACATGTGCCCTATAGCAAATTTTAAAAAAATAATAAAATTAAATAATTCTTTATTTGTTTTCTAGAGAAGTTTTTTTTTTTTTTGAGAGGTTTTTGCTATAGGGCACGTGCACTCGCCAGACAGACAGAGAGAGACAGAGAGACAGAAAGTGAGAAATCACCCCCCCCCCAGGAGGGATGGCCACGCCGCAATCCCTTCTCCTCCATTCTCCTCTCGGGATCTTGGGCATGCACGCACACGTGCCTGGCATGAGCTTCAAGCCACCGGGTCTGGGACTTGAACTGCGGTTGACTTACATGGGAGTCCAGCAACATAACCATTACTGGTCCCTATATTTGGATTTTGTGGTTTTTAAAAAATATCTATTTATCTGTTCATTTATTTACCTATTTATTTATTTATTGTGATTTCAGGACCTCCTGGTCCAGGACTTGAACTGCAGTCACCCATGTGGGAGTCAAGTGCCTGAACCACCATGCCACCTGCTGGCCTGGAATGCCATATATTCATAAGGACAAGTACTCATGTAGAAAGAGCCACAAGTTATCTTAAGTGAAAACAGACACATGCAGAACGGTGCATAATACGAATTTTAAAGGAGGTTAAAATATATACACATATACTCACATTGCTTATCTAGGCATAACGATCTTGGATAGTGTATACTAAAAACGAACAAGACTATCATCTAACGTGAGAGAATTGGGTTCACAGGGAACGGGGATAAGAGACTATTGAATGCCTTTGCATACTTTAATATTTTGGAACTGTATAAATATAATAACTATTCTGAAACTAAATCATTGGTATTTTTAAAACGTGTATATATATAATACATTGACTTCTTTCTCGTTAAAACCAAGAACTGCCAAGTATGATTTTGCTTCAGGATGACAAAACCGAGAATTCCGAAGGAGCCAGCCCTGGGCCTCTCTTCAGCCTGCCCTACAGTGAGTCTGTCCTCTGGTCTCCCCGCCTTTGGGGCCCCTCCATCCCAGCTTTTAGCCCCCCTCCCTACCTACTCCCCATGCTCAAGTGGCATCAGTCTTCCCTGGGCGGTCCCACTTTCCCACAAAACGTCGCAGCAGCCACCAGGGCTCTGGTTTAAACACAGCTTCGTGCTTGGAATTACAGGACACTAAAGGCGCCACTCTGAACAAGGCTGTCTCCACAGCTCCTCGGACTTAGCCAACCCCCGACTTAGCCAACCCCCGGCTCTTTGCAGGCTCTAGCCTGCCCCACCTCTCACTTTGCTCATCCAATTGACACCCCCAGTAAATAATTGCCCTTTCACATGGAAAATGTCTTCTCACACTCAGGGCCAGCTGAGCCCGCTCCTGCCCTTGCTAACACCCCACACACTTTGGCTGTCCGGAATATTTATCTTCCTCTTCCAGTTACCTCCAAACTTGGCCCAAACCAGTTCTCAGGGCCTCCAGTCCCCCCAAAACCCAGGAGTAGGTCTAAACAGGCTACCACTGGGGCTTTGAATCAACGAATCCCAAAGTCATTACTATATGCAGCTAGGATGGATGCTGGGAGGACTGCGTGAAGACCTACAGAGTTCCTGTCTGCCACAGGCAATTTTCTTAGAGACTTGCTATCGGGTCTGGGCACTCACAGGAGAGATAGAGAGGGACAGAGAGAGACAGAAAGCAAGAAGTCACCCCCAATCAGCTAGGAGAGATGCATGAAGGCCTGCAGGGTTCCTGTCTGCCACTGGCCTTTTTTTTTTTTTTTTTTTTTTTTTTTTGTTGGTGTTTTTTTCGTTATGAGCGATTCGCCAGACAGAGAGAGACATAGAGACAGAAAGCAAGAAATCACCCCCGAGGGGGTATGGTCACGCCGCAATCCCTTCTCCTCCATTCTCCTCTCGGGATCTTGGGCACGCACGCACACGCGCCCGGTGTGAGTTTTAAGCCACCGGGTCCGGGACGCGATCCGCGGTCGACTATGTGGGAGTCCAGCGACATAGCCATTACGCTAACTGCTAGTCCCCAGCCACTGGCCATTTTTTTAAAAGAGAGTTTTGCTATAGGGTCTGAGCACTCGCCGGAGAGATGGAGAGGAACAGAGAGATGGGGGGCGGGAGGACGGCTATGCCACAATCCCTTCTCCTCAATCGTCCTCTTGGGACTTTGGGCACACACACACACACACACACACACACACACACACACACCCAGCATGAATTTTCTAGCCTCCAGATCTGGGACTCAAACTGCGGTCGACTACATGGGAGTCTAGCAACATAACCATTTCTCCATCTGCTGGTGTCCTGGAAAGGCAGTTTAACATGGGATCAAATACTGCAGCTCTCAGCCCTGGCTGCAAATTAGAATTTCCTGGAATACCCTGAAGTTCGTGCTTGACCAATTGAATTTAAATCTCTGGGGGGTGTGGCCTCAATGACAATATTTTTCAAATGTCTTATGTCATTTTTTAAAAAGGTTTTTGCCATAGGGCATATGCCATCGCAGGAGAGAGTGAGAGGGCAAGTGAGAAATCACCCCCCGGGGGGATGGCCACACTGCAATCCCTTCTTCTCCATTCTCCTCCTGCGACCCTGGGCACGCGCACACACATGCCCAGCGTGAGTTTCAAGCTGCCAGGTCCAGGACTCAAGCCGTGGGTGACCATGTGAGAGTCCAATGCCTTAACCACCACCTGCTGCCCCCTGAGATTTTTTTTTTAACTTACCAGAGGTCATGTAGAAAGAGAAAGATGGAATAGGGATGAGTGAGGAAACACCTGCATGGGTGCTCTGATGGGCATGGTCGTGCCACGACGCCTTCTCCCCATACCGCTCTCCTTCAGAGATGCAGGGCACGCATGCGTACAGGCCTGGTGTGTTTTTCAAGCTGCCGGGTCAGTACAGGACTCAAACCACACAGTCAGTCATATGGATCCAGCTGCCCCAAATTCCATGTCATTCTTCTTTTTTAAGAATTTTTTGCTGGGGCCAGCAGGTGCCGTGTGGTTAAGGCTTTGGACTTCCACGTGGCTAACCGTGGTTCAAGTGCTAGACTTTGGGGCCTTGCTTTCTCACTTTCTCTTTCTTTCTCTTTCTGGGGAGAGTATGTGCCCTATAGCAAATAAAATAAATAGATACATAAATAAAACTAAATCATTGGTTTTTGTTTGTTTGTTTTCTTAGCAGTTTTTGCCTTAGGGTGCACAGAGTTGCTAGAGATAGACAGACATAGTGAGAGGGAAAGCAAGAAATCACCCCCAGGGCGGATGGCCACACTTCAATCCCTTCTCCTTCATTCTGCCAGGATCTTGGACACACAGGCACACATGCCTGGTGTGATATTGAAGGCACAGGTCCAGGACTCAAACCGCGGTCGGGTGGGCGCGTGGGAGTCCAGTGACATAACCGCTATGCCATCTGCTGGTCCCACTTAATAATTTTTTTGACGTGGCCACCCACAGCTCAGGTGCCGAACCTGGCAGCTTGAAAATCAGTCAGGGCGCATGCGTGCCCCAACTCCCGAGGAGAATGGAGAAGGGATTGCTGCGTGGCCAACCCCCCTCGGCTGTGATTTCTCACTTTCTGTCTCTCTCATACAAGGGCATGCTCCCTACGGAATTAAAAAAAAAAAAAAAAGTGTTAAATGCCAAATAACATCATCTGGAACTGCCTGATGACCCTTTGGCCAGCTGCAAGAGGAGTGTGTGGCATCATCTCCTCCTCGCCTCTTCCAAACCCACCCAGCAGGGCTGGGCAGGCACAGAGGTGGCGTGGCCCACCAGTGTACCGGTACAGGCCTCTAATCCTATGAGGAATGCTCAGCGTGTTGATCTGCCCGTCTTTCACAGCTCATAAATCTGCTGGGGGGGCAAGTACAGCCAAGCTGTCAGACACTATTAAGCAGAACCTCTGAGACTGCCCGGACCATGCCACAGTGAAGTCCAATAAAGAGCTTTGTGTGTGGGGGCCCGAGAGCAGCTTCTCACATTGGGATACAATAGGCCCAAACAGTGGGAGACGGAAGGGCTGAATATTCAGACTGGTGGTCGCCCTGCCCGGAGCCAGGATCCTCATTCATTCGCAATTCTGTGCACGCATGCACGTGGATCTGTCTTGCTCCCGAACAGGAACAGCGGCCTGCACAGACTCCCCAGGATAAGTGTTTAATCCCTGTCTGTAAATCTGAGTCGACTGCACTCGCCGCCATCGGACTCTGCTGGCCTCTCCATGTTAAACTGTGAAACTCCCGTCAGCTCACGTGTGCCCAGGTTCATTCTCCCTTTCTCCAGTGGTCAGAGAGAAGTGTTCTCCTCCAGGAGCAGAACCTTCCCCAGAGGAGTTCCTGCCATGGCCCAATATGTGGAGTGGAAACTGTCAACAGAAATCAGTTTTGCCCTGCGGATTACAGCTTCATTCAGAATCCACCTGTTCTTCAAATTGACCAGATTAAAATTCAGCTGATTAGGGATTCTAAGTAAAAACATCCTTTGGAGCATTGGTTTCAAGAGAGGTGCCGAGGTAGGCGTGGTTACATTTTCCTAGGCTGCCTCCTTGGCCCAAGCCTCTTTGAAGGCAAGTGGGAGCTGTTTTCTAGCTTTCGGATCAGAAAACTCCTCTGCAGACTGGTGGGGTGGGGAGGGAGTGATGGTTTCAGGATAGGCACATGGCGGTGGTTTTTTTAAGAATATCTATTTAATTTTATTTATTATTAAAAATTTATTTAATTCCATTTGTTGTTATTATTATTATTTAATTTAAAGACTTATTTTATTTAACTTTATTTATTTATTTTAATTTGACCAGAGAGGGACAGAGAAAGAGAGAGACAGACAGAGAAGGTATGAAAGCAAGCCTCCAGGTATGAGACTCAAACCATAGTCCATCATGTGGTATTCCAGTGCCCTTAACAACCATGCAACCTGCTGGCCCCGATTATTATTATTATTATTATTTTATTATTATTTAACCAGAGAGAGACAGAGAGAGGAGAGGAAACCGAGAAAGTGAGCCACCAGGTCCAGGACTCAAATCATGATCGGCCATGTGAGAGTCCAGCACCTCAACCACCACGCCACCTTCTGGTCCCTATTATTATTATTATTGTTAATTTGCTGCAGGGCACACACTCTCACCAGAGAGCAAGAGAGAGCGAAAGAAAGTGGGAAAGCAAGTCACCAGGTCCAGGACTCAAGTCACATGGAAGTCCACTGCTCCAACCACCATGCCATCTGCTGGCCCACGTGGCAGTTTTCAACCCCATCATCTGAGACTGGAAGTACAGAGAACGGAAGAGGAGACCGCCTGTCCTGCAATGCTGTGTGGCACAAGCCACCACGGGCATCCCACAGATGGAGAGGGCAGACTCCTGTCTCTCCTTGGGGCTGTTTGCTGCACATGAGCTCAGCACTTCGTGGGGAATTTCTGAACACAGTGGAAAAGGGATCATAAAAAACCCTCCGCTTACTAGTCTAGGGCTTTGTGCAAGTTTTATTAACCCTGGAATCTTAGTCCCTTCATCTGGAAGACGGAGTTAATATCTTCTATGTGGGATTACTTGCCCATAATGCAGGAATCAATGCATGGTCATTGTGATTACTGATATAACCGGTAGTATATCCGAGAAATAACTGTGATTATTAGTATTGTTACTACTATTTTTTTAAAAGAATTATTCATGGGGACTGGCAGTTAGCATAATGGCTATGTCGCTGAACTCCCATGTAAGTCGACCGTGGTTCAAGTCCTGGACCCGGTGGCTTAAACTCACACCAGGCACATGTGCGTGCGTGCCCGAGATCCCGAGGGGAGAATGAAAGAGAAGGGATTGTGGCGTGGCCATCCCCCCTGGGGGGGTGATTTCTCGCTTTCTGTCTCTCTGTCACTCTCTTTCTGGCGAGCGCACACGCCCTATAGCAAAAACCTCTTAAAAAAAAAAAAAGAATTATTTATGGGGCCCAGTAGGTGGCATGGTGGTTAAGGCACTGGACACTCCTACATGGCCAACCATGGTTCACGTCCTGGACCTGGTGACTTCCTTTCTTACTTTCTCTCTCTCTGGTCAAATTAAAATAAATGAATGAATAAAATAATTATTTTTCTAAAAAGAATTATTTATTTAATTGTATGTATTATTTTATTTCTTTATTTATGTACTTGGAGAGGATTTTGCTATAGGGCACATGCGCTTGCCAGAAAGACAGAGAAACAAAAAGCAAGAAATCTCCCCCCAGGGGATGGCCTCGCCACAATCCCTTCTCCTCCATTCTCCTCTCAGGATTTTGGGCATTCATGCACACATGCCCAGCATGAATTCCAAAACTCCAGGTCTAAATTCAAACCAAGGTCCACTGTGTGGGAATTCAGCGCCTTAACCATTACACTACCTGCTGTCTCTGGTGAGCAGACTTTAAATTAGCTAAGGAAAAGCCAGCCGCAGTGGCTCATTGGTAAAGCAAGGCTCTAGGATGCAGGACACCTGTTCAAATGTCCTGGGTTCACATCTGGAAGTCTTCCTTGTACACCCTAGACATGCATACATGCTCATGATTTGAGCTGGCCAAAGCACAGGATGGATTGCTGTGTGAAACTCTGGGGGTGCCTGTCTCTCTCGTGGAAGAAATACATTTAAAATTTTAAAAAAGGGGGCCAGCAGATGGAATGGTGGTTAAGGCACTGGACTCCCACATGGCTGACTGTGGTTCAAGTCCCAGACCTGGCTGCTTGCTTTCTCTCTCTCTTTCACTCTGTTTCTCTCTGGTGAGTGCATGTGCCCTATAGCAAAATGTTTAAAATAATAATAATAATAATGATAAATAAAATTAAATATTTTTAATTTAAGAAACTAAAAAATAAAACAACTAAGTAAGGACCACAGAAGGCCATTCATGCTCGGAGCAAGTGGTTATTGAGCACCACCTGTATACCAGATGCTGTCCTAGATACTGGGGCTACATCGGTGCATCTGTCCTTGTGACGTTCACCTTTCAGTGGGAGGGAGACCGACAACGAGTGAAATAAGTAAATAAATCATATTGAAGTGAGAATGTGATTGGGGCT
>NW_006159692.1:3863445-3871796 GCF_000334495.1 Tupaia belangeri chinensis
CGGAGCAGGGGATGGTGAGATGGAATTTAAAATAAAGTGGTTCGCAAGGAACCGCCAAGAGGAAGAGACACACGAGCAACTGTAAAGGAATTGGGAGAGCAGGTCATGGGAAGACTGGGGCTGGGGCAGGAGCAGCGCCAGCAAGAGCCCTCAGGGTAGCAGTCCTATGTGTTCCCGAGAAGGCTGGCGGGTCGGAGCGGGGCTAGCCTGGGGTGGTGGGGCAAGTGATATAGCAGGTGCTGAGGTAGGTCACGGAGGGTCAAGAGAGGCATTTTAAGGACTTCGGCTTTTTACTCTAAATAAAATGAGGGGCCACTGCTGGGTTTAGAGCAAAGAGTGACCTAGTTCCACTTAAGCTTCAAGGGGCTCACTCTGGCCCCTCAGCTGAAAACATATTACGGGAGCTGCAGAGAGAGGATGGGTGATGGCAGACACGGGGGCAAGCGGAGAGGCCGGTGGGGAACACGGGGGCTGTTAGGGAAGGAGAAGTGATGGCTTGAACAACTGGAAGGATGGAGAGCCATGAAGTGGGAGACCTTTTCCCAGACGGCTCCTTGGTTTCTGCAACACCGTCATCTCTCCCATAGTTATGTAATATATGACTGTCTTCGCTTAGCATAGACGGGTGGCTCAGACAGCTGAAATTTATCTTCTCGGAGAGCCAGCAGGTGGCATGGCGGTTAAAGGTGTTGGACTCCCACATGGCTGACCGCAGTTCGAGTCCTGGACCTGGCAGCTCGCTTTCTCACTTTCTCTTTCTCACTCTGTCCTTCTCTGGTCAAATTGAAATAAACGAATAAATAAATAAATAAATAAATAAATAAATAAGGTTAAATAAAATAATTCTTTTTTTTTTTTTTTTGGAGAGGTTTTTACTATAGGGCACGTGCGCTTGCCAGACAGACAGAGAGAGACAAAGAGACAGAAAGCGAGAAATCACCCCCCAGGGGGGATGGTCACGCCTCAATCCCTTCTCCTTCATTCTCCTCTTGGGATCTTGGGCACGTACGCACACGTGCCCGGCGTGAGTTTTAAGCCACCAGGTCCGGGACGTGAACCGCGGTCAACTGCGTGGGAGTCCAGCGACATAGCCATTATGATAACTGCTGGTTCCCTACATATGAGATTTTGAAATAACTTTTACACAAATATTTAATAAGATTCAAAAAATTTCCCAAAATCAAATATCAATTTTCAGCTTTATTTAAACAATTTTAATCTCAATTTTTGAAATTCAGTAGTTATAATGTATATATTTTAAAAATTTGATAGATATATTATTTAAAGAATTATTTTATTTCATTTTACTTATCCATTCATTTATTTTAATTTGACTAGAGAGAGACACAGAGAGGGGAGAGGGAAGTGAGAAAGCAAGCCACCAGGTTCGGGACTTGAACCACGATCGGCCATGTGGGAATGTCCAGCACCTTAACCACCATGCCCCCGGCTCCACGCCACCGGCTGGTCCCAATAGATAATTTTTTTTTGAGAGAGAGATTTTCGCTATAGGATGCGTGCACTCACCAGAGAGACAGAAAACAAGAAATCACTCACCAGGGGTTATGGCCATTCCTCAATCCCTTCTCCTCCATTCTCCTCCTGAGATTTTGAGCATGCACACATGCACCTGGCGTGAGTTTCAAGTTGCCAGGACTGGGACTCGAACCATAGGGAGTCCAGTGCCTTAACCACTATGACACCTGGTGGCCCCAATATATAATTTTGAATATTGTGAAAATTTGTCAAAACTGAATAGTCATTCATGTCAACCCTGGCTAAACTGAGCCAGGCAAGGCCATGGAGGAGGTGTCTTCTCACATTATCATGCCTGGTAACAACAAACAGTGCCAGGGCCGCAGCCTTACACAGAGACCACTGTAACCAGGCCCAAGGCAACTTCTGCCAAGACATCTGCCCAGAGACTGCCTGTCCATCTGATGACACCAACAACAAAATGTGGTATCAGTTCGCCCTGGTTACTAACCGTGACACAGTGATCGAAGCCCCTTCCACCCCTTCGTGATGTTGTTAAAACCTGACTGAGCACTGCAGGACCTCGGTGAGCACGTACAGGACAACGGAAATACACACACCAGGGATGCAGTGCTGGCTGCCGGCCTTTCCTTTGTCCCCAAGGTTATGCTCCTTTTGCCGTCCATATTTGACTCAGTTTATTTCTTTTTAGGTTTATCGTATTTTAGGGTAAAACGTTTGAGAAAACATGGAAATAACTTAAATCATTGAATTTAAAAAAATTATTTATTTAATTTCATGTATTCATTCAATCATTTTAATTTGACCAGAGAAAGACTGACAGAGAGAGAGCAGGAAAGTGAGAAAGCAAGCCACCAGGTCTGGGACTTGAACTGTGGTTGGCCATGTGGGAGTGACCAGCACCTGAACCACCACGCCACCTGCTGGCCCAAATCATTTGGTTTTTATTTTTATTTATTGAAATTTACATTCTTGAGGAATTATTTTACTTAACTATTTATTTATTTATTTATTTTAATTTGACCAGAAAGGGACAGAGTGAGAGCGAGAGCAAGAGAGAGAGAGAGAGAGAAAGAAAGAGAGAGAAAGTGAGAAAGCAAGCATCCAGGTCCAGGACTTGAACCACAGTCACCATGTGGGAGTCCAGTGCTCTTAACCACCATACCACCTGCCGGTCCCAAAATTTGCATTATTTTTAAGTTTTTGCCGCAGGGCACATGTACTCACCGTAGAGAGACAGAGAGACAATGAGGAGGTAGTGAGAAATCACTCCCTCCAAGGGATGGCCATACCCCAGTCCCTTGTCCTCCATTCTCCTCTCTAGCACACATGCACACACACACCTGGAGTGATTTTCAAACTGCCAGGTCTGGTACTTGAACTATAGTCAACTATGTGAGAGTCCAGTGCCTTAACCACCACGCCACCTGCCAGCCCCAGAATTTACATCTCTCTTTTTATTTAAAGAATTATTATTTTATTTTATTATTTATTTATTTATTCATTTATGTGCCCAAGATCCCGAGAGGAGAATGGAGGAGAAGGGATTGGCAGCATGGCCATCCCCCCTGGGGTGGTGATTTCTTGCTTTCTGTCTCTCTATCTCTCTGTCTCTCTCTGTCTTTCTGGCGAGTGCATGCACCCTATAGCAAAAGCCTCTCAAAAAAAAAAAAAAAAAAGATTTACTTCCTTATCAAAACAGTGAAATTTTGATAGAAAGCTATTCTCATTAAATGATTCAACTCTACAACTAGAACAAATAGATGAAAATTTCCATATGACCCAATTCTTTACTAACAGAGAAGTCATGATGAATCAAAGCAATGAGAATAAAGGAATGTTTATTATTCCTGTTAAATCACAATTCAGAAAGCTCAGATGCTACTCTGGGCTCTCTGTAAGGACATTAGAAGAAACTGCTATCTATGAAACTGGCAAGCGGGATAAGGAAGAGGAGGTATCTGGAACCTCACTGTATTTATTAGACAAGGATCTTGGAAGCAACCATCACATTCCTCTATGGCAGGAGAATGTGTTTAGCAAAACACAATTTGGTTCAAATGAATGATTATCCAATTTTCCATTGAATGAACTTGGTACCAAGTTAAATATTCTTTCTCATATCAAATTTCCCTCAAGCGGATAAATTAGAAATTGGCTCTTAGATGTTCAGCACAAAATACTCTGTAGTTTTCCTCACATGCCTCACGACCGTCTTCATCATTAGCTTTGGCCAATGAAAAGATCTGAGTAAGGACACATTCCCAGCCTTTACTAAAGGAACATGATTGTAGGGCCAGCCCTGTAGCCTAGTAGTTAAGGGAGCTGGACCCCACAGGACTGATTGCATAGTTCAAACCTCAGTCCTGGTGACTTGAAAACATGCTGGGTGTGCATGTGCGCATGCCCCAAATCCTGACAGGATGAAGAAATGGAGGGAAAGGGATTGCAGTGTGACCACAGCCCATGTGGGGGTTCTTTCTCTCTCTTTCTGTCTCTGGTGAGCACATACACCCTCTGGCAATAAAAAAAAATAATCATTTATTTCAGTCGGTCTAATGGATCTAAAATATTACCATTTTAACATGCAACCAGTATTTCCAATATTTTTAAGAGGTTTTTGTTTGTTTGTTTGTTTGTCTTTGCTTTAGGGCGCATGCACTCGCCAGACAGACAGAGACAGAGAGACAGAAAGCAAGAAATCACCCCCCCAGGGGGAATAGCCACGCTGCAATCCCTTCTCCTCCATTCTCCTCTCGGGATCTTGGGCACACACACACACACGCGCCCAGCGTGAGCTTAAGCCACCAGATCCAGGACACGAACCGCGGTCGACTACGTGGGAGTCCAGCGACATAGCCATTACGCTAACTGCTGGTCCCACATGCAACCAATATTTTAAAATTAGTAATGAAATAGTTCACATCCCAGTGTGTATTGTATGTATGTAGCACGTCTCATTAGGACTAGCCACGTTTGCAGTGGTCAATGGCTTCATATGCCTAGTGGCTACCATCTTGGGCAAAGCAATGCATAGTCTCAATTTGTCTCCAGAGACACGGCTTCAACTGTACCAACAGCAATGCAATTCTTTGGAACAATCAGATGTAATTTGATACACATTTGCATATCATATGCAATTTTTCTTTTGGAGAGATTTTTTGCTATAGGGCATGTGTGCTCACCAGAAAGACAGAGAAAGACAGAGAGATAGAAAGTGAGAAATCACCCTCCAGGGAGGATGGCCACACTGCAATCCCTTCTCCTCCATTCTCCTCTCAGGCTCTTGGACACACATGCACATGTACCCTGCATGAGTTTTAAGCTGCTGGGTCCAGGACTTGAACTGCAGTCGACTAGGTGGGAATCCAGCAATGTAACCATTACACTATCTGCTGGTCCCCATATGCAACATTTTCTTGATATTTTGTGGATCTGTCCTGAGATGTTACATCCTGATGAAATACACATCAAAACTGGCACTGCATATACACACATCCCAAGTTCTGCATATCCAACCAAGAAAGAAAATCCTTCTGTTTGCTCTTTCACTGTAAACTGTACATCCCGGTGAATCAAAGATGGTGGCAGCAGGAGAGTTAAGAAAGGTGACACGTATATAATAAATATAAATATATATAAGACTGACTTAAAAAATCAAATTCCCCTGACATACATTTTTTTAATCTGTGCCAAAAATGTGTTTTCAGAGATCTTATTTTCACACTCAGACTTTGTACTGTCACTCATTTGTATAAGTGCATTCCTGGCAGCACGGTCCCTGCTCCCGTGGCAGCGTGGAAGTGTCACGCAGTGTCCGTACAAAAAAGACTGGCGAGCCCCCTCCTCCTACCTTGGCCTCTCCCCACCTTCCTAACACTTATTAATTTATGAAACTGTTTTTCTCAGTGCAGTTTTGTTTTGTGTGTCCATTGGATTACAACTTTATTAAAAAATACAAAACAAAAACAAAACAAAAAACTGGCACTACAGGTGCACTGGGGCACTCGGTGTGAATGCCTTTTATTTTCCTATTATTTTTTTACGTTTATTTATGTCTTGCATCTGTGAGAGGAAGAGAGACAGACAGCACCCACAGAGGCCTAGATACCATAGTCCACCCCAGTCCCAGACAGCCCAGGGTCATAGCACTTGAGTACCTGGCATATTCTTGCAAGTCTCCAGGCTCGAACCGAGAACCTTCCTATGTGGGTCAGCGTCAAGAACTTTGAGTTTTACCTCTGCACTGCTGTCTGCCCCCCCCCAGTGCCTTTTTTTCCAGAGACCACATGAACTCACCAGAGAGAGATAGGAGGGTGAGAGAAAGCATCTTCGATGGGGGGATGTTCACACTGTAATTCCATTTCTCCCACCTCTTCTTCCTTTCAGGATTTTGGGCATGTGCTTTTTTTTTTTTTTTTAATTGCAAATTAAAATTATATGGCTATGCAGCCAGCAGGTGACATAGTGGCTAAGGTGCTGAATTCTCACCTGGCCAGCCGCAGTTCATGTCCCAGACCCGGCGGCTTAAAACTCACACTCGGTGTGTGTGGGTGCGTGTCCAAAATCCCGAGAGAAGAATGGAGAAAGGACTGTGGCATAGCCATCTCTCTTGGGCAGGGTGGGGTGGGGTGGTGGTGGTTTCTCTCTTTCTTTTCATCTCTCTGTCTCATTTTCTGTCTCTACAGTGAGCACACACACCCTATGGCAAAAACCTCTCTCTCGAAAAAAAAAAATATATATATATATATGTATATATGACTATTCAGAGGAGGCCTCCTCTGCTGCTTTGAACAGATTATCACTAAGTGGGAGCCTAATTTGGAGGCTGCTGAGAACTCTAGGCTGTGGGGCAAGGGCCCCTGCTGGCTGCTTCTGGCTCTTGCTTTGATGCCACCAGCTGGTCCCAGGAGGCTAATGTCCCACTTGAAAAGAACTTCAGCCCTCCAGCCCGCAGCATGCACCTTGCCTTCTAAGGCACCTTCTCGCTTTCAGCCACAGATGGCCTAATCACGCATGGAGGCCCTCCTTCCTTCCTTCTGTGGGGCCCAGCCGCCCTAACCACACGCCGGTGGCTGGCCCTCACGACTTGCATAACTGTCAGCGCCAGCCATGTGCAGCTACTCAGTGGTTTCATCCCCCAGATTTTCCTGAAGGTTCCTTATGGATTGTACCAGGTCTTGGGCCAGCAGGTGGTGTGATGGTTAAGGTGCTGAATCCCTTAGGGCCGACTCCATGGTTTGAGTTCCAGACACAACGGCTTCAAAAACACACCAGGTGCATATGCACGCGTGCCTGCCCTCCTCCCTACGAAGAATGAAGGAGAAAGGATTTCAGCCTGGCCACTCCCTGGAGGTGGATTTCTCACTTTCCCTCTCATTCTGTGGCCAGCGCATGCGCCTTATAGCAAAAATCTGAAAACAAAACAAAAATAGGGCTATGCAGGAACATCCAAACTGATCCAAGAAACTGGTTACACACCCACATGATGTGGGGCCGCAGGTGGCAAAATGGTTAAGGTGCTGGACTCCCTCTTGACCACCGTTCGAGTCCTGGACATGGTGGCTTGAAAACCACGCCGAGCACATGTGCAGGTGTGCTCAAAATCCCAGGAGAACGGAGGAGAAGGGCTTGTGGCTGGCCACTCCCCTGGGGGAGGGTGAGTTCTCACTTTCCCCCTCACTGTCTCTCTTGAGTGAGTACACACACCTAATGGCAAAAGCCTAAAAAAAAAATAATAAGTAAATAATAATAATAAGAAGAAGAATGGTGGAATGCACTAAGACCTCGAAGACAGTCCTGTCCTAATCAGGCTCTTTCTTCCCCAGGCACAGCCTGCAAGTTTTCCCACCTTGCCTGGTTTATTTATTTTTTTTCTTCATTGAGAGCATTCCTAAGCCTTGGGCCATACTAGCAAGGGATAAGTGAGCAGGGTCAATAACTGCCTCTAAATGCTGCTAAATATTTCATCCGGGGCACAACCAAGGAACACTTCCACATGGTTAAGCATAAACTCTGACATCTCACCCTTCTGGGGATCCCACACTGGCAGACCCCCTTCAGCTCCCTCCTCACGCCTTCAAATCAATGCAGGAGGGCTCTAGCCCTGTCTTATTTGGAAAAGAATCCTCCTCATTGTAATCATTGTGTGTAGGAACAAAAGAACAAAAGGTTTCGGGTCTTCAGCCCTTCAGCGGTCACATGACCACCCAGCTCAAAGACCACAACTGTCAACTCAAGGCTGGTGGAAGCTTCTGGCTTTTTATGGGGAGTCCCTGTGGTTACCTAGGAACAGACCCCCCCTCCCGCACCATTTACATTGCTTTGCGCTTGCTGCCAACATTCTCCTTTGGGAGGCCGTTTAAGTGGTACCCCTTAATGAGAGCATCCTCCTTCCCTTCCTTCTCTCTGAAACAGACAGCCTTGGAACCCCTCAGTCCCCACATTCACCTTGGGTCCTCACTAGAACTTCAGAATTAGTTTGCCTTGTTCTCACACCCCCAAAATCCTATTGGCAGTTGTTTTTAAAGTATTTATTTAATTTTATTTATTATTATTATCATTCAATTTGACAAGAGAGAGTGAGAAAGCAAGCCACCAGAAGGACTGGAACTGCGGTCGGCCACATGGGAATCCAGTGCCCCAAACACCATGCCATTTGCTGGACCCATCCTGTTGGTAGTTTTTTGTAATCATGTTTAAATTTATATATTGATCTAGGGATACTTGACAAATTGAAAGTGTTAATACTTCTTAGGGCTGGCAGGTGGTATGGTGGTTAAGGCCCTGGACTCCCACATGGCCAACTGCTATTCAAGGACTGGACCTGGCAGCTTGCTTTCTCTCTTTTCCTC
>NW_006159692.1:3871827-3875549 GCF_000334495.1 Tupaia belangeri chinensis
CTCCCTGTCTCTTTCTGATCAAACTAAAAATAAGTAAATAGGGACTGACAGGTGGCTTGGTGGTTAAGGGCACTGGACTCCCACATGGCCAACCGCGGTTCAAGTACTGGACCTGGCAGCTTGCTTTCTCACTTTCCCCCTCTCTCTCTGTCCCTCATTGGTTAAATTAAAATACATACATGCATACATAAAGTTAAATAAAACAATTCTTTTTTAATAAAATAATTCTTTAAATATAAGTGAATAGATAAATAATGAAATTTGAATGTGAATGTTCTTGTCTAACTATAGTAGTAATAGTACACCCGCTTATGTTTTTCTTTATTCAGGTCTTTCTTTTCTGCCCTCAGAGGTATGTCTGCATGTTTCCTAGAGTTCTCGCAGATTCTTTGATGAGTTTGTTCACGGACATTTCCCCTCGTGGTGCTATTAATATTATTAATGGTTTCTTCCACAGATTTTCTAACTGCTGGTTGTCCGTGTGATGTTGGCCTGACACTTTCAATGGCTGAAATAGTCTTGCTTTAAAGGAGACAGAAAGATTTGAGTCTGCTTTTATATTAATAGCTGCTTTTAATTTTTTGAAAGGGGAACACTTTGAATGTGGTGAGCCAAAGGTCACAGGAGGGACAAAACTTGGGGTGAATTCATCAAAGCGCTGCAGTGGCAGGCGCTGGTCAGGAACTAAGGGAAATTGCTCTTTGAAGTTGCAAGAAAGCCATGGAACTGGGAGGTCAGCTGTGGTCCCTGAACCTCTGAGACCTTGTCTAAACTGCTGGAGAGAAGCGTGCCCGTCTCCTTGCAGGCCTTCCGCACTGAAGAGCTCCCCGTCACCTACGCTTCTGCCTCAGGGCCGGGAGGACTGCGTCTTGCTCTTCCATCAAGTCATTTTCTCTTCGACAAATACACATATTTTTCCTTTTCTTTGTTTCTTTTTGCTCGAGGGCGTGTGCACTCAGCAGAGAGAGAGACAGAGATGAAGGGAGAGAAGAAAGCAGCCACCACAAGGCCTAGTCACGTCACACTGCAATCCCTTCTTCATCTCTCCTTCCTGCTGGGATCATGGACGTACGCACACACACCAGCATTTCTCAAGCCGCTGAGTCCAGCACTTGAACTCCACAGCTGGCCATGCAGACGCGGCCGACTTTTTCACCAGTCACAGAGCTGGCCCCACATGTCTGGCTTATTTCTTGTATGCTGTTCCCAGCTAAGATGAAGAGTTGCTGATCATCATTTGTGTAAGTTCCCTTTAAGACCCAAAGTTCCCGTAACAGATGGCGTAATGGTTATATTGCTGGACTTCCACATTGCCTATTGTGGTTCAAGTCCCAGACCTGGAAGCTCAAAACACACTGGGCACATGTGCATACGAGCCCCAGATCCTGAGAGAAGAATGGAAGAGAAAGGACTGCAGCATGGCCATCGCCCCTGGCGGGGAGTGATCTCTCGCTTTCTGTCTCTGTCTCTCCAGCGAGTGCAGCACCTCAGAATGTGGTATTCCTTATTTGGAAATAGGGTCATCGTAGATGTACTAGGTAATGTTAAGTTGAAGGACCAGATGGTGGCATCGTGGTAAAATGTGACAGTTTGTAGGGGTGACACACATGGGAAAGTCCCAGGTTTATGTTGGGGACCTCCAGGCACAAGACAGTGGCATGACCTGGGGACAGCTGAGGCTGGGGTGGATGGCAGTGTCCAGACCCTGTTAGGGGTGCAGTCTCTCAGTCTCTCTCTCGCTCTCTCATCTCTCCTGCTCATGGAAGAAAGAAACTTATTATTTGTTTGTTTGTTTGTTTTTGCTGTGGGGCATGTGTACTTGCTGGATAGACACAGGGAGGGGCGAAGAGAAAGGGGAAGGGAAGTGAGAGAGCACCACCCAAGGGGCATGGTCACGCTGCAATCCCCTCTCCTCCATTCTTCTCTTGGGATTTGGGGCACGCACACATTTGCATATGCACAATAAAATAATCTTAAAGTTATTTCTATATATCTTGCTGCATAACAAACTTATATAAATTTAGCAGCTTAAAATTACACAGATTTGGAGGGAATCAGCAGTTGGCATAATGGCTATGTCGCTGGACTCCCACATAGTCAACCGCAGTTCGAGTCCCAGACCCGGTGGTTTAAACTCATGCCAGGCACGTGTGCGTGTGTGCCCAAGATCCTGAGAGGAGAATGGAGGAGAAGGGATTGTAGCATGGCCATCCCCCTGGGAGGGTGATTTCTTGCTTTCTATCTCTCTGTCTCTCTGTCTTTCTGGCCAGCACACATGCCCTATAGCAAAAATCTCTCCCCGCCCCCCCAAAAAAATTGCAAACATTTGGGTCCAGCAGATGGTGTAATGGTTCCATCCTGGACTCCCACGGAGTAGACTGTGGTTCGAGTTCCAGGCCTGGTGGCTTAAAACTCATGTTGGGCACGTGCATGTCCAAAGTCCTGAGAGGAGAACAGAGGAGAAAGGATTGCAGTGCAGCCATCCCCCTGGGTTGATTTCCCACTTTCTTTCTCTCTTTCTCTGTCTTTCCAGTGAGTTTACAAGCCCTATCGCAAAAATCTCTCCAAAAAAATGACACACTTTTATTATCTCCTATTCATGGAGCAGGCTGCTTCAGAATCTCTTATGAGCCTGCGATAAACGTGCCAACCAGGGCTGAAGTCTCATCTGAGGTTCAACTGGGGAAGGGTCTGCCTCGAAGTTGACGTGATTGTTAGCAGGTTTCAGTTCCTTGTAAGCTGTCTGTGAGGGTCCCTTGCCATGTGACCTTCTCCATTTGGTGGCTTACTTCATTAAAATCAGCAGGGGAGCGTCCAGAGAGTGGCACAGATATAAAATGCCACACTCATGATACAATCCCACGTGGGAAGGTTCCTGGCTCAAGTCTGGAGACTTCCATCAGTACACAGAGCACACCTGTGCCCCAGACCCAGGGCTGGCTAAGGACTGGAGGCTGGATTGCAGCACTGGGACTCAATGCTGCCTCCTCGCTGAGAAGAAATTAATTCATGAACCTAAAAAAAAAGTCAGCAAGGGAAAGAATCCGTAGAGTCAGCTAGTAAGACAGGAGTTACAATGTTATGTGAGATAGCAGTGGAAGCGACATTCTCTTACCTTTGCTGTTTCCTATGGATTAGAAGCAAGTCCTTTGCCCAAGCTCCAAGGGAGTTAGTTAAGTGAATGCCAAAAGGTGCGGATAATATAATAAATTATGATTAGGTCATTGGGAAAGTCATAATGTATTTTTCTTTCTTTCTTTTTTAGAGAGAGATTTTTGCTACAGGACACATGAACTCACCAGAGAGACAAAGAGAGACGAAAAGTGAGGCATCGCTCCCCCAGTGGGGGAGGCCAGGCCACAATCCCTTCTCCTCCATTCTCCTCTCGGGATTGTGGGCATACATGCGCATGCACCAGCGTGAATTTTAAGCCCCCGGGTCTGGGACTCTAACCACAGTTGACTACGTGGAGTTCAGCGATGTAACTATGATGCTCTCTGCTGGTCCCCAGGATATATTTTTCTATGCAAAAATGCATCATGACTTTCCCATCCACCTATATACTTATACATACAGACTGCTACAGTGCACACATAGAGGCCGCTACAGTGTATGCATACAGGCTGCTACAGTGTACACATACAGGCCGCTACAGTGCATGCATACAGACCGCTACAGTGTACACATACAGGCCGCTACAGTGTACGCACACAGAGCGGTAC
>NW_006159692.1:3876024-3878980 GCF_000334495.1 Tupaia belangeri chinensis
GGCCGCTCCGGGGTACGCATACAGGCCCCTGCAGTGTACGCATACAGGCCGCTGCAGTGTACGCATACAGGCCGCTGCAGTGTACGCATACAGGCCGCTGCAGTGTACGCATACAGACTGCTACGGTGTACAACTTGTAGACGACAAAATAATATTTAAGCTCCTTTGAAGAATTTGGATGCATCTTTGGTTTCTGTTGGACAAATTTTGTTGTGGCTCTCTGAGATCGCAGGTGTTTACGTGGCAAGGACCAAGAACTTACTTTGTTTCTTTTCATTTGCCATGTGGGTGAGCTCACCAGAGAGTCACAGGGGGTGGAGTGGGAGAAAGTACCCCTCTAGGAGGATGGTCATGCCACAATTCCTTTTTCCCCCTTCTTCTCTTGAGTATTTGCTCATGCACACACACACACACACACACACACACGTATACACCCACACCCTGAACATACACACACACACACACACGTATACACCCACACACGTGTGTCTCTCAAGCCACCAGACCTGGGACTTGAACTGTATAGTTGGCCGGGTGGAATCTAGCAGCCTTAACCCTCACGCCACTGCTGTCCCACACCACTTACTATTTTAACGTAACATGCAATGGTGTGTTCCAAGTGGGAGTTCAAAATGTTTTCTAATAAGGTTAAGTAGAATAAAACGATCCCACTTTATTAATGTAGTAATGACCATGAGGACTTAGTTCCAAGTAAATGATTGCTACATGCGATCTTTATATTGTTCCAAGAAGTTTCCACTAATCTTATCAACTGGTAACCTGATTCTCAGTCTCGTTCCCTTTTCTTCCCTTTTTCTCAGTGCATATATTGCCTTTTACAAACTGTTCAGCACCTTGCTTGTTTTTTCAATAAGCAGGAAAGCGAAAAATCACCCCTCGGAGGCATGGTCATGCCACAATCTCTTCTTCTCCAATCTCCTCTTGGGATTTAGGGCATGGACACACACATACCTGGCGTGAGTTTTTTTAAGTCACTGGGCCTAGGACTCGAACCACAGTCGACTACATCGGAGTCCAGCAACGTAACCATTATACCATCTGCTTACACCTGGGGATGGCTTAAATGTCTAAGGGACTCAGGCCAGTAATACAAATGAATAGACGATGTCGGGTGAGATGTGTACGAGCAGGGGAGAACTCTAGAAAAGTCATCTAAAGGGAGGCAGACAATAGCCAAGCGGAGCCACGAGGGAAGGTGGACCCACTATTGCTGAGTGTTCTAATTTCCCAAGAGAACTGGAAATCTGGATTTTTGTAGGACGTCACCTACTTTTAAGAATTATTTAATTAAATTAATTATTATTTTATTATTTAATTTGCTATAGAGCACGTGCAAGAGAGAGAGAGAAGGAAACTGCAAAAGCAAGCTGCCAGGTCTGGGACTCAAACCACAGTCGATCGCGTGGGAGTCTAGCACCGCAACCACCACACCATCTGCTGGACCTGAACATTATCTAAGTTTTAAATGCCGATGAGTAATCCAAATTGGAAGGAGGGGCTGTGGAAGGAAAGGAAGGCAGGAAGAAAGGATGGAAGGAATGGGAGAAGGGAGGCAAATGGAGGAAGGAAAAGAAAAAGAAAGCAAAAGAACCTAGCAGTGATCAAGCAGCACAATGACAGGCCCTGGCTGCCGGTTTATGGCCCCTGCCTCCTGCAGACTTCTGGGTCCATGTCTTTTCCTAACAACTGGAGATGGCCCTAAGAACTTTATTCGGGGTACCCTTGGAAATAGTTCAAACGCAGGCAGAATTTCTATTGCCTTGCCATTTCTTTCAATCTAATCACAGTTTTTATTGAGCATTTAACACATAAAGTCATTACATCACATTAAAAATGAAAATGTTAACAATAATAAAAAGATAAAGCTTCCAAAATGGTCCAAATGACTCTGAGCTACTACTTACATGCTAGCTGTTTTTAAAAATAATGATCAATTACAAAAAGACTTATTTGTTTCAAAAAGAATCTACTGGAGCGCTCAACTGTTAAAATTCACTTCCGAATCCAGAAAGTTATGAGAAAGTTTCAAACGTCAGCATCCTTGGTCCACTGAAAAGGAGCACTTGTTAAAGAACAAAAGCAACCGTCCTGGACATCTTTCTTTGGAGCCAGTTTTGTTCTATGAAGCTCCTGTCCCCACAGAGGTCACCCAAGTTTTTTATCTCGCCCGCTAACCAGGTAAGAGGACACTGAACGATTCAGCTTCGCCCACGGCTCTCAACTGCTCATGTAACATTTTAATATAAACACGTTAAACAACATACATTGTATCCTGCTCTGCACGGGATTAGCAATACTTTAATCACCCTATTATCCCCTTCGCAAGTTTAAGGGACATTTACTTCCGTTTCCACTATTTGTCTAGCACTTTATCAGGGTCGAGATGCTTCAAAAATTCTACTTTCTCTGTAGCCCCAGAGATTCTGCAGCCAGCTCGACACTCATTCCAAGCCTCACCGTAGCCTCCCTTCTCCACCCCGGCTCCATTTCAGACTCCGGACACCCTCGCCCCCTCTCTATGCCGGTATCCGTGGTGTGAAATGCCCTTGGCTTCCCTTCCCTGGATGCATTGACACCCCCCACCTCCCATCCCCTACACCCTACCCCTTGTCCTCTCCTATCCCCGCAAGCCGGCAGCCTCAGCCATTCCAGAAATTGACGAAGAAGTTGCAGACCGAGTGCCACTTCTCCGCGCAGTAGGTCTCCGTGAGCTCTGCGTTCCCGTCCAGCCCGTCGGGGTCGGGCCCGGTGGCCATGGGTCGCTCCTCTACCGGGTCCGAGGCCGCCTTCCTCTTGCCCCCTTTGGTCTTCCGCTCAGGGAGCTTTTCTTTGGGCGGCGCGTTCGGGGGAGGCGGAGCCCCCGCGGCTGGGCCCGGCTCTGGCTCCCGGGATCGCCCGCGGCTCCTGCCCCGCAGGCCCGGCTCCCCCGGGGAGC
>NW_006159692.1:3879326-3888861 GCF_000334495.1 Tupaia belangeri chinensis
CGGGGAGCTGCAGGGGCTGCAGGGCCAGGCGAGGAGCATCCTCTGGACCTGCGGACAGAGGCCAGGGCCACCCACTGAGCCGGGCGCAGCCTTCGCCCGGGCACACGCACCTGCGAACTCCGCTTCCCCAGACGTTCTAGACGCTGCTTTCCCCAGTGGGCAGCCACCTGCGAGAGCCCCCCTCGGAAAAGTTCCTCCCGGGAACCCGCTTACCGTCTGGATCATCGCTTCGAGACCGTTTGTGCATGGGAATTTTCTTCCCCAGACAAACACTACAGCAAAAGGAGGCCTCCCTAATACCACCTCTGCCCCCTCGCCCTTCTCCACCCTCCGGTCAACCGTCTACAAAATCTTGGCAGACTTTGCTCGGGAACAGCGCGCTTTTGCTGCGCTTGGGGCTTACCGAGCTCGGGAGCGGTGCCGGAGCCCTGCTAGAGTGGGGGGACGACTGCATGCGGGCTTGGTCTGCGTCTGTCAGCCGGATCTCTGTGAATGAACGGGTTATCAATGGGACGCACGACGCCCCTCCCAGACTTCCCTCACCCTGGAAGCTTTCCCACCCCCCTGTCACGCACGCGCACACCCCCCCCATAAATGTGAGAAGCAGCCCTGCCTCATGAGATATAAATCTTGTATTTTGCTTCCACGTTTGAAGTCATTGTACAAATTTAAATAAATCTTATCTTTCTTTTCAGATGTTTACTCGTTTTAAAAGTTTTTGTTAAAAGTTAAAAGTCTTCATGAAAGTTTAACTGAAAGATCTAGGTTTTAAGATCCAGTTAGATGAAGCAAAATGAAGGGAAACGACCATCGGAATTTTTAAATCAAACACTCTAGGACACTTGCATTCTTTCTGTCCCATGAGTTCTATATTTTCACCTGTCAGTTCCTAAGACTCCAAACGTTTTAAAATATATTTAATTTTTAAAAAGAGTTATTTATTTATTTGTATTGTTCACATGAGTTTTGCCAGAGAAAGACAGAAAAAGGAGGAAGAGTGAGAAAGCAAGTCACCAGGTCCAGGACTCGAACCGTGGTAAACCATGGGGGAATGTCCAGCACCTTAACCACCAAGCCATCTGCTGGTCCCTATTTATTTCATTTTATTATTTTTAAATATATATTTGATATAGGGCACGTGTGCTCACCAGAGACAGAGAAGGAAAGTATAAACAAGTACACCACAGAGTCCAGGACACAAGCTTTGTCAGCCACGTGGGAGTTGGGTGCCGGCTCCAGTAACTCAGTCTTAATCCTACCAACGGTTACTACGATGCTAATAAAAACACAATATCCTAGTTCGTTACTATGCCATAGCATCCAGCATTAACCCAGAAGTGAATATCTGGGGGGTTTATTATTTTTATGGGCTTTTGATTATTTTTAGATATCAGAAACCACTAATAAATGTCTTCCACAAATCAGTTCTTAAAAAACTATTTGTAGGGGCCGGCAGGTGGTGCGGTGGCTTGCTTTCTCACTTTTCCTCTCTCTCTTTGGTCAAAACAAAATAATAATAACTAATAATGTTAAATAAAAATAAGTCTTAAAAAAATGATTTGTGGGACCAGCAGATAGAGAATGGTTACATCCCTGGACTTCTACATAGTCGACTGCTGTTCGAGTCCTGGACCTAGCAGCTTAATTAAAACTCATGCCAAGCACATGTGCGTGCATGCCCCAAAATCCCAAGAAGAGAGTGAAGGAGAAAGGATTGTAGTGAGCCATCTCCCCTGTGGGGTGATTTTTTGTTTTCTGTCTCTCTGTCTCTCTCACATACCCTATAACAAAAATCTTCCTCTAAAAAAATTGTATTGTAGTTGAAAACTTTTATTTTTTCGGTTTTGGGAGGAGCTATAGGTGTGTGTGTTTACTGGAGAGAGACACAGACAAAAAGAGGGGACAAAGTGAGAAATCATCCCCCAAGGGGAATGGCCACAGCACGGTCCCTTCTCTTCAGTTCTTCTCTGGGGATTCTAGGCACACACACACCAGCTGAGATTTTTTGTTTGTTTGTTTTTGGGGTCTTTTTTTCCTATAGGGTGCTCACTAGAGGAAGAGAAAGCAAGAAATCAACTCTAAGGGAATGGCTATGCTGCAGTCCCTTCTCCTCCATTGTCCTTTCAGAATTTTGGGCACATAGATGCACACACACTCCAGGTCTGGGACTCAAACCATAGTCCGCTATGTGGGAGTCCAGCAACATAACCATTATGCCATCTGCTGGTCCAAACCTGGTGAATTTTCAAGCAACTGGGTGTTGGCCTTGACCTGCTTAGTCAGCCATGTGGAACCTTAACCACCATGTCAGTATCTGGTCCTTAAATTGTTTTAAAGTAGGGGCCAGCAGATGACATAGTGGCTAAGGCACTGGAATCCCATGGAGTCAACTGGGGTTCCAGTCCTAGACCTGGTGGCTTGAAACTCACACCAGCAGTGGGGCCTGCTGGTGGCACAGTGATTAAGAGCACTGAACTCCCCACATGGCCAACTGGGGTTCCAGTCCTGGACCTGGTGGCTTGCTTTCTCACTTTCCCTTTCTCTCTCTCACACTCTGTCCCTCTCTGGTCAAATTAAAAGTAATTAGCTAACTAATTAATTTTTTAAAAACTCACACAGGAAACATGTGCATGCATGCCCAAAATCCCAAGAGGGATTGTGGTGTGGCCATCCCCCTGGGGGTTGATTTCTTACTTTCTTTCTCTTCAGCAAGCACACATGTCCTATAGCAAAAATCTCTCAAAAAAGAAAAAGTAATATTTTCCTAAAATACTGAGAATGTCATGAAGTCTCACTAAGTTTCCTAATGTCCTTTTTTTAAAAAAGAATTTATTTTCTTTTACTTTATTTATTTCTTTATTTTAACTTGACCAGAGAGGGAAGGAGTGAGAGCAAGAGAGAGAGAGAGAGAGAAAGCAAGCTGCCAGGTCTGGGACTTGATCTGTGGTCAGCCATGTGGAAGTCCAGCGCCTTAACCACCACACCACCTGCCAGCCCCCCTCATGTTCTCTTACAGATCATATCTTCTATTTCTGAACTCCTATTAGTATTAGTCAAACAATTACCCTTTAATTGCTACTATAAAAATCAATACGTTAGAATGAGAAGAATCTATGTAAACAGATGATAATATATACTAAATGTATAGTAATGTGTATTGACCTAACAAAATAAGTATTTATCACTCTGGTGAACTGGTAAAAACTGAGAAATTAAACGACTTGCCCAAGGTGACACATTGGTTAGTGATAGAGCCAAAAACCATCTGACTTTCAATAAGCAAGAATCTTTACAGTATGGCTTTCTGATTCACTAACTTAACTACTTTCAAAGTGATGTCATAAAGTCAAAGTTAGTTATGTCTTAAGTACATCAATTCAACTTGTAAAGAGGCTCAACATGTACCTTTGAAGTTAAGAAACATTAACATACATTTCATAGATATGAGTAGCCAGTGGAAATATTTCACAGATGGAAACCCTCTTTCCCAGAACCCTGTATCTGAATGAGAAGCACTGAAGCGTAGCCACGGGCTTTTGCATTATAACAACTACGGACCTCACTTGGAACAATTTTCAGCTAAAGAGTGACATCTTGTGCAATTATGCACTAATTACAATGAAAAAGTTTATTATCTGAATGGTCCTACTTTGTCATCAGAAACATTGCTTCCAGAGCTAAAAGTAAGAGCACAAGTCAGAGGGTGGCAGGGTGGTTAAAGCGCTGGATCTCACATGGATGACTCCATAGTTCAAGTCCTGGACCTGATAACTTTAGAAACATGCTGGGCACATGTGTGTGTGTGCCCAAAGTCCTGAGAGGAGAATGGAGGAGGAGGGATTGTGGTATGGCCATCCTCCTGGGGGGTGATTTCTCACTTTTCCTCTCTCTCTCTGTCTCTTCCCAGTGAAAGCACACCCTCTGTTTAAAAGAAAAAAAAAAATTAAGGGCATCCAAATGTGTGCGCCATGTCATAAATAAGAAGTTGCTTTAAAAATTGTGACAAAATCTAGGGACCAGCAAATGGCATAATGGTTACATCACTGGATTCTCATGTAGTTGACTACGGTTTGAGTTCCTGACTCCGTGGCTTAAAACTCATGCCGGGCGCATGTACATGTGTGCCCAAGATCCCAAGAAGAGAATGGAGGAGAAGGGATTGAGGCATAGCCATACCTGCTGGGGGTGATTTCTCACTTTTGTGTCTCTCTGTTGGTCCAGTGAGTGCACACACCCTATAGCAAAAATCTCTCTCAAAAAAGATTGTGACAAAATGTACGTAATGTGGTATTTTACATGAATGAACTGTCCTAACCGTGTATCTTGGAGATGTACGGTTCAGTGGCACTAAGTATCAGTACATTCTCACGATTGTGCAACCAGCAGTACTATCTTCCAACCTTTATCTTCCCTAACTAAAACTCTGTGCCCATTGAACAACCCCCTAATCCCCTCTTCTCCCACCCTTGGCAACCACCATTCTCCCGCCTGCCTCTGTGAATTTGATGGCCATAGCACAACCCCTCCTCCTCCATTCTCCTCTCAGTTCCTTGTGTAAATGGAGTAGGTATTTGTTCTCTTATGGCTGACTTACTTCATTAGCCAAGGGCCTTATAGGTTCGTTCATGCCATAGCATGTCTCTGAACTTTTTCCTCTCTGAGGCTGGGCAATATTTCCTTGTGTGTACATACCACACATTGTTATCTGGTCACCCATCATTAAACACTTGGGTTGCTTCCAACTTTTGACTATTGGGAGTATGAACGCAGGCATACAAATATCTGTTCCAGTTCCCACTTTCAATTCTTTTAAGTATCCCCAGAAGGGGAATTACTGGATTATAAGATTATCCCATGTAGGCCATTGTATGGCAAGAGGCCAGGAGCATGAGTCAGTTTTGGTCTCTGTCCCTCTTATAAAGCCATCAGGATTTAATCATGGGTGACAGGGTCCCATCTTGATAGCTTTATCTAATTCTAAGCACCTCCCAAAAGAGTCACCTCTTAATCTCGTATTAAGTGTCCATCCTCTTAATACCATTGCAATGGTTTACCAAATTTCAACATATGAGGGGCCAGCAGGTGGAATGGTAGTTTAGGTACTGGACTCCCATATGGCCGACTGTGGTTTGAATCCTGGACCTGGCAGCTTGAAAGTCACGCCAAACATATGTGCATGCATGCCCAAAATCCTGGGAAGCGAAAGGAGGAGAAGAGATTATGATGTGGCCATCTCCCCTCATTGGGGGGTGATTTTTCACTTTCCCTCTCACTGTCTCTCTGTCTCTCTCTGGTGAGCGCATGTACCCTATGGCAAAAATCTTTTAAAAAAATAACAGATGAATTTTTTAGGGACATATTTAGACCATAGCATTGAACAAATGAAGCCAAAATAATCCATATAATATGATTACATTTATGTGAAGTTCTAGAACAAATGGCACTAAACTGTGGTAGGAAAAAAATCAGAACAGATCCACCCATGGGGGGGGCATGGGTAGGTGGTTGTATGGACTAGTAAGGTGTATAAAGGAAGTTTCTGAAATTACGCCAATATTCTATATATCGGTAAGTTTGGGGTTACAATTAAAATGTGCATCTTTTTATTTATTTATTTATTTAAATAATTATTTATTTAGTGAGAGAGAGAGGGAAAGTGAGAAAGCAAGCTGCTTAGGTCCAGAACTTGAGCTGTGGTCGGCCATGTGGGAGTCCGGAACCTTAATCACCAGGCCACCTGCCAGCCCTAAGATTTGTGTATTTATTGTAGGTAAATTTGCCTAAAACAAACAAAAAATCCTTTATATGATTGGTAAACCCAATTTAGTAATATCCATGCTGAATTAATTAGGGGTGACCTGTACTAATCCTTGCAACTTAGTTTGAAAATTTTTTAAAAAATGGATAAAATGAGGGACCATCAGATGGCATAGTGGTTACATTGCTGGGCTCCTACATGGCCAACTGCGGTTGGAGTCCTGAACCTGGTGTCTTGAAAATTATGCCAGGTGCATGTGCATGCATGCCCAAGATCCTAGGAGAATTATAGAGAAGGGATGGCCTACTCTCACATGGCCAATCATGGTTCAAGTCCTGGACCTTTGGGCATGCTTTCTCACTTTCCCTCTCTTTCTCTGTATCTCTATCAGGTGAGTGTACATGCCCTAAAGTAATAATAATTATAATAAATAAAATGAGTCATTAGTTTTTAAAAAGAATTATATTTTTAAAAGAATAATTTTAAAAGAATTATTTACTTGACTTTATTAATTATTATTACTATTTTAAAAAGTTGACCAGAGAGAGAGAGAGCAGGAAAGTGAGAAAGCAAGTTGCCAGGTCCAGGACTTGAACCACGATTGGCCATGTGGGAGTTCAGCAACCTAATCGCCATGCTGCCTGCCAGCCCCAAATAAATAATTCTTAAAAAACAAAACAAAACAAAACAAAAACTAGGAATGAATTTTTCATTTTTATGTGTGTACATTTAAATAGTCCTATAGCTTAATTCCATTTTCCCATAAACTTTTTGTTTGTTTTGCCATAGGAGGCACACACTCGCCAGAAAGAGACAGTGAGAGGGAAAGTGAGAAATTAACTCCCAGAGGGGATGGCCACACCACAATCCCTTCTCCTCCATTTTTTCTACTGGGATTTTGGGCATGCATGCACAAACATCTGGCGTGATTTTCAAGTCACCGGGTCTAGAACTTGAACCATGATTGGACATATGGGAGTCCAGTGCTGTAACCATCATGCCACCTGCTTGCTCCTGTCCATACACTTTAATGAAAAATTTGCTATAAGGTGAGTGCTTGCCAGAGAGACATGGAGAGGGGTTAGAAGTCACCCACTGGGGGGACGAAGATGCACCAATCCCTTCTCCTCTATTCTCCTCTCAGGACTTTGGGCATGCATGCACATGCATGATATGTTTTTCAAGTTGCTGTACCTGGGACTTAAACCATGCAATCAGCCATGTGAGATCCAGCCACCTTAATCACTACGCCATCTAGCTGGTCCTTCCCATAAACTTTTTGAAGTTCTTTCCTAACTCATAGTGGGATCACCAGATGGCATAATGGCTAAATCACTCGATTCCCAAGTAGTCAACTGCAATTCGAGTCCTGGACCCAGTGGCTTAAAATCACGCCAGGCACATGTGTGTGTGTGTGTGCCCAAGACCCAGAGAGGAGAATGGAGGAGAAGGGATTGAGGTATGGCCATCTCCCTGGGGGTGATTTCTCGCTTTCTGTCTCTCTGTCTCTCTCAGTGTTTCTGGCAAGAGCACAAGCCCTATAGCAAAAAACTCTCAAAAAAAAAAACCTCATAGTAATTTTGACTTGCATTTTATTGATATTGAACATCTTTTCTTATGTTTGTTGGCATTTTTGTTTTGTTTTGTTTTCTTTGGACAAATATCTATTCAAGTCCTTTCCCATTTTTAAATTCAGTTATTTTTTTCTACCATTGAGTTGGGTAAGTTCTTTATAAATTTTGAGTATTAAATTCTTTTTTTTTTAGAGAGAATCTTTTTTTTAAAGTATTTATCCACTCATTTATTTTATTTTATTTTTTAAAATTTGACCAGAGAGAGACACAGCGAAAGAGAAAGGGAAAGTGAGAAAGCAAGTCACTAGGTCCGGGACTCAAACCATGGTCAGCCATGTGGGAGTGTTCAGTGCCTTAACCACCACACCACCTGCTGGTCTGGAGTATTAAATTCTTATCAGATAGATGTTTTGCAAATATTTTTTTTCCAATCCATAGACTACTGTCTCATTTTGTTGATGGCTTCTTTTGCTGTGCTAAGCTTTTTAGTTTGATGTAGTCCCATTTTTTCTGGGGAGGGGGAAGAGGTTTTTTTGCTATAGGGCACATAAGCTCACCAGAAAGACAGAGAGACAGAAAGTGAGAAATCATCCCCCATGGGGGATGGTCACGCCACAATCCCTTCTCTCCCATTTTCCTCTCAGGATCTTGGGCACGCACGCACACGTGCCTGGCATGAGTTTAAGCCACCGGGTCCTAGACTCGAACCACAGTTGACTACATGGGAGTCCAGTGACATAGCCATTATGCCAACTGCTGGTCCCTATAGTCCCATTTATTATAATTATTCATTTTTGCTTTTGTAGCCTGAGTTTTTTGTGTGCTATCCAAAAATGTTATTGCCTCAGCCAATGTCCAATAACGTTACCCCTGTGTTCCCTTCTGTTTTTAGTTTCTGGTCTTACACTAGGTCTTTTATTCATTTTTGAGTTTATTTTTGTGTATAATATAGAAGACCATACACAAAACTAATTTTTAAAAATTCACGCATGTATTTATTTCGAGAGAGAGAGAGAGACCAAATAGAGTCTCTACACCATCATACACCTTCAGCCTCAGCCTGGATCAGGGGAATGCCTGATGTATATAGGGAGGCTTGAGATTTTAATTTCAAGACCTTCCTATATGGGTCTAAGTGCTGTGCTGTTACTGGTTCCGATTCTTTTTTTTTTTTTTTTTAAGAGGTTTTTGCTATAGGGTGCGTGCACTCGCCAGAAAGACAGAGAGAGAGACGTAGAGATAGAAGGCAAGAAATCACCCCCCAGGGGGGATGGCCATGCCACAAACCCTTCTCTTCCATTCTCCTCTTGGGATCTTGGGCACGCACATACACGCGCCTGGCGTGAGTTTAAGCCACTGGGTCCGGGACTTGAACCGCGGTCGACTACGTGGAAGTCCAGCAACATAGCCATTATGCTAACTGCTGGTCCCTGGTCCCAATTCTTTTGCATATGGAAATCCAGTATTTATAATGCCATTTAGCAACAAAATAAATAAATGATGCCATTTATCAATGAAACAATCTTTGCCCCATGTGCCCTCTCAGTGTCCTTGTCAAAAAGGCAGCATATTGGGACTGGCAAGTGGCGTAGTGGTTAAAGGCGCTGGACTCCCACATGGCCAGCCACGGTTCAGGTCTCGGACCTGGTGGCTTGCTTTCTCACTTCCTCTCTCTCTCTCTGTCTCTCTCTGATCAAACTGAAAAATAATGATACTACTAATAAATAAAGTTAAAAATAAAATAATTATTTAAAAAAAGGCAGCATATATGTTTGAACTATGTATATTTGGATTTATTTCTGGGTTTTGTATTCTGTTCCATCGGCTTGTATGTCTCTTTTTATCCACTACTAAACTGTCTTATTACAATTTTGTAATAGAATTTTAAATCAGGAAGTGTGATGCCTTCAATTCTTTTTCTCATAATGTTTTAACTATTCATATGGAACTTTTACAATTTGATGTTGATTTTATTATCCTGAGAAGAATGCCACTGGGTTTTTGGTAGGGATTGTATGTGGGGTAGTATGAATATTTGAACAATATTAACTCTTCTTTTTTTTTTTTTTAAGAGAAAATTTTGCTGTAGGGCGTTTGCACTCAATGGAGAGAGAGAGAGACAGAAACCGAGAAATCAGCCCCCAGGGGGAATGGCCACACCTCAGTCCCTTTTCCTCCATTCTCTTCTCGGGATTTTGGACAC
>NW_006159692.1:3888942-3899027 GCF_000334495.1 Tupaia belangeri chinensis
AGTACAGACCTCAAACGGCAGTTGACTACGTGGGAGTCCAGCAATGTAACCATTACACTAGCTGCTGGTCCCAACTATATTAACTCTTCTGATCCAAGGGCATAGTGTTTCTTTTCATTCATTTGTGTTTTCAACCTTTTTTAAAAAAATAATTATTTTATTTAACTTTATTTATTTAATTAGTTTTAATTTGGCCAGAGAGGAAGAGAGAGAGAGAAGAATAGTGAGAAAGCAAGCTGCCAGGTTCAGGAATCAATCTGCAGTCAGCCATGTGGGAGTCCAATGTCCTTAACTACCATGTCGCCTGTGGCCTTGTTTTCAATCTTTTTAATCAATGTTTATAGTTTTTGGTTTACAGATCTTTTACCTCCTTGGTGAAATTTATTCCGGCAGGTGGTGTGGTGGTTAAAGGTGCTGGATTCCCACATGGCCAACTGCAGTACAAGTCCTGGACTTGGTGGCTTGCTTTCCCATTTTCCCTTTCTCTCTCTCTGTCTCTCTCTGGTCAAATTAATAACAACAACAATAATAATAACAAATGGAATTAAATAGATAAATATTTTTAAAAATGATTCCTGACCCAGCTGCAGAGGCACAAGTGGCAAGACATTGCTCTGTGGTGGCTGAGGCTACATGGGGGGCCTCGGTTCAGTTCCTAGCCTAGACAGCCTGGGAGTGTCCTAGTTACCTAGAAGTCTGGAGCAGGAGAATTACAACATGGTGAGACCCCATTAAAAATTTCTCCTTCTCATTCAAATAAAATTCTAATATTTTCGATGTTATCATAAATGGGATTGTTCTCTTGATTTCTTTTTAGGTTATGTCATTATTTGTGTATAATAATGCTAATGATTTTTCCATTATTATAGCCTAAAACTTTATTTAATTCATTTATTAATTCTAACAGTTTGTGTGTGTATCTTTGTTTTTTTTTTTTTTTTTTTTTTTCTACATGTAGGATCATGTTATCTGCAAACAATATAATTTTTTTGAGAGGTTTTTGCTATAGGGTACGTGTGCTCACCAGAAAGACAGAGACAGAGAGAAAGAGAGTGAGAAATCACTCCCCAGGGGGGATGGCCACGCCACAGTCCCTTCTCCTCCATTCTCTTCTTGGAATCTTGGGCACGCACATGCATCTGTCATGAGTTTAAGCCACTGAGTCTGGTTCTCAAACCATGGTCGACTACATGGGAGTCCTACAACATAGCCATTACGCTAACTGCTGGTGCCAAACAATATATGCCTTAGGGCATGTGCACTCACCATAGAGAGATAGAGACAGTGAGAGGGAAACTGAGAAATCACCCCCCCAGGGGGATAGCCATGCCACAATGCCTTCTCCTCCCAAGATCATGGGCACACACACACATGCAACTGGCACAATTTTCAAGTCACCAGGTCTGGGATTTGAACTGTAGTCAGCCATGTGGAAGTCAAGCAACATAGCTGCTCCATCATCAACTGGCCCCATAATTTTACATCTTTCTTTATGAGTTGGATGCCTTTTATTTTTCTTGTCTGATTTCTCTTGCTAATACTTTGATGTATTATGTTGAATAAAAGTGGCAGAGCAGGCATCCTTCCCCATACCAGATCTTAGTGGAAAAACCTTTTACTGTTTCCCCATTGACTATAATGTTATGAGTGGTCTTTATTATGTTGAGAACTTACCTTATATACCTAAATTATTGAGACTTTTTATCAAAAACTTATGTTGGACTTTACTGAATACTTTTATCAATTGAGTTAGTCATGTGGATTTTATTTTTCATCTTTTTAATGTGATGCATTACATTGATCGATTTATGTATGCTAAACCAGCCTGGCATGACAGGGATAAATTTCACTTGATCATGATGTATAGACTTCTTGGTGAGTTTTTTTAAAAGAATTATTTTATTTAACTTAATTTATTTATTCATTTATTCATGTATTTTAATTTGACCAGAGAGGGACAGAGCAAGAGAGAAAGTGAGAAAGCAAGGCACCAGGTCTGGGACTTGAACCATTGCTGGCCATGTGGGAGTTCAGTGCCCTTAACCACCATGCCACCTGCTGGCCACTTGGTGAGTTGTTAAATTCAGTTTGCTAATATTTTATTGAGGATATTTATTTATTTAGCCAGAGGACAGGTGCACCTGCCAAAAGGAAACAAAGAGATAGGAAGTGGGAAAAAGCACCCCTCAGTGGGGTATGGCTACTGTCTAAAATTTGTATTTAGTGTGAATTGACAATATGTACTTCAAATGCTCATAGAAAAATAAACTTAAAGTACACGTTTATTTTGGTGCAAAATAAAAAGGGAAATCTATGTATTTTTTTCATAACATGTATTTTCTTTTTTAAAAAGTTTATTTCTTCCATGAGCAAGAGAGCAAGAGACAGAGAGATACCAACCCCAGCAGGGGAGGGCTGCTGAGATCCACTCCCAGTTTAAGCCAGTCCAGGATCGTGGGCACGCACATACCTAGCATACTCAGGTAGGTCTCCAGGCACGAACTCAGAACCTTCCCATGTGAATCAGCCTCACAGAGTGCCACATTTCACTGCATCACTGTCCAACCCTGTAATATGCATTTTCCATACACTTTTTGAAGACTCTCCCCATATAACTGTAAATATAATAATTTTGATGTAAAAATCTAATATAATTTAACTGGATAGTGCATGCTTTTTATTCACACCAAAATCTTTTTGTTTGTTTGTTTTAGAGAGATTTTTGCTATAGGGCGGGTGTGCTGGTCAGAGACACAGAGACAGACAGACAGACAGACAGAAAGTGAAAAATCACTCCCCCCAGGGGAGATGGTCAAACCACAATCCCTTCTCCTCTCCGGATTTTGGGCATACACCACATGCACCAGGTGTGAGTTTCAAGCCACTGAGTCCAGGATTCAAACCATGATCATGTGGGAGTACAACGATGTAATCATTATGCCATCTGCTGGTCTCATACCAAAATCTTTTTGATACATGGGAAGTGTAAATTTAGTGTTTCATTCCACTGTCTTCCCAGAATTCCCGGCAGTTATACAGGACATGGGGCACAGTTCTGGCTAAGGAAATAAAAGTCCAAGTTCACTACAATTGGTGAAAAGGTTTGCTTTTAGGCAAGCTAGTGGTGAAGGCTGCTGGACCCCAGAGTTGATGGTGCAGTTTGAGTCCCATACTTGACAGCTTGAGAAACATGCTGAGTACGTGTATGTGCATGTGCGCAGAATCCCAAGAGAAGAATGGAGAAGGGATTGTGGTATGGCCATACCCCCTGGCGAGGGACGCCTTCTCTCTTTCCCCCCTCTCTCTGTCTCTTTCTGGTGAGTGAACATGCCCTACAAGTTTTAAAAAAGAAAGAAAAGGGGCCAGCAGGTGGCGTGGTGGTTAAGGGCACCAGGCTTCTACATGCCCAATTGCGGTTTAGTCTTGGACCTGGCGACTTGCTTTCTCACTACCCTCCCCCCAATTCCTCTCTGTCCCTCTCTGGTAAAATTAAAATAAGTAAATAAATAAAGTTAAATAAAATAATTCTTAAAAAAAAAAAGTAAGGGAGGAAAGGAGAGAAAGGAAGAAAAGAAAGAAGGAAGAAAGACTTGTTTTCTTGAGGCAAACACTACCTCTTCCTCATCCGGTTCCTTCTTCTTCCCGGACTTGTGACGCTAGACAGAAGTGAAACAGCCATCCCAGTAAAACCTGTGTATCGACCAGGTGACTCTCTTCTTATCTCTTGAGTGGTTTAAGGATAATCCTATTATTTTATTTTATTTTATTTATTCATTTATTTGTTAATTTGACCAGAGAGAGACAGAGGTTGAGAGTGAGAAAGAGAGGAAGAGAGAAAGCCAGCTGCCAGATTGGGACTCAAACCCTGGTTGGCCCTGTGGGAGTGTCCAGCGCCTTAACCACCACGCCACCTGCTGGTCCCTAGGATAATCCTATTTCTACTGTTACAGGTATGACTGATTCTGCACTCTTTGACGAGTTTGCTGTCAGCTTCTGGGAAACGTCTTCCCTTCTAAAAGAGATGCATAGAGGGACCAGTAGATGCAGAATGGTTACATCACTAGACTCTCACACAGTCGACTGCAGGTTCAAGCCCCAGACCTGGCAGCTTAAAATTCGCTGGGCACATGTGTTTTCATGTCCAAAATCCTGAGAAGAGAGTGGAGGAGAAGGGATTGCAGCGTGGCCACCCCCCCCAACACACACACACACATACAAACACATACACAGTGATTTCTTGCTGTCTGTCTTTTCCTGTTTCTCTGGCAAGTGCACACACCCTATAGAAAAGTCTCTATCAGAAAAAAGTTTATATGTGTGTATTTACTTATTTATTTTTTTGCTCTGGGGTACATGTACTAGCTGGAGAGAGACTGAGAGAGATGGCGGGGGGTAGGGAGTGAGAAAGCACTCCCAGTACACACCCTATAGCCATAATCCTTTCTTCTCCATTCTCTTTTTGGGATTTTATGTGTGTGCACACACACACACGCACACACACGCACACATCAGCATGTTTTTCAAGCTGCAAATCTTGGACTCGAACTGCACAGTGCCATGTGGGATCCAGCTGCTTTAGCCACCATGTCACCAGTTGGCCCTATTCATTCATTTCTCCCAGGAGAGACAGAAGGGATTGGTAGGCACCCCCACTGGATCTCCACGCTGCCACCTACTCCCTGTTTTGGCTGGGATCATGGGCATGTGCATGGGTGCCTGCTGTGTACAGGGACACAAATCCAGACATTTCCACGTGGGCCCAGCGTCAGGGCGCATCACGGCACTGCTGTGTCACTGCTGCTGGCTCCAACATTGCTTTTGTTTGAGAGACTTTTGCTATAGGGCACATGCACTTGCCAGAGAGACAGACAGAAACAGAGAGACAGAAAGTGAGAAATCACCCCTCCCCAGGGGTTATGGCAATGCCACAATCCCTTCTTCTCCACTCTCCTCTTGGGATTTTGGGCACGCACACACGTGCCTTGTGTGAGTTTTAAGCTGCCAGGTCCAGGACTCAAACCGTGGTTGACCATGTGGGAATCCAGTGATGCAATCATCATATCACCTGCTGGTCCTGACTTTTTCTTCTTTAAAAAACATGCATGAGAGGAAAAAAGACCCCTCAATGGAGACTGGTTATGCCACAGTCCTTTTTCCTCCAGTGCTCCATCCTGTCAGGATCCCCGGAGGAGACTGGAGGAGTAGGATTGCTGCATGGCCATTCCCCATGGGTGGTGACTTCTCTCTCACAAATGCACACTCTATAGCAAAGATTAAAAAAAAAAAAAGGTTCTGAACCGGCACACCATTATGTATAGTCTTTCTTCTATTCCTGTTAGCACAGTCGGTCATACATTTGCCACAGAAGTATAATACATTTGATTATAGAAAATTGCCCCAAAGCTATTGGAATGTGGCATAATTCATTGGACTATTTTTCAAAATCCAAAGAATTCTTTTAAAAATTATTTATTAAATTTTATTTACTCATTCATTTATTTTAATTTGACCAGAGAGACACACACACACACAGAGAAAGAGAGAGAGAGAAAGAAAGAAAATGAGAAAGCAAGCCACCAGGTCTGGGACTTGAATCATGGTCGGCCATGTGGGAGTGTCCAGCACCTCAACCAGCACACCTGCTGGCCCCCAAAAATCCAAAGAATTATTTTTTTCTTTTTTTGGAGAGTCTTATTTTTTTTTCCTTTTGCTATAGGGCGCGTGCGCTCGCCAGAAAGACAGAGAGAGGCAGAGAGACAGAAAGTGAAAAATCACCCCCCAGGGTGGATGGCCATGCCGCAAATCCCTTCTCCTCCATTTTCCTCTCAGGACCATGGGCATGCATGCACATGCACCCGGCATGAGTTTAAGCCGCCAGGTCCAGGAGTTAAACCGCGGTCGACTACGTGGGAGTCCGTAACATAGTCATTATGCTAACTGCTGGTCCCAAGAATTCTTAACTCAAATCCATCTAGCCAGGGTTTCAGATCTGGGTTGTTCGGACAACAGATGGTGTGATGGTTACATCATTGGACTCCCACATAGTTGACCACGATTTGAGTCCTGGACCTGGGGGCTTGAAACTGAAGCCAGGCACACATGTATGTGTGCTAAAATCCCAAGAGGAGAATGGAGAAGGGATTATAGCATGGTCATCCCTCCTGGGGGGTGACTTCTTGGTTTCCACTTCTATGTCTCTCTACCAAGAGCATGTGCCCTATAGCAAAAATCTCTCTTTCTCTTTTCTTTTTTTTTTTTTTGGTCTGTTTGTTTGTTTGTTTTTTAATCAAGAACCAACGAGCTTAGATGGATACAAATGTCCCCAAATGGACTTTAAAGTACGTGGCCAACTTACTTGCCCCAAATGACTCTAAGTGTTCCACTCTTCTGAATACTGGAGGCAGGAACTTCCTCGCAGTTAAACAAGACAATTAACAGGGCATATCCAAAATGTGTTCATTGGGATGGTTTCCCACTCATCTTGAGTAGGATACTTTTAGCGCTGCTTCCTCCTGGAGGAACATCCTTCTGTCAGCCTCGCCTTTCCTCCTGTAGGCCGGCAGAGGGGAGCAGCCAACGCACAGAACTACCGAGTGTGCCTGGCTAACGACTGTGGTGATCTTATGGCAGCCTGGACACTTCACAGCCATAAAGCAGGAATTTGGGCTCTGCACCAGGCGCTTCTTCTTGTGTTTCCTCTTCTCCTCTTCTGGAGAGGATGAAGGAGGTCCTCGGTGAGAGGCATGTTCTCTTGGAGAGGTCGTCACCGCCGGGGCAAAACCCTTTCTCACAAAACAAACAGATCAGGATTGTGAACTGGTGATTTTGCTATCCCCATTTTATATCTAAGGAAACTGAGTCACAGAGCTTAAGTCACTTGCTCAGGGTCACATTGGTAACAAAACAGTAATCCATACAGTTCATTAAAATTTTGAGTGCTTGTCGTGGCATTCACTTGGTCAAATGTTGTATGTGCATTAACTTAACCCTCACCACAACCTCTGAGTACTGTTATTACCGTCGTTTCCCAGATGAAGAACCTGAGGGTTAGAGAGGTTGTAGGAGTCCCCTGGAGACACAGCTGTTATGTATGGTGAGAAAGGATTAAAAACAAGCCTGCCAGGGATGAGCAGATGGCATGATGGTTATGTCAATGGACTCCCCGACTGCAGTTCAAGTCCCTTTGTACTAAGTGTATCATTTTACTTGCTTGCTTAAAACTCTCCTATGACTTTTACTCTTTCTGGGGTAAAATCCAAATTCCTTACAATGACCCGTTTCCACCTCTCTTTTCTTGTCCCCTAACAGAGCAGATTTCTCTGAGGCCTTTGTACTAAGTGTATCCCTGACTTAGAAGGCTCCCCAGACCTTTATGAAGCCAGCCACCTCGTCATCTGGGCCTCAACTTACACTGCTTAGTTTTTGATTACTGGTGGCTTAGAACCCATGCCAGGTGCATGTGCATGCGTGCCCCAAATCCTGAGAGAACAGAGAAGGGATTGTGGTGTGGCCATCTCCCCTGGGGGGTGATTTCCCACTTACTCTCTCTCTGGCAAGTGTATGTGCCTCATAGCAAAAATATCTCTAAAAAAATAAAATAAGTTAATCAAATAGCAATATAACTGATTATAACATGATTGCTGATAAATCTATAACATGAGTTCTCTCCTGTTTTCTAAATGCTATCTAGGTTATATAACTAATTACCTCTCTGATATTAAAAAGATTGTTTTCTTTAGAGAGAGATTTTTCCTATGAAGCATGTGTGCTCATCAGAGAGACAGAAAGTGAGAAACCACCCCCGGGGGTATGGCCCTGCTGCATCCCTTCTCCTCCATTCTCTTCTCAGGATGTTGGGCATGCATGCACGCACACCTGGCTTGAGTTTTAAGTCACCAGGTCCCGGATTCAAACCATGGTTGACTACGTGGGAGCCCAGCAACATAAACATTATGGCATCTGCTGGCTCCAATATTAAAAAGATTTAAAAATGTAAATCAGATCATTTTACTCGCTTGCTTCAAACTCTTCTATGACTTTTACTCTTTCTGGGATAAAATCCAAATTCCTTACAATGACCCGTTTCCACCTCTCTTTTCCTGTCCCCTGACAGAGCAGATTTCTCTAAGGCCTTTGTACTAAGTGTATCCCCAACTTAGAAGGCTCCCCAGACCTTTATGAAGCCAGCTACCTCGTCACTGAGGCCTTGGCTTACACTGCTTAGTCTTTCTGATTACCTGGTCAAGCACAGGTCTTTCATCACCCTCTTTATCCCAAAACTGTTTTACATAGCACATGAATACATTTTCATGATTATCTGTTCATCCTTTTTTTCCTGTTTATTCCTGTTTCCCTCTATTAGCATGTAAGTTCAAACAGAGTAAACACCATCCAAAGCTATAATCTCCCGTGGTCTCTTCTGAAGCCATCGTCTCTCATGTGGTAGGTACTTCATTTTGGCCAAATAAATGAAGGTCATACATAAAGTAAATAGCCCCTGCTTGACAGTTTGAATAGTGGAGGATATATTGAGGAGGGAAGTAGGAGGATACTAATGTGAAAATATAAAGATACTTGAACACTAGCCTAACCAGATTTTGTCTAGTAGTAACGCACCTACAGAGTGTCTGATAAAGGTAAACAAACATTGGTTGAGTGAATGGACAACAAGTATTATTAGTAGCTTGGCTCTTAGGCAAATTACCTAAACTTTCTGAACTTTAAATTCCTCCCCTATAAAGTGAAGATTAAAACTTACTTTACAGGGTTGGCCTATGAACTGAGAGAATGCACATTACATGCCCAGCACGTAGCCAGCATTTACGTTAGTTTCTTTCTTCTCACATATTGCTACGACTTTATAGTTTACCAAATTCTCATATGCTCATGACCTAATTTTATTTATACAACCTTCTACAGTACTTTCTCATTAGCTTCATTTTACACATGAAAAAACAGGCTCAATGATTGAGACATAGCTTCTTCAGGGAATGAGAAGCCAGTGGACATGTTTTATAAGCAGAGGAGTGGCATGATAAAAGCAGTGCTTTTTGAAGATTAATCCTATAAAATGGGCTGGACTGAAGAATCTGGAGAAATAGCACTTTGACTACTAGCATAAAAATGAAGTTTAAGGTGAGAAGGAACTCCAAAGGGAGACAGAGGAGTGTTTAAAGCCTAAATAACTTAATTAAAATGACTGAATAGTCAGATGGGGGAAGGGGGCAAGAAACAAAACAGAAAACTATTCAAGCACGCACAAAAAAATCTTTGGAAGGGGTTAGTGGTGGTGTTTTGGCTGAGGCAGCTGGCTCCCACATGGTAGACTACGGTGTTGGAGTCCCAAACCCATAGTTTAAGAAACACGCTGGCCACGTGCCCTCAATCCCAAAACGTTGTTGATGGGATTGGTGTGTGGCCATCCTCATGGGGAGTGCTTTTTCACTTTCTTTCTCTCCTTGTCTCTCTATGGAAAGCTAACGCGCCCTCTAGCAAATTTTTAAACAATCTCTCTCTCTCACTGGTAGTTTTCAAATTCAGTTGACTGAGAAACAATAGTAGCAACAACATAAACAATGAAAAAACCAAACTTGGCAAAATCATGGCAGAAGACCTTCCCTCCAACCCCTATCAGGAGTCCTGACAGATAACGGCAAACATCCGAGCTCTTAATCCCACCCGCGGTCCTGCACGACCACCTGGACCAGAGCATCCTCGGGAGTTCCTGATCTTGCGTTCTCCAGCAACAAGCTGGTGGAAGGAGGGTGGGGCGCTATGGCATTAAAAACCACGATTTTAAACTTTCAGCCTTTGGCTCCGTCGTCTTTTCCTTCTCTGGGGAATAAAAATAACCATTATTTTCTCTCCCTGCCTAGCTCTAAGACTGCAGACCCTCTCCAGACCCGCACAAAGAACCCTGCTTGCGGGAGCGCGCCCATACGCCCGAGCCGCGCCCGCTCCCGGCGCTCGGCGGCGGAGCGGAGCCGGGCGGCGCTGACGTCACTTCCGGCGCGCTGACGCTTACTCCGGCGTGCCGACGCCTGCGTCAGCAAAGAGCGGGGCTAGGGGTACCGGGTTTGAAGTCG
>NW_006159692.1:3899253-3900645 GCF_000334495.1 Tupaia belangeri chinensis
CTCGGTGCCTTTTCCTCTATAGACTTCGGAGTTCGCCCCTTGGCCCGCGGGCTTTGGGGCTCCCGGGGCTCCTAGTACGTGGGTCCGAGAATGTCTTTTTCTTGTTACTTGGACTCCTGGGCGCGTTCGGGCGGGTGTTTCTCTTTCTTCAAGATGTTGTGTTTTCTGGTTTCTCTTCCCCCTTTCAGTTCTAGGAGAGCCAGGCTTACCTTTCTCAGTATTCTAAGGCTGGTCTCTAACCTCCATTTCGTGGGAAAACTTGTTCGTAACTGTTGAAGAAGGCGGTTTTGAATGACTGTGAGCAGGTCTCTACCTAAGAGACCGTCCCATTGTGTCGGAGCAGTTGTTTCGTTAACGGCTTCGGAGTAGGTTTTTCTTCCTGATACTTGACAATATCATTCCTTCCGACCTTTAGAGTTAACAGTTCTCCGTCCACGTTGTAATCTTCAGCACCGTTTTCCTTCGTTAAGGCACGGGAGATATATCGCACATGTTAAATGATTTAAAAATATTACCGATCAGCTGGCAAGTCTAGGGAAACTGTAAGAAAAACTAACAAGGCGTGGCTTAACCTAAGAGGTAAATTCTCCTTTCCTCTGATCTGATGGAAGAGTTGAAAAACTTTTTGCGCAGAGGGGATAGTTAACAAGTTCTTCAGAGCCAAGGTAACTCGGGGCCTTCTGCCACGGAGGCCAAAGGAGAAGGATGATGAAAACAAATAGTTTTCATTCATTTTTCCCCCCCATGGGCCATTGAACACATTTCTTAAGCACATGATGTGCTCGGGCTTTATCTGTTTTTGCAAAGTAGCCCATCCTTTGACTCCCTAGATAGCTGATGAAATAGTGTGGGAAAAAGCCCAGGAGAGTTAACTGGGGGAGGGACTTTGCTCGGGAGCTGTAATGTGGGGCATTTGATTTTTATTTCACAGATTAATTAGTTCATTTAGTCTGAGGAAAATTATTTTTGCCATCTAAAACTGCTCTAAGGTAATACAAGCGGGATTTTCAGTTTTCACCAATACACAAAAGTATATATCCTAATTTGTTACCCTCTTGTATGATTACATAGACATGTACATTATAAATACGTTATTGCCTAAACTAAATGTAAGCTCTGCTTATGGGGGCGGAGGGGGGGTACAGTGTTGAAAGGGACCAGTACCTCCTTTCCTAGAGCAGACTGTTTCCAATCACAGGATTGGCTGTAGCTTTGTAGACACTGAATGAAAATATTTCAAAAGAGCCTAATCTGCTTTGGCCAACTCTAATCTATTTACAGTTTAGGACACCTACTATTTGTGAATGAATGAGCAGGTTTTGAAGGCTGCTTGCCTTTTGTTCTGGATATTGGGTTTCAAAGAGTATCTTTGTATAGATTACCCCCACACCC
>NW_006159692.1:3900796-3931887 GCF_000334495.1 Tupaia belangeri chinensis
GGAAAGAGTAGCCCATCCTTTGACTCCCTAGATAGCTGATGAAATAGTGTGGGAAAAAGCCCAGGAGAGTTAACTGGGGGAGGGACTTTGCTCGGGAGCTGTAATGTGGGGCATTTGATTTTTATTTCACAGATTAATTAGTTCATTTAGTCTGAGGAAAATTATTTTTGCCATCTAAAACTGCTCTAAGGTAATACAAGCGGGATTTTCAGTTTTCACCAATACACAAAAGTATATATCCTAATTTGTTACCCTCTTGTATGATTACATAGACATGTACATTATAAATACGTTATTGCCTAAACTAAATGTAAGCTCTGCTTATGGGGGCGGAGGGGGGGTACAGTGTTGAAAGGGACCAGTACCTCCTTTCCTAGAGCAGACTGTTTCCAATCACAGGATTGGCTGTAGCTTTGTAGACACTGAATGAAAATATTTCAAAAGAGCCTAATCTGCTTTGGCCAACTCTAATCTATTTACAGTTTAGGACACCTACTATTTGTGAATGAATGAGCAGGTTTTGAAGGCTGCTTGCCTTTTGTTCTGGATATTGGGTTTCAAAGAGTATCTTTGTATAGATTTCCCCCCCCCCCGACTCCCTTTGCCAAAATCTTGCTTTTAAAAAAGCCTGTTACATTTTCATGAGTTACTTCTGTGCTTAGTTTAGCAATATAGTAAGTTCAAGGAAGACATTTTGAGACATCTTGTGCATTTTGGGGGTACTGTCAATTCTTGACTTTCATCTGTGAATTCACTTTGAATGGCAAATTTAGTTCGAAGCTGGCCTTCCCCTGCATTTAACACACTTCTGTACTGACTTAAACCTCCTTTCTGTACTGTTGGTGTATGCTTGTGGAATAATACTGTTTTATGTGAAATAGAAGGAAGATAGAAAAACCATGCCAGAGTCAAGTCGAAAATGTTATTTACACCGATTATATCAATGTACATTACTGAGGAGAAACTAATATTTTTAGTTCCTTGTAAATGTTTCCAGCAGAAGCGGAATAGTACATTGGTACTATTCCTTCAGGTCAAGAAATCTGTGAACACTCTTTGACTTTACTTTCCCTCCTTCCATCCAGATAGTTATTAGTTCCAATCCTGTCTAGTCTACTTTCTCATATTTTTTCTAGCTAAGCGTTTTCATCTTTCTATACTGGTTACCACACTGCTACTCTGAGCCATGGTGATCTCCAGTCCAAGGAACCTGCAACAGCAGCCTCTCCTCTTCCTGCGTTTTGTGGCGTCTCATTCCAATATATTCCTCACTTCAACTGTATTATTTGCTAATGTGCAGATTTTAACATGGCCACTTTTCTGTTTTAAATCCTTTACTTATTTCTTATTGCCTTAGGATAAAGTCCAGATTTCCAAAGAAACATATCTTACCCAATCCTTTGTGATGTGGCTCCTGCCTCACCTTTTTTATTTCTTTAAGAATTATTTAATTTTGGGACCAGTAGTTAGCGTAATGGCTATGTCGCTGGACTCCCACGTAGTCGACTGCAGTTCGCATCCTGGATCCGGTAGCTTAAAACTCATGCTGGGCATGTGTGCATGCGTGCCCAAGATCCCGAGAGGAGAACAAAGGAGAAGGGATTGCGGCATGGCCATCCCCCCTGGGGGGTGATTTCTCGCTTTCTGTCTCTGTCTCTGTGGCAAGCGCACGTGCCCTATAGCAAAAACCATTCCAAAAAAAAAAAAAGAATGATTTAATTTTTAAAATTTTTTTTTTTTTTATTTTGGCTAGAGAGAGACATGGTGTGGGAAGAGTGAGGAAGCAAGCCACCAGGTCCAGGACTCAAACCATGGTTGGCCATGTGAGAGTGTCCAGCGCCCTAACCACCATGCCACCTGCTGGTCCCCCTGCCTCACCTTTTTGAACTTCATGTAGCCTCGGGTTCTCTGTATCTCTTCTTCCCCTCATCCTTCCTTCCCCAGAATCCATGATCTCATCCGTCCACTGTCTCTGAAATACTACTTTCCTCAGTTCAAGACTGGCCAATTCTTTTTTTAATTATTATTTTATTTATTCATTTATTTTAATTTGACGAGAGAGAGAGTGAGAGCGAGCGAGCGAACAAGAGAAAGTGAGAAAGCAAGCTGCCAGGTCTGGGACTCACACCGTGGTCAGCCATGTGGGAGTGTCCAGCACCTTAACGACCACGCCACCTGCTTGTCCCAAGACTGGCCAATTCTAATCTTAGGTTTTTTGACCTGAGTCTATATGTAACTTTGTTCAGGAGGCTTTTTTTGGTTTTACTTCATCTGAGCCATTTGCATCACTGTGTACCTCATGTCAGTCATAATATTTCCATGGGTTTTATTTTTCTTTTTTTAAGAAAGTGATTTTTGCTCTAAGGCATGTGCGCTCATACTTTTAATTGATTAATTGTGTTATTCTTTGCTGGACTGACATGAATTCTGCAAGAGTAGAGAATGTATCTTTGGACCAGCAAATGAAGTAATGAATAGATCTCTGGACTCATGTAGTCAACTGTGGTTCGAGTCCTAGCCACGGCAGCTTAAGCCTCATGCCAGGAGTGTGTGTGCCCAAGATCCCAAGAGAAGGACTTGTGGCATGTCTATCCATCCTGGGGGGGTGATTTCTCACTTTCTATCTCTCTGTTTCTCTGGGGAGTGCACATGCCCTATTGTAAAAATCACTCTCTCTAAAAATAAATAAATAAATAAAAGAATGTATCTTTTGTCTCTGTCCTGAGGAAAGTGCCTGGCTCCTTGTAGGTGTTTAGCACATTTTAAAAAATTGAGTAATTGAGCGACATTCCTTCTTGCTTTAATACCTTTTATGATTTTAACATAATTTATGTGTAGCAGAAGTTATTTCCAGTGTTTTCAGTGAATACTTCCTAATTTAAGTACAGTTTTCCCCTGGAAAGAAAAAACTGTTATGATAGTTTTGAATATTTGTTAGCATTATAATTAAAAAAACAAAGCAGTAGGTCCAGCTGGTGACAGATACTAAGACACTGTACTTACTCCACATGCTAGACTGCATTGTAGATCCAGGATTGGTTTCTGGTCTAACCTAAAGGCTGGGTTGGTGGTGGCTTCTGCTTAGAATCCTAGACTTGGGAGACTGAGGCAGGAGGATTGAGACAGCGAGATTTTGTCTTCAAAAAATACAATGAGGGCCAGCAGGTGGCATGGTGGCTGAGGCACGGGACTCCTACATGGCCGACCACAGTTCAAGTTCTGGACCTGGAAGCTTACTTTCTCACTCTCTCTGGTGGGTGCATGTCCCTTATAGCAAATTAAAAATAATGATAATAACAAATGAAATAAATTTTTAAAAAGACATATATGGGTCCAGCAGGTGGCATGGTGGTTAAGGCGCTGGACTCCCACATGGCTGACCATGGTTCAAGTCCCAGACCTAGTGGCTTGTGCGCTCTCTCTCTCTCTCTCTCTCTCTCTCTCTCCGGTGAGCACAGGTGGCCTATAGAAAATTAAATAAATAATTATTTTTAAAAAGGGAGACAAACGTTGGTCCAGCAGGTGACATGGAAGTTAAGGCAGCTTGATCCCACATGGCTGACTGCATGGTTCCAGTCTTGGACATGGCAGCTTGAAACTCACACAGGCACATGTGCATGTGTGCCCAAAAATTCTGAGAGAATGGAAGAGAAGGGATTGCTGTGGGGACATACCCCTCCCTCCCCCGGGGGGGGGATTTCTCACTTTCCTTCTCTGTCTGTCTGTTTCTCCCTGAAGAGTGCACGTGCCCTGTATGTGTGTGTGTGTGTCTGTACATATGTATTTTTTTTTTAATTTGCCAGAGGGTACCAGGACTTGTCAGAGAGAAATGGAGTGGGACAAAGTACCCACCAGTGGGTTTTAGTCACACTTCAATTCCTTCTTCTCTGTTTATCCAACCCTTTGGGATTTTGAACACACGTGTACACATGCTTGGCACGTTGGTTTCTTTTTTATTTCTTTCTCTTATGTTTTTGCTATAGGGTGGGTGCGAACACTGGAGAGAGATGGGGAGAGGAAAGTGTGAAATCATCTCCCAGGGGAGGTGGCTATTCTGTAATCCTTTCTCCATTCTTCTCCTGGGATTTTGGAACACATGCACATGTGCCTGGTGTGAATTTCAAGCTGCTAGGTCCAGGACTAGAACTGTAGTTAGCCATATCGGAATCTGGTACCTTAACCCACCATGCTATCTGCTGGCCCTTGGGCATGTTGTTTTTCAAGCCACCGGACCCTAGTTGGGTCTGCACAGTTGGCTTTGTGAGAACCAGCTCCCTGAACCAGAAGGCCATGGCACCAGCTCTTTTATTTTTTAAAATAATTTTAAAGTAAGTTTATAATAAATTCTATGATAGCACAGCCTTTTGGATATAGTGCATAGCAGATATAGTGCAACCCTGTATTTTGTGAGATCAGACTTTTTAGACTCTGTTTATAGTCTTATGAAGGCTTGGTTTTACAGTACTTTGAAAGATCCTGGCAAATTAGGACATGCATGGCTGATCCATGAGTGAGTTAAACCTTGTTAGAGTAGCTTTGTGACTCTCAAATTGCAAATGCAATCATAGCATTTGAAATTCTCCATAAAATGCAGTGAAATAGCTCTCAAAAATGTATGACTCTTTAGACCATTAATAAAAAAAAAAAAAAGACAGTATACAGATGTAGGAGTAGAGAACAATGTTGCCCTAAAGATGTGGGTGCTGGAAAAATCAGCTGAGCTCATTCATTAGCTACTTGACTTGCTCCCACAAAACCACCCTCAGCAGAAAAGCAAATTAGTGTATGTTACAGGCTTTCAGTGTTGCTCGCAAACAATTTAAGTCATAATTGTCGTATCTTTAATAACATTGTTTTGCTTTGTGAGGCTTTTCCCTCTAGTTGGACCAGAGCAGTAAAGGCAATCATAAGAGGGATTGTGGATAAGCTTTTTCATGGGTGGTGAATCTATAACTGTGTTGGGTTCCCATGGCTTAATATAGATTTTCTTTTTTTTTTCCTAATTGCCAGAAAGTGCATGCACTTGTCAGAGAGACAGAAAGGGGGAAAGCATCCCTCAGGAGGTGTGGTCATGCTGCAATCCCTTCTCCTCTGGGATCCATCCTGTTGGGATTTTGGGCAGACATGCACATGTGCCTGGGGTGTGTTTCAACCAGCCAGGACCTGGATTCAAATTACAGTTGGCCATGTGGGATATGGCTCCCTCGATGATTCATGCTCGTGGACAGAGCAAGCCCAATACATTCTTCTTCTTCTTCTTCTTCTTTTTTTCTTTTAGAGAGATTTTTTGCTTTAGGGTGCTTGTGCTTGCCAAGACAGACAGAAGGTGAGGAATCATCCTTGGGGGTACGGCCACTCCTCAGTTCCTTTTCCATTTTCCTCTTGGGATTTTAGATGTGCATGCACACGTGCCTGGCGTGAGTTTCAAGCCGCCAGATCCAGGACTTGAACCTCAGTCGACCACGTGGGAGTCCATTGACGTACCCATTATGCCATCTGCTGGTACTATATTCTTTTTTTTTTTTAAGATTGTTTTTGATACCTTTGCCTGTTTATGCCCCAGTTGATTAAGTTGATAGTAGCTGTACATTGGGTAGATTATAGGAATACAATTTTTCTTTGACTAAATAGAAAGAACTTAAAAAATAGTTTTCCCTCAGTTATCTGTACTCTAAAGATTGTGTCTAAAATGTCTAGGTAAAATGTCTAGGTCAAATATGATTGTATTCTTTTAGAAGCCATACTTAATAGATTTGTGACATATACCTTTGCATTTGAAAACTATGTAATTATTCACAAAGGATTTAAAGAAAAGGGGGAACAAGCCCACTTATAGAAGAAACAAATTGCTACATCTGAGTGGAATTTTGTTCTGCCTTGTTAATTCTCTTTGCACTTGTGATACTTCAGAGAAACATTGTTTCTACAGGCCTATTTTGCTGAATGAAAGGAAATTTTTTTTTTTTTTTTTACTAGGATCCATGTGCTTGCTGGAAAGAGAGAGACAGAGACAGTGAGAGGGAAAGTGAGAAATTACCCTCAAAGAGGAATGGCCATGCCACAATCTCCTGTTCTCTATTCTCTTCCCGGGATCTTGGGCACGCATGCACACATGCCCTGCATGAGTTTCAAACCACTGTGTTCAGGACTCAAACCAAGAGCCGCCATGTGGGAGTCCAGCAGCATGACCACTACGCCATCTGCTGGCTCAAAATTTTGTGTTATAAATAGGGTAAGTTTAGTAGATCTTTCCTACAAATGGGGAAAGTGCTGATATTGACAAATGGATATAAATTACCTATGTGGGACAGCTTAGGTTTGCCAGACCTACTTTGCTACTGCTAATTTTCATTATAAGGCTGATAGGAGGGTCTATTGTAAATTATAATTTATCAGATATTTTATGCTTCCAAAAATTAGAGGCAAAAGGCCAGGAAAAGTAGAGAAGAAATATATAGAAGCATTTCCACTCCTATGATCTATCCTCCGTGTTTTTGTTTTGTTTTGTTTTTTGTTTGTTTATTTGTCAAAGTACTTGTATGAAGTTTATTTATTAAATTTGTTTCATTATTTATTTATTTTTTTAAGAGAGTTTTTTTGCTGTAGGGCATGTGCACTTGCCAGAGAGATAAGACAGAAAGTGAGAAATCACCCCCCAAGAGGGGGATGGCCACACCACAGTCCCTTCTCCTATATTCTCCTCTTGGGATTCTAGGCATACACACAAACACACACACACACACACATACACAGGCACACATGTGTTTTAAGCCACCAGGTCTGGGACTCAAACTGTAGTCAGGTACGTATGAGTCCAGTAATGTAACCATTACACCATCTGCTGGTCCCTATTGTCTCATTTTTAAATTGTGGTGAAGCAATATAAATTTCACCATTTTAGAGATTTAAAAAATGTTTAATCCTCTATGAAGTTTTTTTAAATTTTATTTAGAGTTTTGCTACAGAGCGTGTGTGCTTGCCAGAGAGATGGAGAGAGACAGAGAGACAGAGAGACAGAAAACAAGAAATCACTCCTCAGGGGGGATGGCCATGCCATGATCCCTTCTCTTCCATTCTCCTCTCTGGACTTTGGGCATGCATGCACATGCACCTGGTGTGAGTCATAAGCTACTGAGTCTGGTACTCAAACTGCTATTGACTACATGGGAGTACAGTGGCATAACCATTACACCATTTGCTGGTTCCAGTCCTCTATGAAGTTTTTCTTTCTTTCTTTTTTTTTATTTTTTTTAAAGATTTCTTTCTTTTTCTCTCTCTCTTTCTTTATTTCTTTTCTTATTTGATCAGAGAAAGACAGAGCAAGAGAGTAAGAGCAAGAGAAGGAGAAAGAGAAAGTGAGAAAGCAAGCTGCCAGGTCCAGGACTTGAACCACAGTGAGCCATGTGGGAGTCCAGCACCCTTGACCCTCACTCCACCTGCCAGCTCCTGCTCTATGAAGTTTTAAAACCACAGATGTTTCTACTGGAACCTAGTCTGTGTTATGTATTTACTTAGTTTTGTTTTATATTTGCCAGTGGGCATATGTGCTTACTTGAGAGCAACTGTTTCTTTAGGGAATGGTCATGATGTAATTTCTTCTCCATTTCTCCCACCTTTTGGGATTTTAGGTACACATTTACATGTGCCTGGCTTGTTTAAGCCATCAGGTCCAGGACTCGAACCTTGGAGTTGCCCATGTGGGATCGAGCCTCAACCATTATACCATCTACTGGCCCTGTGCTATCTTTAAAATAATCTATGTTAAATTTTAGCCTACGTAGTAAGGAATATATACATTTTTCCTTTTGTTATTGTCTGAGGATGTGTGCATGTGTGGAAAAAGCGAGCACGTGCATGTACTCCCTACTGGGATGTGGTCGTACCGTAATCTTATTTCCTCCATTTTTCTGTCCCATCAGGATTTTGGGCACCCACTTGCATGCACCAGAGTGTTTCTCAAGATTTCAGGCCAGGATTTGAATTGCGGTTGGCTCTTGGAGATCTGGTTTCCTATAACTTCTCTTAACTACTGCATTCAGGGCCTGCTCTACTATACTTTTTAGAGTTTTGTTTTTTTTTTTTTGCTATAGAGCGCGTGCGCTCGCCAGACAGACAGAGATAGAAAGTGAGAAATCACCCTCCAGGGGGGATGGCCACGCCGCAGTCCCTTCTTGTCCGTTCTCCTCTTGGGATCTTGAGCACACATGCACATGTACCCGGCGTGAGTTTCTTAAGCCACTGGGTCCTGGACGCGAACTGTGGTCGACTACGTGGGAGTCCAGTGACATAGCCATTATGCTAACTGCTGGTCCCCTGCTCTACTTATTCTTTTTTTTTTTGAGAGGTTTTTGCTATAGGGTGTGTGCTCGCCAGACAGACAGAGACAGACAGAGAGACGGAAAGCGAGAAATCACCCCCCAGGGGGGATGACCGCGCCGCAATCCCTTCTTCTCCATTCTCCTCTCGGGATCTTGGGCACGCATGCACGCACACGCGCCTGGTGTGAGTTTAAGCCACCGGGTCTGGGACGCTAATCACGGTCGACTATGTGGGAGTCCAGCGACATAGCCATTACGCTAACTGCTGGTCCCATCTACTTATTCTTTAAAATAAAGTTGGACAAGAGTTTATTGGTTGTTGAATCAGGGATGGAGGGTAGAAAAAAATGTCCTGAAAGAAACAGCATGACTTGATTTGAGTTTTCCACCATTTATCATTTATTTCACCAGTATTTTCTGAATACTTTCTATGTTCTAGGGGGTAGAGATAATGCAGAGAATAAAAGTAGAATGTCTGTTTTCATCGAGCTTATGTTCTGGTGTGGTGATGGGGAAATGTAACTTACCTAGCGTGCACCTGGGCTTGCACCTGGCTTTGGTGTAGTTTCACATCTCTATATTGGTTCTTAGTGTTCTATGTGGTATCTTTATCTACTTTCTTGTTTTAAAGAACCACATTGACATACTTTCAGACTATCCACAGTATGAACTAGAAGGCAAACATTTTAAAATACTAGTCTACAGAATTTCTGGGAAGCTGTTTCTTAGATTTTATTGCATAGTGATAATATGTAGGAATTAGTACTATATTCATACCAAATATTTATTCTCTATTTCCTAAGTAACACAGAAGAGTAAAAATTAAAATAGTCTCTTTAAAATGTTACTGCCCTTTTGCTACATGTGAAAAAATGAATAATGATATGTACAAGCCTGACTGTTCTCTTTTAGTGAAAGTTATAAGGTCATTCCTGTGATGTAGTCTGTCGGCTGACCTTTCCAATATTTTCAGAGTTTAAATTTATTCTGAAAACATTGATTTTTTTTTTTTTTTTGAGTCCCTAAATGATTGGGGAAGTGGAATACAACATGTACTTGTTACTGGCTGTGAAGTAATAAACTCTAGGACATGTTCATAGTTGAAAATGAGTGAAATTCCTTTCTGTTTATTTTTATATCTTTACCATTATGAGTTATAAACTTCTGGAGAGCAGAAAGATCAGATTGTAGCTATCTACAAACTTCCATGTATCTGTTCCTTTTTCTTGGCCATCTTTAGAGCAGTTGTCTGAAATTACAGGGTGGTAAAATAAACAGCAGTCACATATTATGTAATTATTTCTCTGAGTTGAAATTCAGGTTGAAAATGGGCCAAATTCTTACCATCAATAGACTTATAACCAATGGATATTGTCAAATATAATCGCTTTATTTTTAAATGTAAGTTATTCTTCTACATTCTTTGGTAACTTTCATTCAACTTGATATCTATTACCTCCACCATCTGTTCATACTTCAAGAGAGTGAAGAATGACATTCTTTTCTGCTAGCTGTTCTGCAAGAGAAGTTTTAGCCAGAGGAAGTGCTGCTGTAAGTACGTGTTCTCTCAGCCTGCCTCCTCTTGAACTTCTCTTCTCTTACATCTAGCATTCTTCAGACCTCTTCTTACCAAGACTGACCTCCAGTGTATACTGGCCCTGTCTCATGCCCTCTTCCCTCGCCCCACCAGTTCACTGGACCAGCCTTTCCCTTTGTGGCCTGGCCCTGGTGCTTCCCCTGCTTGCCTCATGGCTGGCTACCCTGGGGGAACAGGGCAGACTGCCCTCTTGTCAGATCCTTGCAGGCTCATCCCTTTGTTCTTGCTTTTGTGTGGTGTCTAACCTGCTGTACTGAAGAGAGAAATTGAGAATTCCAAAAGGGGCTTTGAATCAAGAGAACCAAGAGTGAATTTTTGTGTCCCGATTCTTCTATTCAGGGAGGCAAATTAGGCTACCCACAAATGGGGAGAAGTGAGGGCAGACATGCTCAGAATTGGATGAGTGAGCTGATCTGCCTCCCTCCGGGCAGCTGGCTGGTGGGGGAGCAGAGGTGACATACCCAGTATTGGGATAAAGGCTCTGCAGAAAGGAGAGGCAAGGGGAACTGTGTGGCGGAGGGACAGGATCAGGGTTAGGTTAGACGGGTCAAAGACTTCGGGCAGGGCATGGTTCTAAATGAAGCTGGGTAGCAGGGACTGAAGGGAAGTTTAGGAAGGATAGGGATTATTCAAGGAAAATACGGTACACTGCATGACTTCTGTCCTGAGCTGTTTGGAACAGGTATGACTGCCTTATTGTTCAGAATGCTGAAATAGTGCTCTGCTGGTTTTGACTTTCTGAAATGTTGCCTTAGCTCAGTTCCGTTACTTTTATAGCTTTTAAAAGATGTGATATAGCTGTTACAGGTTAAGGATGTGTCTCAAAGGTAGTAAGAAAAATTATACAGCAGTCCTTTCTTTCCTTAAAATTGATGCTTAAATTTGTCTCAAAGAAACCTTCACATTTTCTTATTCATAATTTTAGTTATGATAAGCGCTAAGCACTTAAATATCTGACTACTGTCCAGAGTATTAAAGGGGACAAAAAGAAACATTGAAGAAGGTGAAATGTAATGAGCATAGGACATACTGTGACAGATTAACACACGAGAGACCACAAAGCATAATAAATACCTAAGTGGCTCTTCAAAGTAAGAAGTCAGGTGTGTTTCAGAAGAGGAAATAATCTCTCTTGTATAGTAGTCTGGAAGGGTTTCAGGAACCTTAAAGATCTTCGCTGAACCTTGAAGAGTGGGAGCTAGCTGAAGAATTAAGAGAAGACATTCAAAGTAGAACTGTAGACAGAGTTATGGAAACCAAAAGCACGTATGTTTGGGAGTACTTACTTGTTTTGGATTACTATCTGGTAGCCAGACATTGAAAGTTTCAGAGTGATAATGATTTGACCAAAAGGTGCTTTAGGAAGTTAGTACAGCAGGACCAGCAGTTAGCGTAATGGCTATGTCACTGGACTCCCACATAGTTGACTGTGGTTCGAGTCCCGACCCCGGTGGCTTAAACTCACGCCGGGCACGTATGCGTGCATGCCCAAGATCCCAAGAGGAGAATGGAAGAGAAGGGATTGCGGCGTGACCATTCTGCCTGGGGGGTGATTTCTCCCTTTCTGTCTCTCTGTCTCTGTCTGGCGAGCGCACGTGCCCTATAGTGAAAATCTCTCCAAAAAAAAAAAAAAAAAGGAAGTTAGTACAGCAACAGGATCACACTCAGTACGGTCATGCCCAGCAGCTGTGTGGCACTGAGGCAACCACATGGATTAGATTTTGGGGTTATATAGTGGCTGCAGTTTAAACACAATAATATGAGGAGCAGTCCTCAGAGAGTTCATGGAAGATATGTATTATCTTCCATGAACTATGCATGGATTTTAAACTATTTTTTCCCACCAAAAATAAACTTGTATTTAATCCATTTTCTTTTTTTTTCTTCTTTTTTTTTTTTTTTTTTTTTGAGAGTTTTTTTTTTTTTCCCCCCATAGGGGATGTGTGCTTGCCAGAAAGAGAGAGAGAGAGACAGAGAGACAGAAAGCGAGAAATCACTCCCCGGGGAGGATGGCCACGCAGCAATCCCTTCTCCTCCATTCTCCTCTCGGGATCTTGGGCATGCACACACACGCCTGGAGTGAGTTTAAGCCACTGAGTCCGGGACTCAAACCATGGTCGACTACATGGGAGTCCAGCAATATAGCCATTACTTCATCTGCTGGTTCCTTTAATCCATTTTTCTAGAGACTTTTATTCAAGGGAGATTTTTGCTAGAGGGCATGTGCACTCACTGGAGAGACAGACAGAAAGTGAGAAATCACCCCCTAGGGGGAATGGACACACTGCAATCCCTTCTTCATTCTTCTCTCAAGATTTTCGGTGCACACATGCCTGGCATGAGTTTTAATTCACCAGGTCTGGGATTCAAACTACGGTCAACTATGTGGGAGTCCAGTGATGTAACCATTACGCCATCTGCTGGTTCCAAACTTATTTTTTGTTTTTTAAATAACGATAGTGTGTGTGTGAGCGTAAGCAAGAGAGAGAAAACACTCAACAGAATCTTACCATGCTACTGTCCTCTTTCCCCAGCCCTCCAGTTTCTCAGGATCGCGGGCACCTGTGTGCACCCAGCACGTGTTCAGGCCAGTCTCACAATCTAAATTAGGAGCCAGCCATGTGACTTCCAGCACTGCAGTGCAGTGCTGTATGGGCTGGGGGGCCTGGACCGGGCCCCACAGACTTGTCAAAGTCCTCTTGTATATAATTTCCTAAGGGAGAAACTGGTGAGAGATGAGCACCCCAGTACTAAATCTGGGAGTATTCATATTAAGGGTGATAAGAATAGGGGCCAGGCGATGGTACAGCAGGGATACAGCTGGACCCACATGAGGAATGTCTTGGGTTCGTGTCCCTGGACCTTCATGTACATGCTAGGCTCATGTGAGTATGCCCACAGTCCAGGCTGGCTGAGATAGTGGATTGCAGTGTGAAGACCTGGCTGAGGGGTGCCCCTCTCCTTGTGGAAGAAATAAACCTCAAAAAACAAAAAGTATCCTAAGAATAAGAGATACAAGGATAGAAGAATTTGGAGAACATTTAATATACTGTGAGAACTTAGAAAGGAAAGCACTTTAAGAACGAGGCGCTTGATGGTACCAGCTATCATAGAAGAGTCAAGGCAAATTGAGTTTCTTCTTTTGTTTTTTGTTTTTCTTTTTTGGAGAGGTTTTTGCTATAGGGCACGTGTGTTTGCCAGACAGACAGAGAGAGACAGAGAGACAGAAAGCGAGAAATCACCCCCTGGGGAATGGCCGTACCACAATCCCTTCTCCTCTTGGGATCTTGGGCACGCGCGCACACGCGCCCGGCGTGAGTTTAAGCCACCGGGTCTGGGACTCGGACTGCAGTCGACTATGTGGGAGTCCAGCGACATAGACATTATGCTAACTGCTGGTCCCAAGACAAACTGAGTTTCTGAGAAAACTATTGGATTAGCCTATAGGTGTGATATTTCAGCAGTACAGAAAGATAGAAACTTGATTATAAGGGTTAAATTGTATATCATAAGGAAATTAAAGTGATTTTAAACACTTGTTTAAGATGCTTGGCAATAAAAAGGAAATGTTCTAGAAAGTGGAGGGGAAGCAGTATATTATTAGAACTTTGCATATTGAACAAGAGAAGGGAATGGATTAGCAACAGTGATTTGAGATATTGGAGAAAGGATTGCCAGAGGGTACATGAACTTGATGGAGAGGCAGAGAGATAGAGAGAAAGGGAAAGCGAGTGGGGGTGCATAGTCTTGCAATCCCTTTTCCTCCATTTCTTCCTTTTGGGATTTTGGCGGGCATGCTTGCACACATACTCAGCATGTTTCTGCTGGGCCTAGGTCTTGAACCATGGGGTCAGCCATATGGGATCCACTTGCCTTACTACCAGGCTATAGGCTGGCCTGAGACAGGAAAATTAAATGAAGATAGAAAGGTACCAAGACAAAAGTGAGAAATTTTGGGCCAGCCAGTGGTGTGACTGTATGGTTTGTGTCCCAAATACCCTGTGGCTTGAAGAACATGCTGGGTGCATATACACCTGAGCCCAAAATTCTGAGAGGAAAATGGAGGAGAAGGAATTGTGGTGTGATCATCCCTCTGGGGGGTCCATTCTCACTTCCTCACCCTTTACCCCACCCCCTCTCCAGCAAGCACACGTGTCCTATCATGTAACACATTACTAAAAATTAAAAAAAGAAAGAAAGAAAGAAGGAAGGAGGACTCTTCATCTGAAAAGGGATAGGACCAGCAGATGGCATGATGGTTAAGGTACTAGACACCACATGGCCAACAGCATGGTTCTAGTCCCAAACCAGGTAGTTTGAAAAACATGCTGGGCACATGTGTATGTGTGCCTAAGGTCCCAAGAGAATGGTGGAGAAGAGATTGTGGGATGGCCATCCTCCCAGGGGATGACTTCTTCCTTTCTCTCATACTCTCTCTGTCTTTTCCAGTGACTACCCTAGAGAAAAAAAAAAAAAAACAACAAAGAAATGAGAGGATAAATGTAAAGACCAATCCTTTAGAGTTTTGAGGAAAGAATTTGAGACAGTTTGTATTCCACAGCCTTAAGATCCACTCAGTCAAGTGGGTAGGAATATCGATTTTTTTTCCTTTCTTTTTTTTTTTTTTTTGGATAGGTTTTCGCCATAGTGTATATGTCCTCACCAGAAAGACAGAGAGAGACAGACAGAAAGTAAGAGATAACCCTGCAGGGGGAATGGCCTTGCTGCAATCCCTTCTCTTCCATTCTCCTCTCAGGATCTTGGGCACACACGCATACGTGCCTGGCGTGAGTTTAAGCCACTGGGTCCGGGACTTGAACCGCGTCGAGTACATGGGAGTCCAGCGACATAGCCTTTACACCAACTGTGGTCCCAGGAATATCTATTTTAATGTGTTGGGAATAGTAATTGGGGCTTGAGGAAACTGGAAATGACTTGGGAAAACTTTTGAAAATTGTCACTTTTTTCCCTATTTTTTCCTAACTTCTTGTATATGGATTTATAAACATACTAGTATTACATCTTCCTTAGTGTGTTTATTTTGCAACCAGCTTTTCTTTTGGTCATAATGAGTAGAAACTCCGTCATGGACAAGGGAATTATGGAGTAGTTGAAATCTTGCCAGAAGTGTAATCTGACAGACCTGGCATCAAACAAATTGAAGAGATAGGACAAACATTATGTTATGTTTTTTTTTTTTTTTTAAAAAAAAGCACTTTCCCCCCTAAAAAAAAAGTAAAGCTATAAAATGTGGCTAAATGATCTAGTTTTACCCTTCAAAATAAGAGGTTAAGCAGTTAAGTAACTTTCTCTTGCAAATGACAGAAGTAAGACTTTTTTTTTTCTTTTTCTGTATATAGGGTTTGTGCACTCATCAAAGAGAGACGGAGACAGAGAGGAAAAGTAAGAAATGGTCACATCACAGACCCTTCTCCATTCTTATCTTGGGATCTTGGGCACATGTTGCCTAGTGTGATTTTCCTTTTTTTCTTTTCGAGAGTTTTTTTTTTAGAGGGCATGTTTGCTCACCGGAGAGAAACAGAGAGAGAAAGTGAGAAATCACCCTCTTGGGGAAGGGGGTGGCCTTGCCTCAATCCCTTCTCTTCCAGACTCCTTTTGGGATTTTGGGCATGCACTCACACGCATCTGGCTTTATTTTTAAACTCCCAGATCTGGGACTTGAACTGTAGTCAATTATGTGGGAGTTCAGCAACATAACCATTCCACCATCTGCTGGGTGTTCTCTCCACCCCTCTGTTATTTTTCAAGCCTCCGGGTCTGAGACTCAAACCGCTGATTTGGATATGTGGAATCTATTTACCTTAACCTCTACGCCACCTGCTGGCCCCAGAACTAGAACTTTTAAAGGTCTCCTAGCTTCCAATTTGGTTCTTATCTATTTTACCACTGTTTCTTGAAGGAATGTCTTCAGTCTGTGTGAACTATATACATTATGAAAGAGCCCAGTATTGTTATAAAGAATACATGTAGTATATATGAGTCTATTAATAACTTTACTGTAGCATAAATCTGACCTGAGACTAATATATTATTTATAATAAAACTTATTTAAATATATAATTTTTTTTTTTTTTGGAGAGGTATTTGCTACAGGGTGCATGCACTTGCCAGAGAGACAGAAAGTGAGAAATCACCTCCCAGGGGGAATGGTCATGCTGCAATCCCTTCTCCATTCTCCTCTCGGAATCTTGGGCATGCATGCACTAAGCTACCGGGCCCAGGACTCAAACTGTGGTCGACCACAGACTTCAGCAATGTAACCATTACACTATCTGCCGATCCCTCTAAATATGTAATTTTTTATAATTTTGCCTGCCACAGAATGCACTGGGTTGTCAAAAGTCATGACATATGTTTCTATGCAAAAATGCATCATAACTTTTCCAATGACTCAATAGAAAATTTAAAATGAATATTTGTCTTGATGCTTACAGAAAGTTCTTTGGAAGTGTTCAAAATTTCCTTTTGTAAATTTCTTTTCATTGATCAGAGGCATTCAAAATCATGTCATGGCAATAAACAAATATTTATCTAGTATTCAAGATATTTGTTGTGAAGGTTCAAAGAAACTTCTCATGAACTGAAACAACACAACCTTCTTTTTTTTTGGAGAGGGAGGTTTTTGCTATAGGGTGTGTGCACTTGCTGGAAAGACAGACAGAGACAGAGAGACAGAAAGCGAGAAATCACCCCCCGGGGGATGGCCACGCTGCAATCCCTTCTCCTCCATTCTCCTCTCGGGATCTTGGGCACGCACGCACACGCGCCCAGTGTGAGTTTAAGCCACCGGGTCTGGGACTCGAACCGCGGTCGACTACGTGGGAGTCCAGCGACATAGCCATACCACGCGCGACCCACTCGAAAACCCTCAAAAAAAAAAAAAAAAAAAAAAGCATCAAAAATAAGATAGCCAGACATTGAAAGTTTCAGAGTGGTATTGATTTGACCAAAAGGTGCTTTAGGAAGTTAGTACAGTGGGACCAGCAGTTAACGTAATGGCTATGTCGCTGGACTCCCAAGTAGTCAACCGCGGTTCGAGTCCCAGACCCAGTGGCTTAAACTCACGCCGGACGTGTGTGCGTGCGTGCCCAAGATCCCGAGAGGAGAATGGAGGAGAAGGGATTGCGGCGTGGCCATCCTCCCCAGGGTGGGGGGCGGGGCGCTGTGATTTCTCGCTTTCTGTCTCTCTGTCTGTCTGGCAAGTGCACACACCCTATAGCAAAAACCTCTCCAAAAAAAAGAAACTTGGTACTGTTATCACTCCAGATACTTGGAAAGATGGTACAAGAAATACCACAGAAAGTGGTGGAAGAAAGCTGAATGAAAATAAATCTTTGACTTCTAAAAAAAAAAAAAGCAAGATTTGACACATATGGAAAGAACAAGTTCTTTACTTGCACAATTTGTAAAAGTTCTGTGTGCACAAACCGGGTTCTCATTACTGCCAGGGCTGTGCCTACAAAAAGGGTATCTGTACAATGTGTGGGAAAACTATAAGCAAACATCTGTCTAGATGTGTACATAGAATTTCTGGCTTTCTGGGACCAGCAGTTAGCATAATGGCTATGTGGCTGGACTCCCATGTAGTCAACCGCGGTTGGAGTCCAGAAACTGGAGGCTTAAACTCATGCTGGGCGCATGTGCGTGCATACCCAAGATCCCGAGAGGAGAATGGAGGAGAAGGGATTGCAGTGTGGCCATCCCCCCTGGGGGGTGATTTCTCACTTTCTGTCACTGTCTTTCTGGTGAGCGCACACGCCCTATAGCAAAAACCTCCCCTCCCCCCCCCAAAAAAATTCTGGCTTTCTTTACGATTTTATTTTCTGCTTTGAATTTTCAAAGCATGATACAGAAGTTTAGTTTACAAAATAACATGTTTTAAGATAAATAATTAAGTATAAACCAGGGAAGTTGATTGTATTCCTTCTTTTGCTCACCAGAAGTTCTGAACAGCCATATTGTAATTAATCTTCCACCTTAAGTGATTATTTTCCTTACTAGCTTCTATTGGAACTGAAATAAGTGGCAATTTCAATGAAAAATATTTACCATTTCTGTATGTACTTATTATTTTATGTTATTTGTATAATTCTTATTCTCTGTTTCTACTTCCTACATGCTACAAAAAATGAGGAGAATATTGTTATTTTGCTGTGAACTTGACATCCACACTTAAAATTCTAACCTCATTTCCTTGCTTATTCTTAGAACCAACAGTCTCTTCATTAGTTGCAGTTTCATAAGCTTTTTACATGTTTGAGACCATTATTATTGAATGATTTATTAACAATTAGCTCAAGCCGTATTAAAGACAAGCTGGATTGATTTGTAATTTTTAAAATTTGCCCATGAAACCCAAGTGCCAGTTTCTTTCATGTGTAAGCAAGAACACAAGGAACACCCATATGCCCAAATGAACACACTAAATTTCAGAAAACCACATATTGTATATATTACCTTGAATTTAAATTGTCATAAAGTTAGATTGTCCATGTTGACATGTAATGAAAAGAAATCCCTGCTCTTTGGGAAAGCTCTTTGGACCACAAATAAATAAACAAACAAAAAAATGTTTAACCTCCTCCTCCAAAAGAAATAAATAGTAAAAAAAAAAGAAAAGAAAAGAAAAACAAATTAATTTTGTTTAAAAGATCCACTTATTCTAGCCAGGAAGCCACTTTTCTCCGATTACATGTGGCATCCACTTTATCTTGTAGAGACTAATGAACAGTGTGGTGGGGGAGCTAGACCTAGACGCCATTGCACAGGTGGTAGCATTCCTTGTGACTTTGCCTCTCTGAGACCTTAGGGTTTTCCTGTATTCCAGAAACAAAGTGACAGTTTTCCTTGCCTTCTGAAATGAGGAGATCCTGATTTCATCCCGTTTTTTTCATGGGGTAAATGGCATAACTGGGATTTGAACCAAGGCACTATGGAATTTGTGTCATTTTGCTAAATGACTTTATAAACTCTTTGCTTGGGTATCTTATTGTCATTTTGGTCACCTCTGTACAAATAACTCATCTCCCAATATGCCTTTAGTCTCAGCTTACTCCTGAACTTTAGATTTCTGTTCCAGCCGCCCTTTGTGATCTCTCCTAATTGTACTGTCCCTATCATCTTTTTCTGTAATATTCCCTCCACGGGTTCTTCCCTTTTTTTTTTTTTTTTTTTTTTTTTTAATTGTTAGGCATAATTTTCCAGGGAGAGGTAGAGAGACAGGGAGAAAAAGAAAACCACCCCCACACCCCCCTGGGGGCGTGGTCATTACACCCTTCTCTTTCATTTCTGCATCTTTGCTGGCATCTTGGGCACACAGGCAGTCAAGCCTGATGTGTTTTTCAAGCTACCAACCCTGGGATTCAAACCACAGTCAGCTGTGTGGGATCCAGCACCCTTAACTGCTAGGCTGTCTGGCCAACCTCTCTTTCTTTTAATGACATCTTTATGAAGTAAGATTCAAAATGTCAGAATCATTTCAACACTCTTGATATGTCATGTGTTTTTTTTTTTTTTTTAAAGAATTGTTTTAATTTAATTTTATTTATTCATTCATTTATTTTAATTTGACCAGAGAGAGAGAGAGAGAAAGAGGAAAAGTGAGAAAGCAAGCCACCAGGTCCAGGACTCGAACCATAGTTGGCCATGTGGGAGTATCCAGCACTTTAACCATCAGGCCACCTGCTGGTTCCTGTTTATTTTTGTTTCATTGTCAAAGGCTATATGTGTTCACCAGAGAGAGAGGGGAGAGTGCACACATGAGAGAGAGATCACCTCAATGGGACATGGTCATGCCACAGTTCTTTTTCCTTATTTCTGTGTCCTGTCAGGATTTTAGACGTACACACACACACGTGTGCCTGGTGTATTTTTCAAGCCACCAGGACCAGGACTCTTAACTATGGTCGGCCATGTGGAATTCGACTCCTGGTGAACTATACTTGACTACTGTGCTATGAGGCTGGGCAACATTTCATTTAATTACTCTACCCTGTGTGTTATCCATCTGTGTCATCTCTGGGAACTTTTTATTCTGTGTCAATACCATAGTTTAAGTCTGTGCTTTTTACCTAAAATTCCCCATAAGTTGTGTTCCATTTTACTTCATGTTCCACATGTTGCCAGATCACTCTGAAGCAAAACTCTTGTCCCATCTTCACTCAAATACCTTCGTGGTTGCACTGTATAGATTCCTGGGTGTCACGGTGAGGCTCCAGCTACTTCTATAGTTCTTCTCCCACTGTTCTCTTAGTGTGCCCTGAGTTACACCATGCTGTTATTCACTTCTCTAAATATACTCCTTTTCTTACTGTGTGCTTTTGCTTATTATATTTACTTATATATTTAGTTTAGTTTGTTATAGGATGCCCATGCTAGCCTGAAAGAGAGCGAGCGAGCAAGCATGCACCCCTGTGGGTATGGTCACACCCTTCACCTCCATTTCTCTATCCTTTTGGGATTTGGGGCACACAGGAACACATGCCTGGCATGTTTCTCAAGCTGCTGGGTCTGGGACTCTAACCATATAGTTGACTATGTGTTGGAGCTAACTGCCTTAACCCCCACACCATGGGCTAGTCATTTCTTTCATACTTCTTTCTTTTCAGTATTACACAGTTAGGCAGGTGGTATTTGTTCCCTCCTTTCACACTCCTCAAAGCACTTTGTCCTTCTTTTTGATGTGTCTTATTGTACCCTGTGTTTGTAATTGTCTACTTGCCTTACCCACTTCCCCAACTCCAATAGCAAGTTCCTGGAGAACAGATACTAGGCATCTCATACAATCCTTGTATAGCTCTTTGTTTGTAGATGCTCAGTAGTTTATTGACTCAAACTTATGTATGTGAGAAAACACATTTCAGAGTAACCATTATGTTTTTGTTATTTTAGACTTGATCGTCTCTTTATCTTACTGGATACTGGCACGACTCCAGTTACAAGAAAAGCTGCTGCACAGCAACTTGGAGAAGTGGTGAAGCTTCATCCCCATGAACTAAATAATCTCTTATCTAAAGTAAGGACGCCTTTTTTCCCTTTAGTATAGTACATTTGTAGAGACTTGTCTGTGGTAGAACCACAAATATAAAGATAGAAATCATTTTAAGTAACAATTTATAATCTCCAAATTCCATTACATAGCTTAATATTTCTGCAATTATTCAAGAAATGTTATTTCTTTTTTTGCCAGAAGTTTTAAAATAACTTTTTTTTAATGAACTCAGTCTAACTATTTAAGGAATTTGACAGTATAGAACCTTTTATACATGGCACAGATTTGAATCTGACCCAGTTTGGTAATGAACTAAGTTGTAAATCTGGTTTGTTAGTGGTCAAACTTGTTCTTAATGGCCATAATTATCTGACAGTTGGTAAGTCTTCAGTTGGATGGGTACTTATGGACAAGGATGGAGATGTATGAGAAGCTTATTGTCGTATTATGTTCTTAGTTTTGAGCTGTTTGAAAGTGGAGGCTTTCTACTTTGGTGAATCTGTCTTTTGGTAGGCTGAGGTGCTTGTTCTTCTTGTATTTTTATTGAATGCTGTGAGTTCATTGGCATATACCTGTGTGATAGTAAATAATAAGTTGTGTTTAATTCTTTGGTATGTAAATTAGGGCCCTTTCTGTGGATGAAGGGGAGCGTTGGGAGGTGGATAGAGGATAAGGAAGGGTAGCAATCTGATTGCCTAGACATTGGAAGCCCTGATATACTTCTCTCTCCCTACCCTAACTCCCTTCTTTCATTCTAATTTGTCGTTCCATGATCTATATGAGTAGGAGTTCCAAGCCCTTTCCTAACATTTACAGATCTGCACTGTAATGTTGCTACTGTAAGAGCTGACGATGACTCACTCTAGCATGCTCCCTATTTAGATATGAGGGGTCTTCAAAAAGTTAATGGAAAATAAAAAACTATTCCTGAATTTCAAACTTTTTTTGCACCAAACTAAACTTACATCTTAATTCCATTTTTCTACAGACTTTTTGAAGTCTTCTCATGTTACCAGAACTTTATAACCTTGACATGAATGGAGAGGCAGTGATTTGATAGCTAGGACCCTGCATTCTCAGAATGAAGAAGGAGGCATATTAGACAATTATATTCACTTGTAAGGTGATAGAGAGGCATACATATTTCTTTTCCTCATCCCACTGGAAGAAATGGAAGACTGAGTGATGCAAAATTGGGAACAGTGAACAGGACAAATAGGTACTGAACTTAGAAAAGATTTCCAGTCTCCCAAGTGAGTTCTGGTCTTCATTCACACTTCAGAATATTGGGTGCTATCCCATCATTCAAAAAGGGTCAGAGTTTCTCTTTAGCATCCTTTCTTTTCTTCTTTTCCCTGTCCTTCCTGTTGCCTTTTGTTCTTTTGTTTGTTTTTAGTTTTTTAATTTGCCAGAGGGAATGTGCACTCACTGGAGAGACAGCGAGAAGGAAAGTGAGATATCACCCCCCATGCAGAATGACCACACTGTAGTCCTTTCTCTATTTTCTTCTGTTGGGATTTTGGGCATTCAGGCACATAAGTCTGGCATGCATGCTTGTGAGACAGAGAGAGAGAGAGAGAGAGAGAGAGAAAGAAGCACCCTCCACAGGGTCTGGTCTTACTGCAATCCCCTCCTGCAGATCACCAGATCTCAAATACTCAGTGTGTTTTTCAAGCCTCTAGGTCTGGGACTTGAACTGCATAGTCAGCCACGTGTGATCCTGCTCCATTAACCACTAGGGTAAGGGGCAGCCCCTATTATTCTCTTTAAAGATTAATTTGGTGATTCTGGTCCCTTTCATTTCCATACAGATTTTAGAATCAGCTACTCAGATTTTAGAATCAGTACTTCCTTTTCCAAAAAAGTACTTTTTGCAAAAACATGAGCTAAAGTTTTTCTAGGAATTGTGTTGAACCTATAGATCAATTTAGGAGACATTACTATCTTAATAGTATTAATATTCCAGTCCATGAACACAAGATATCTATTTAGATCTTTAATTTCTTTCAACAATATTTTTTAATGTTCTCTGGTTTTCCAGTGCACAAGTCTCACACTTCTTTTAAATTAATTTTTTCTACACTTCGGTGCTATTATAAATGGTAAATTTTGTTTTCTTAATTTCATTTTCATATTGTTTAATGTATAGAAATATAATTAGTTTTGTATATTGTTCTTATCTCTTATAACTTTGTTGACTTTATTTGTTCTACTAGTTTTTGTCACTTTTACTTCTCTTCATTATTGTAATAGGGCTTAATGAATACTGTATACTTGGCTTTTTAGTATATTAAACAGATACGTTCTTTTTAAAAATTTTACTTATTATTATTTTTAAATTTTTTATAGAGCATGTGTGCTCACCAGAGAGAGACAGAGAGGGAAAGCAAGAAGAAGAGAGCAGAAGAGAGAAAGAGAGAAAGCAAGCTGCCAGGTCCAGGACGTGAACTGCAGTCAGCCATATGGGAGTCCAGCGCCTTAACTGACATACAACCTGCTGGCCCTAGATATGATATTCTTTTTTTGTTGTTTGTTTTAAGACTTATTTTCTTTAACTTTATTTATTTGACCAGAGAGGGACAGAGTGAGAGAGAGAGAGAGAGTGAGAAAGTAAGCTGCCAGGTCTGGGACTCGAACCACAGTTGGCCGTGTGGAAGTCCAGCGCCCTTAATCACCATGCCACCTGCTGGTTCCCAGATGTGATAATTCTTAAATGCACTTAAATATTTTTTTCTTTATGATAGAGAGTATGCGCATGTACATGAGAGAGGGAGAGAGAAGGAAGGAGAGAGTTGGAGGAGGAGGAGGGGAGAAGCAATGAAGTACCCTCAAGGACTCATCATGTCATCCACAATCCCCTTTCTCCAGCCTTCCAGCTCCTTGTCAGGGATATGAACCCGTGGTCAGCCATATGGCATACATCATCTCAGAATACTTGTCAATTACCACTGCACCCCAGAAGCTGGGCTACTTAAGCATTCTTTTATTAAATGTTTCTTGGGAGTGGACCATGGCACAGCCGTAAAACACAATGCCCTGTGAGGCTGACCTATATGGCAAAGTTCCAGGTTGCATCCTAAGTATGTTGGATGCCTATGTGCCATGATCCAGCATTTGCGGAGGCTGATCAGATCTCATTGGGGAGCTGTTTGTGCCTGTCTACAGTCATGGAAGAAATAAACTTTTAAAAAGTTTTTTATTTCCCTTTTCCAGGGTGGTAGTAATAGTTTCTCTAAATGATAGAATATTTTAATAATTCCAAGGTACTTTATATATATTTGGAGGGCTGCAAAATTGAAAATCAATAAGTATATTTGTATTTCTCTTTTCTGGCTACCTTGAGCAAACAGTGTTTTTGGATATATAATTTTTATAATTTTTTTAAGGTGTTGATATATTTAAGGAGTGCAAATTGGGATACGCGGATTGCAGCAGGACAAGCTGTTGAAGCTATAGTGAAAAATGTACCTGAGTGGAATCCAGTGCCAAGAACCAAACAAGGTGCTTTTTAGTGGAAAAAGTGGTTTGAAGCAAAAACTTGACTGTAGAATTAACTATAATAAACCTTTTGTATTTTAATGACATCAATTTTAATTTAAGGGTTGATTTTCATGTTTTTGGTGCAGCTTGACAGGAAATGATATTGAATAAGGTGATTTTTACTACACTTAGAAATAAAACCAAAAAACTGGGGCCAGCATGTGGCATGGTGGTTAAAGTGCTGAACTCCCACATGGCCGACTGCAGTTTGAATCCCAAACGCGGTGGCTTGAAAATCACGCTGGGCACGTGTGTTCATGTGCCCAAAATCCTGAGAGGAGAATGAAGAAGGGATTGTGGTGTGGTCATCCCCCTGGGGGTGATTTCTTGCTTTCCCTTTCTCCTTCTCTTTCTGTCTCTCTCTGGACACGCATGTGCCCTATGGCAAAAACCTAAAATGAAACAAAAACTGCTGGATAAACAAAATGTTTTCTTAAATATAAATATATATATAAATTATATATATATATTAAATTCTTTAGTATGCTTAAGAGAGATTATTATTCTCAAGGAATTTACATTCTAAAGAAAAGTAAAAGTAAATTTTTTAACAGTGTAAATGTTTGAAACAATCACTTGTTGCTGGGAGAATAGCATAGTGTGATTATTTTCTAAATTTAAGTGTATGTATACTTCTATGTGAATATTTGGAGGGGTAAGTCTAGTCTTTCATGTGCCCTTTAGATGTCTTATAGTAGAAGAAAATTGTATTTATTTTTAGACTGCCTGTAATGATCTTTAAAAACAAAGTATAGTCTTTTGGATACTTGTAAAGGCGTGCATTTTAATAAAGTGAACATTAATATGGTGCAACTAGTTTCATTTTCAGATCACTTTGATAGTATCGTTCTTATCTTGACTAAGTTTTTTCTTGTCTAAATTTTTGCTCTTTGCTGGTACCTCTTATTTTGAGCTATTGTGTTTGTCTTCTTATTAGATGAAACATATAACCAGAAGCTATAACTTGTTTTAGAAAAGAGCCATTTTTCCCCCAGCTCATTCCTACATGTTTTGGTATATAGAAACACTACAACTCAGATTCATTAAAAATAAATAAATAAATAAATAAGTTCATTTTATAAGCATTAAAATTTATAGTAAATGAAGTTGTCTGTCCTCACTAGGAAAACTAAAATTTTAGTAGTAGTTTCCTTTAGTCAAAGCTAAACAATTGAATTTTGTTTACAGATGAATTATATGGAAATTTCAACTACACAAACTTTTAGGTACTGAGCAATTACAATATACTTTACCATTTATAAATGTATGACCTTTTTGGGGAGTGATAAAGAACATTTTATAGATATTTTTAGTAATTTATCAGGAAATTATGATTCGTTCAGAGCATGGGAAGTGAGTCCTATCAGAATGCTTTGTGTTCTGCGTATTCCTCAGGTACAGGGAGGGGCCAGTGCTCATTAGCCCTTCTCATACATACATCCTGAGTATGTTCATCCTCCCAATTTTGGACTGTAATAGAGTCAGGTTGCTTCCTTGATATTCTTAGCTAAATGGAGATAGCATGATAGTTAATATTTATTTATTTATTTATTTATTTCAACCTGAGCATGTATTTCTTCATATAGGCTTTCACAGCTGGAAACAGTTATACATACACTGACTGACATTCTGTGTTTTGTAGAAGGAGAACTACCAACTTAATAATTCATTCATAGTTAACTAAGAACTGATCATAAATAGATCCATAGTAGCTTTTCTTCTTCCTCTACTTTAACTTTTCTTAAGATATTACTCACACACCACAAGTCATGATGTGTTTTTGTTGTTTTTCATTTCACTTTATCTGGTCAAATTAATATTTTTAAACCTCATCTAGAACCTGCTTCGGAATGTTCTATGGAAGATTCATCTACTACAGATCGATTGAATTTTGACAGATTTGATATATGTAGATTGTTACAACATGGTGCATCACTTTTGGGATCTGCTGGTGCAGAATTTGAAGTCCAAGATGAAAAATCAGGTATGTAGTTTTCCTGTCAAATAAAGCCCAAAATATGTATGTGTTTTCATACTAATTTGTAAGTTGATATGCTTTCTGCTCATTACACACCACCTAATACACCATGAAATGTAAATTGATGTTTTTTAAGCCACAGGGTCTAAGACCCCAAGTGAGAAATTGGCCATACCAGACCTTGTCCAGATTATGGTTATGTTTTCAGAGTTCTGGACATGATTTTTATTTTTATCTTTTGTTTGTTTGTTTGTTTGAGAGGTTTTTGCTGTAGGGTGTGTGCACTCGCCAGAAAGACAGAGAGAGACGGAGAGACAGAAAGTGAGAAATCACCCCCAGGGGGGATGGCCATGCCGCAGTCCCTTCTTCTCCATTCTCCTCTCGGGATCTTGGATATGCATGTGCACGCACATGCACCTGGTGTGAGTTTAAGTCACCAGGTCTAGGACTTGAACTGCGGTCGACTAAATGGGAGTCCAGCGACATAGCCATTATGCCAACTGCTGGTCGCTCATGTTTTTAATATTACCGAATCTACTCATTCTCATTTCCAAAAAAAAAAAAAAAAGAGAGAAAAAAAACCTAAAAAAAATACCCCACCTGGATAGGTAGTTGTCCTATTATCGTTATTTAAATTATTCAATTTTTTAAACTTCTTGCCAGAGGGCACACACGCTCATGGAGGGGGGTACAGGTGAGGAAGTGTATGTGTATGCACACATGCAGGCACTCCCCTCTCCCCCTTGGGAGACAGTCATGCCATAATCCCTTCTCTTCCATTTTTTCCTCCTTTCTGAATTTTTGGGCACATATGCACATGTGCCCAGTGTTTTTTTGTTTTAAATATTTATTCATTTAATTCCATTTGTTATTAGTATTTTTTAATTTAACTGTAGAGAGAGCGAAAGCAAGAAAGCAAGCCACTAGATCCAGGACCCAAACTGCGGTTAACCATGTGGGAATCTAGTGCCTTTAACCACCACACCACCTGCTACCACCCCCCCTGCTGGCCCTTCAAATACATGTTTTTTTTTTTTTTTTTTAGAGAGGATTTTGCTATAGGACACATGCGCTCATCAGAAAGACAGAGAGAGACAGAGAGCCAGAAAGCAAGAAATCACGCCCACAGGGGGGATGGCCATGCCGCAATCCTTTCTCTTCCATTCTCCTCTTGGGATCTTGAGCACACGCACACACACATGCGCCCTGCGTGAGCTTAAGCCACTGGGTCCAGGACTCGAACTGCAGTCAACTACATGGGAGTCCAGTGACACAGCCATTACACCAACTGCTGGTCCCGCCCAGTGTGTTTTTTAGGCTACCAGGTCTGTGACTCAAACCTTGGTTGGCCATGTATGATCTGGTTCCTTTAACTACTAGGCTATGGAATTGGCTCTAAATTAATCTTTTAAAAAAATGATTATGTATTTAAGGACAAAGCCTCACCATGTAATGGTCCTCATGTTTCAGCTCTCTATTTGAGACTGAAGTTGCACACTACCATGCCTGGTTCTTTTTTTAGATGGGCTCCTGGTATGTTGCCCAGGCTAGCCTCAAGCTCGTGGTCCTCCTGCCTTAGCCTCCCCAAGGTCTTAATGAGGATTACAGTCTGCACCACTATTCCTAGCTTTTTATATTGGACCAGCAATTGAACCAGGACTTTCTATGTGCTCCTAGTCTACAAAGAACATCATCTGAGTAATGTGCCACTGTGGATGGCCCTAATTAAGTTAATCTTGACATGATCTCAATTTGTTTATTTTAAAAAATATTGGGGGCCTAATCACAGTGGTGTAAGCAGTATGACACTGCTTTGCAAAGCTGGGACCACACAGGAGGCATAGGTTTGAGTTACGTACCATCCTGAACAGTCTAGGTGTGGCAGCAGGTGCCTGTATCCTAGCTAAATGGGAGACTAAGACAGGGGATTATTGCAAAGGTGAAATCTTGTTAAAAATGCTTCTCTCCCCTTTCCCATTCCCTTCTGCTCCATGCTTGAATGCATTTTCTCTCATTAAAAAAAAAGGGGGAAAAAAAAGTCCAGTTGCAGTAGCATGCACTGATGCTGTTGCTTGGGAGTCTGAGGCTGTGTGGAAGGCCAGGGTTTGTTTCTTGGCCCACCCTGAAAGCTAGATGTGCTGACACGTGCCTGGAGTCCCACCTGTTCAGGAGGCTGAGGAAGGAGGATCATAACAACAAAGCCCTGTCTAGAACTGCTTGTGCACACACTCATATGCACATACACACACAAGAAAAAGAGAGCTAGATACCTATTCTTGCATGGTATGCTTTCTACCGAAAGAGCTAGTTTAATTATTTTTGGAGAGAATTAAAAGAATGATTTTCTTATGTTTCAGAGATGCACAAATTTTCTACTAAGAGAAGAACTCTTCTAAAGATTTCTAGTTTGGACTGGCCCTATGGCCTTGTTGTTAAGAGAGCTGGATCCCACATAGCTGACTACATGGCTCAAATCCCAGTCTTGGGGCCTTAAAAAACGTGCTGGGTGCGTATACATGTATGCTTTAAATCTCATTAGGGTGGAGAAATGGAGGAGAATGGATTGTGGTATGACTGTTGACCCACTAACAGGGTGCTTTCTCTCTCTTCTTCTTTCTTTTTTTCTCTGCCAAGCCCATATGCCCTCTGGCAAATTAAAAACAGAGAAAGAAAGCATCCCACAATGGTACACGGTTATGCTGCAATTCCTTCTGCATTTCTCCATCAGGATTTGGGCATGCATGCACGCATACCTGGTATTTATAAGCCACCAGAGCTGGAATTTGAGCAGTATGGTTGGACATGTGGGGTCTAGCTCCTTTAACCACCATGCCACAGAGCCACCCCAAGATTAGGGTCTTACTTGAGAGATTTAACCTGCCTACTTTTGCTTTATTTTTGTTATTTAGGCTCTATGATTTTGGAATACAGAGAGGGTACACATGGAATAGACACTTATTTTTTGAGATTTGTTATTTTTGTCAAACAAAATCTAGATTTTGTTATTTAGCCCAGTTAGATCTTCTATAGAAGGTATGGGATGTAACTGTAAAGTAAGATGGATGTAGTTCCATAAGAATGAATCTATCTACTTTATATATACTTGAAATTGACCGGGCAATGGCGGAATCTCAATGAAAACTCTTAGAATATTGTTAGCTAGAACATTTTTTCAGTCATGATTAGCTAGTAGAGTTTATGAGATGTTCAGAGATTGTTAGTATGGTTTGCTTTATTGTCAGAAGGAGCATTTTAATAATATTTTATTAATACTTAAAATATTAAAATCTGATCTGCATGTAGAACTTAACTGATAAGGTAGAAATGCATTTCTTTTCTGTTTAAAAGGTGAAGTTGATCCTAAAGAGAGGATAGCACGCCAACGAAAATTATTACAGAAGAAACTTGGCCTTAATATGGGAGAAGCAATTGGAATGAGTACTGAAGAACTTTTCAATGATGAAGATTTGGATTACACCCCAACGGCTGCAGCCTTTGTAAACAAACAACCTGTAGGTAAAACATTTGATTGCTTGATTGCAAGTAGTAATACAGGGGTTTGCTTCATTTTGTATATATAATTGCAGGGTTTTTTTTTTTTTTTTTTAACCAGAAGTCATGCGGGTCTGCAAGACAGAGGCACTGGGGACGGGGAGAGGGGGTGAGAAAGCACTCCCCATGAGGAATGGTCATGCAGCAATGCCTTTTCCTTCATCTTTCCCTCCGTTCAGCATTTTGGGCATGTACACACATGTGCCCAGTATGTTTTTCAAGCCACCACATCCAGGACTCAAACCATACAATTGGCTGTTTGGGATCCATCTGCTTTATAACTACCATGTCATTGACTGGCCCACAACTGCAATTTTAAAAACCTGCTGTGCTTAATTCTACTCATTGTCGTTTAGTGCCACCATAATTTAGTGTCTTCATAAACTGAATTTAGGTGACATTCTAGAGAGATTACCTGCTAGCCACTAGAGTATTAAATAAAAGCTATGGTGGACCTTTTAGGAGCACCTGGCATTGAAAGATTCTGGTTGCTCTAACTGCTTTTTTGTTTGTTCTTTGGTTGAAGAAAGAAAAAGTGATTTTCTTCCCTTTTTTTTTTGATAGCAAGAGATAATAAAGTGTATATTGGTGGCATTAGAGCTATGATTAATTTTTTTCCTTTAATTGATACAAATGATAAAACTTTCAAACATTAAAAAAGATATACAATATAAACTGAGTGGTTTCTTTCTAGTAATTGATGGACACACATGTTCCCATTGCCCCACAGGCAGTCCTTTTTAAGTTATCTGTGCATCCTTTTTGAAAATTTTCTGTGTACAGTAGTATAGGTATAGACTTTAAAGTCATGTGTACCTTTTCCCATTCCATACAGCTTACTATTATATATCAGTATATATATATAGAGAGAGAGAGAGTGAGCACATTGTTTTTTGCCAGCTTTATGCTATCTTGTTTTGTGGTTGTACTGTAATTTCACTTTTTCTTCCTCTTTTCCTGTTCTTCAATTCCCAGTAACTGCACATGTGCTTCTTACCTTTTAATGCTATAGACTTTTTGGGACCTTAGTAAAGACTGTGGCTCTCTCCCCAGGAAAATGCCCATGTGAATGAAGTGTTAACATTTCCAGCGGTT
>NW_006159692.1:3931918-3934034 GCF_000334495.1 Tupaia belangeri chinensis
CAGCACTCTTTTCTTTACTTTTTTTTGGAGAGGTTTTTGCTATAGGGCATGTGCATTCACAGAAAGAAAGAGACAGAAAGTGAGAAATCACCCCCCCTGGGGATAGCCATGCCGCAATCCCTTCTCCTCCATTCTCCTCTCAGGATCTTGGGCATGCATGTACACGCAACCGACATGAGTTTAAGCCACCGGGTCCGGGACTTGAACTATGGTCAACTACATGGGAGTCCAGTGACATAGCCATTACACAACTGCTGGCCCCATCCAGTGGTTCAGCACTCTTTCAAACACCACCCCCTAGTCTTATTTCTGGGGACCATGGCCCCATTAAGAAGTCCCGATCTGTGGTTATGCATTCCCTTATCTTCTCATTCTCTTGACCTTTCTTTTTGCTTCAATGGAGAATGAGTCTGTTTGTCTTTACTTGTTTTCCTCCAAACCATTGGAATTTGTCAAGTATGTTTTTAGGGTTGGGTTTTTGTGATGATGAGTAACTTGGAGATGGGAAAAATTGGCAGATACCAGAGGGGAAAAGGAGAGAGTATAAAGAGTTAGAAATATAATGATAGCTAGGAAGGAACAAAGAAAGGGGGTTAGGAAGGGAAGCATAAGATGTAAATAAAGGTAAAGAGGAAAAACAATAAAGGAGAATAAAAATGTAATGAGATCACAGTGTGAGTAAATGAGCATGGTGTAAGAAAACGAGTAGCCAGGTGTATTAGGGAAAGTGGCCTACAGACATCAGAATAGTTTGGGTATAGTATGGGCAATGCCAATTTAGGACTTGTAAGATCTAGGTTTGGTTGGCCTTGATGTCACAGACCTTTGGAGAAGTTAATTAAGGTTAGTTGTTGCCAGAGGCTCGTTACAGCTCACTTGCCTTATATGGGTGCCAGTGGTTTCTGGACTAGACTGTTGAAGAGCCATCCATGCCAGTGGCTCTCATTGACGGTAGAAGTATACATTTTAGTTGAGTCTTGGCACAAAAAGAATTTTTAGGCTTGAGCTTAAAGCGTTTCCTGTCTCAAAGTCTTTTATTTTTTTAAAGAGTTATTAATTAAATCAATTATCATTATTATTATTTTAGTTTGCTATAGGGTACATGCACTCACCAGAGAGAGAAAGTAAGCATCAGTCCAAGACTTAAACTGCAGTCGACCACGTGGGAGTCCAGTGCTCTAATCACTACATCACGTGATAGTTTTTATAGTGTCTCTCATAAATGGAAAAGAGCAAAATGGGTAGATAATGAGTAGTTAAGAGGAAAGGAGCATATGGGCTAAATTCAATTATAGGATGCTAGACCAATCACTATAGCTATAATTATTTTAATTCTTTTTCAGTGGATGATGATTACCAGTTTCTTCTTCTTCTTTTTTTTAAAAGAATTATTTATTTGGGGCTGGCAGGTGGCATGAGGGTTAAGGACGTTGGTTTTCTACATGGCCAACCATGGTTTGAGTCCTGGACCTGCTAGCTTGCTTTCTCACTTTTCCTCCCCCCCCCCCTTTCTTTGTTTCTCTCTGGTCAAATTAAAATAAATAAAGTTAAATGAAATAATTTTTAAAAAGAGTTACTTATTTAATGTTATTATTAAAATTGCTCTAGAGCACATGCGCTCCCCACCAGATAAAGTGAGAAAGCAAGCTGCCAGATCTGGGACTTAAACTGTGGTCAGCCAAGTGGGAATCATGGTGCTCCAGCTACCATGTCACCTGCCGGCCCTAGTCATTGGTTTCTCATACTGACATTCTTCATTCTCATAACTTTATGGTACTACTATGATTATTTTAAAGTCTCATCTCTTCGAAGGCCTCCCTATGGGTTGGGATCATATATTTTTGCCTTATCTGTGGCACAAAAAAATTAAGCAAATAAGATATGTCCATTGATAATTGGAAGAATGGGGAAGGAGGAGGAAGAATGTGAAATTATGGTATAGCCATACAACAGAATAGCACAAAGTGTCCCTGAAAGTGATCAATCTGTGTATACTGAAATTATTACACACTTACTCCTCTTCTGAGGCTGTAGGTATTTATTTTAACTTCAAAAGTTCAATTCAACATTATTTTACTCTTTTAGACTCTCCAGGCAGCTGAATTGATTGACTCAG
>NW_006159692.1:3934047-3935732 GCF_000334495.1 Tupaia belangeri chinensis
GAGACAAAAGAACAAAGCTAAAAGAATGGCCAAGTTATTTGCAAAACAGAGATCCAGGGATGCAGTGGAAACTAATGAGAAGAGGTAGTAAACTTTTTCTGCTTACTCACTTAAAACAATAATGCTGTGTAGCTTATCTGTGTCTGCTTGGTTTATAAAAACATTTTGCTGACATTGTGTTTGACTGGGGAGTACTATTTGGATTGTCTTGCTCAGCTGTCAGAGTATTTACTGTTACTAGGGACTGAGACCACCTCTCCAGAAAAATCCATACGTGCAGATTTTTTTCCTTACTAATTATCAGCTCTGAATGAGGGCCGAAGATCCACAATGTAGAGGGCATTCCAGGCAGAGGGAGCAAGTGTAAATGCAAGTGGAAATATTCATTATGGAATATTCAAAAAAAAAAAGAGGACTATATTGATCGGGATGAGTGAACCCAGAGAAAGAGTGGAAGAGAATGAAGTCAAAGTGGTCTAAGGACCACAGAGCCCTGCATTATTAGTAAATTGAGACATATTGTGGTATTCCATCACCTGTTCCTTAGGCTGCAGACTATGCTAAATGGTGCTAACTATGTAGGCTTACTTGCTTCATCTTGTTGTAGAAAAGAACTCTTTGAGTAAAGTCAAAGTTTCATGAGTTAATAAAAGGAATATCTGCATGGTCAAAACTACTGCAGATGCTCTTTGAGGGACTAGTTAAAATGCAGGCTCTTGAGTTCTACTCAGATCTATTAAATGAGAATCTTCAGTGGTGTTTAAGAGATGTTTGAGTAAATGATGAATTAATAAACATTTGAAAGCCAGTGAAAATAAGGGTTGATTGCAGATGACAACTTTTTTTTTATCCTTTCCATTCACAAAGTTAAATATGTTTACAGTGTTTGTTTAAAAGCTAGGCACAAAAAAGGGTAAATAATAAACATCTACCTAGTAGAAATTCATACTAGGGATAAATTCTGTAATGTTTCTTTTTTTTTTTTTTTTTTTAAAGAGAGATTTTTTGCTGTAGGGCACATGCACTTACCAGAGAGAAAGAAAGCGAGAAATCACTCCCCAGAGAGAATGGTCATGCTGCAATCTCTCCTCTTCCCATCTCCTCTCAAGATTTTGGGCACACACGCACGCATATGTGCTCAGCATGTTTCAAGCCACCAAGTCTGGGACTTGACCCATGGTTGGCCATGTGAGAGTCCAGCAACGTAACCATTATGCCATCTGCTGGTTCCTCTTTAATGTTTTTTTAATTTTTAATTTTTCAATTTGACCAGAGGGAAACACAGAAAGAGAGAGAAAGTAAGAAAGCAAGCCACCAGGTCCAGGACTTGAACTGTGGTTGTCCATATTGGAGTCCAGTGCCTTAACTGTTATGGCACCCTTTGGCCCCCTTTAATGGTTTTTAAGTGTAAACTTTTTATTGAACTTGTTAACTACAGAATTTTAAAAGTCAATAGGTTATTAGGCCCATTTTGTAACCCAGAAAATGTTTCTACTGGTTTTTATTTATACAGTCACTTTAACCCAAAGATTTGAATGTGGAAACATTAGATCTTATTTTTCAGAGTTTACTAATCATTCATTCCACAAATATTTATTAAATACCTTCTAGATGCTAAGTACTGTGCTATGCCCTGAGAATATAGTAGTGAATAAAATAGGTAAAGAATTCTTGCCTTTGTAGTT
>NW_006159692.1:3935752-3935982 GCF_000334495.1 Tupaia belangeri chinensis
GAAAGAGAATTGGGGAATAAAATAAATTAGCAAAATATGTTACATTTTGCATATAAAATATGCATCATGTCACTGATTAGAGTTAAGAGGGGGAAATAAACAAGAAGGAACATGTGAACTGTTTTGTGGACACAGAGTTCGGAATTTTAGATAAATCACGAGGTGACTTGAGTAAAGAGCTGAAAAATAAAGTGTGCTAGCCCTGAGGCTATCTTGGAATAGGCATTCCT
>NW_006159692.1:3936012-3939749 GCF_000334495.1 Tupaia belangeri chinensis
GATTGAGCGCAAATGCCTAGAATGGAAACATGCTTGACAGGTTCAAGTGCGAATGGTGATAAACCAGTGTGTCTAGATTGGAGAGATTAAAGGAGAATAATAAGAAATGCAGTTAGGGAGTATCAGATTTCTTTTGTCATACTATAAAAAAATAGTTGGTCAGATAAATTACACTATGAAGATGGATGAAAGGGTAAATATTTCTAGAAAATGCTGAATAGTCCTTAAAATGTGACAGTTTGTCCTTTCTTTTAATATCAAGTAAAGGAAGTTTCGTCTTCTCTTTTGCAGTATTTTATTAGATTATAATAAAAATGAAATATCTGTATTTTTTATTTTTAAGTCATAAAGTTACAATTCCTTAGATTTTCTGTACACTTTTTTCATTGATTATTTTATTACTATGTAGTTTTAAAGAACTAATATTATACTGTATTGCTTAGTATATTAGTCTTCTTCAAGGGTACAGTAACCTAAAAAGGTTATTGTTATCATGGGACAGATTTGGGTTGTTGGATCAAAGTATTTTAAAATAAAAAAGGGGAACTGGTAGAGAAAAGAAAAAATGATCTGTTAAATTACAGATCCAGTTTGAAAGGAAAAATTCATTGACTCGTAGAGTAGTAGGATATATTGCTCAAAAATATTTAAGCAGTTAGTTTTTTGATACATGAGATTTCATGTAAACCATTTAAGTAGAACATGGTAAAATATTTGTTCAAATGTGGATTTTTAAATATTCATTGTGGTTTATATTATCCTTTATTCGTGTTTTTAAAACAGTTGCTTTTATTTTTTAGCAATGATAGCACTGATGGGGAGCCAGAAGACAAAAGACGGAAATTAACAAATGTTGTTATTAATCAACCTGCAAATGATTCCAAAGTCTTGATTGATAATATTTCAGACAGTTCTTCCTTAATTGAAGAGGTACTATTGAAATGTCCTAAAGTGTCTATTGAAATTGTTCATCATTTTTTCAGACTAATGTGTCCGTAGACATTACTGAATAGTCTGTCAGTTGAGAGAAATTTTATTAGTAAAGATCTTGTATCTTTACTCTTCATTAGTGAAAGATCTTAATTATTTACACTTTTTAAAAGCCTGGTTACTGTTAGTAGACCTACTAATAGATATACTTTATTGAATTATTTAAATTGTTATCATAAAATAGATCTTTTGAACTAGTAATTCTGTTTTTCTCATTTAGACAAATGAATGGCCTTTGGAATGCTTTTGTGAAGAGCTTTGCAATGACCTTTTTAATCCCTCCTGGGAGGTAAGATTTCTTCGTGAAAGTTTCTTTTTCAACTGTGTTTCGGCATAATGAAGAGAACAATGTCAAAAGCCATATGCTTCTCTGGGTCCCTGTTCTTCCCCTCAGGACACATCATATCATTGACCTTCCAAGTAGAAAACTTTAGACTGATTTTTAACCTTTCATATCCTTTTAATTATATTCTGTAATGAATTGTTTCTTTTCACTTTTTCAGCTATAATTTAAAGGCTTGCATATCTTCCATAGGCAGTAAAGATTGCTTAATTTCTGTTGGAAGTGGGCAATTTTGTTCAGAAAGCAAGTTTCCAAACCAGCTTTTTTTTTTTTTAAAGGGAGATCTTTGCTATTGGGTGCTTGTGCTCCCTGGAGAGACGAAGAGAGATAGAAAGTGAGAAATCACCCCAGGTGATATGGCCACACCTCAATCCTTTCTTCTCCATTCTCCTCTTGGGATTTTGGGCACACATGCACACGTTCCCAGAGTGAGTTTCAAGTCCCTGGGTCCAGGACTTGAATTATGTTCAGCTATGTGGGAGTCCAGCTACATAATCATTATGCCACCGGCTGGTTCTCCAAACCACTTTTTAGCTTCAGAAATCTTTCTTCAAAGAAAATCTTGAACAGGTCCCAATATGTAAAGAGATGGAGGTGAAGCTTCCCTGGTTAAAGGTGAAATTGGGGTAGTCTCAAACCGTTCTGTTCCCTTTTACTTGGCCTCTGGGTAATCCAAAAAGCATTGCTTCAGAATATCTGTTAGTGGTCTTTTCGTTCCTTGATGACCGTTCTGTTCCCTTTTACTTGGCCTCTGGGTAATCCAAAAAGCATTGCTTCAGAATATCTGTTAGTGGTCTTTTCGTTCCTTGATGTATACTACATTGCCATGTTGCAGTCCCTTCATTCTCCTCTTGGGATCCTGGGCGCATGCACGCGCCTGGCGTGAGTTTCAAACCACCAGGTCCAGGACTTGAAACTGCAATTGGCCATGTGGGAGTCCAGTGTTCCAACCACTATGCCACCAGCTGGCCCCTGATACACTTCTATTTAAAGTTATTTGATTTTTTTTTTTTTTTTTTTTTTTTTTGAGAGAGAGATTCTTATTGTAGAACATGTGCACTCACTGGAGTGACTGAGAGGCAGAAAGTGAGAAGTCACCCTCCAGCAGGGTTGGCCGCTCCGCAATCCCTTCTCTAGGGATCTTGGGCATGCACGCACATGCTTCTGGCATGAGTTTTAAGTTGCTGGGTCCAGGACTCTAACCATAGTCAATTATGTGGGAGTCCAGTGACATAACCATTATGCCATCTGCTAGTCCCAATGGTTACTCAATCTTAACTCAAATGGGCTCTTGAAAAAGTAGGTGCAATGACAGTGGTTCTTTTCTTCCCTTCCTGACGACACTATAGCAAGTATACTCATCCTCTCTCAGAAGGGTGATTTGTCCTAAGGTTACAATGAATCATTAACTACAAGACATTTTATTTGAATTTTTAAGTCTCCTTTTGGTGCTTACCACTCATAGCTTTGGAGCTTAGTTTTGATGGGTTTATTTCTAAAATACTGGTGTTGGGGCTGTAAACAGTATGTCATATTTTCCTCTCTTTTACTATGTGGATACTTTTGAGTACAGGTAGAAGGAAGGGGAGTGAAGGCCATGTGGATTTTAGAATAGCTATTTTCTTGGAACCAGCAGATAGTGTAAAGTTTACATCGTTGGACTCCCATATAGTCAACCACGGTTCGTGTCCTGAACCCAGTGGCTTTAAAATCATGCCAGGGTGGGGTGGCAGGTGGGGTGGTGGTTAGGGCTGCTGGACTCCTACATGGCTGACCACAGTTTGAGTCCCAGACCTGTGGCTTGCTTTCTCACTTTCTCTCTCTCTGTCTCTCCAGTGAAATTAAAAAATAAGTAAATAATAATTAAAGTTAAATAAAATGATAATAAAAAAAATCACACTGGATGTGTGTGTCCAGAATTCCAAAAGGAGAATGGAGGAGAAGGGATTGCAGCTTGGCCATTCTCCTGGGGGATGATTTCTCATTTTCTGTCTTTCTCTGTCTCTACAGAGAGTGCATGCACCCTATATCAAAAATCTCTCCTTAAAAAAAAAAAAAGGATAGCTATTTCTTAATTTTTAAAAAATCCTATATAACCAAAAACAGTTGTGAAGTTAACAGTCACGTGCTTCAAAACAGCATTTCAGTCAAAGCCGGACTGCATAAACAGTGATGCTCCCGGAGGATTGTACCCTATAGCCTAGGTGTGTAGTAGGCTTTACCGTCTACATGTAAGTATACCGCATAGTGTTTATACAGTGACAGAATTGCCTATTGATGCACTTCTCAGAATGTATCCTTGTTGTTTAGTGATCTGTGACATTCTATGACATGTAATTATTCTTAGGTGTTTGAAGAAAAACACATTCTTTTTTTTTTTTTTTTTTTTTTTAGGGGTTTTTCC
>NW_006159692.1:3942332-3965927 GCF_000334495.1 Tupaia belangeri chinensis
ATTTGCTATTGGGTGCTTGTGCTCCCTGGAGAGACGAAGAGAGATAGAAAGTGAGAAATCACCCCAGGTGATATGGCCACACCTCAATCCTTTCTTCTCCATTCTCCTCTTGGGATTTTGGGCACACATGCACACGTTCCCAGAGTGAGTTTCAAGTCCCTGGGTCCAGGACTTGAATTATGTTCAGCTATGTGGGAGTCCAGCTACATAATCATTATGCCACCGGCTGGTTCTCCAAACCACTTTTTAGCTTCAGAAATCTTTCTTCAAAGAAAATCTTGAACAGGTCCCAATATGTAAAGAGATGGAGGTGAAGCTTCCCTGGTTAAAGGTGAAATTGGGGTAGTCTCAAACCGTTCTGTTCCCTTTTACTTGGCCTCTGGGTAATCCAAAAAGCATTGCTTCAGAATATCTGTTAGTGGTCTTTTCGTTCCTTGATGTATACTACATTTTGGGGGGGGGGGGCGGAGATATTTTTACTACAGGGTGTATATGCCTGCCAGAGAAACAGAGAAAGCAGGAAATCATCCCTGGGTTGTGTGGCCATGTTGCAGTCCCTTCATTCTCCTCTTGGGATCCTGGGCGCATGCACGCGCCTGGCGTGAGTTTCAAACCACCAGGTCCAGGACTTGAAACTGCAATTGGCCATGTGGGAGTCCAGTGTTCCAACCACTATGCCACCAGCTGGCCCCTGATACACTTCTATTTAAAGTTATTTGATTTTTTTTTTTTTTTTTTTTTTTTTTGAGAGAGAGATTCTTATTGTAGAACATGTGCACTCACTGGAGTGACTGAGAGGCAGAAAGTGAGAAGTCACCCTCCAGCAGGGTTGGCCGCTCCGCAATCCCTTCTCTAGGGATCTTGGGCATGCACGCACATGCTTCTGGCATGAGTTTTAAGTTGCTGGGTCCAGGACTCTAACCATAGTCAATTATGTGGGAGTCCAGTGACATAACCATTATGCCATCTGCTAGTCCCAATGGTTACTCAATCTTAACTCAAATGGGCTCTTGAAAAAGTAGGTGCAATGACAGTGGTTCTTTTCTTCCCTTCCTGACGACACTATAGCAAGTATACTCATCCTCTCTCAGAAGGGTGATTTGTCCTAAGGTTACAATGAATCATTAACTACAAGACATTTTATTTGAATTTTTAAGTCTCCTTTTGGTGCTTACCACTCATAGCTTTGGAGCTTAGTTTTGATGGGTTTATTTCTAAAATACTGGTGTTGGGGCTGTAAACAGTATGTCATATTTTCCTCTCTTTTACTATGTGGATACTTTTGAGTACAGGTAGAAGGAAGGGGAGTGAAGGCCATGTGGATTTTAGAATAGCTATTTTCTTGGAACCAGCAGATAGTGTAAAGTTTACATCGTTGGACTCCCATATAGTCAACCACGGTTCGTGTCCTGAACCCAGTGGCTTTAAAATCATGCCAGGGTGGGGTGGCAGGTGGGGTGGTGGTTAGGGCTGCTGGACTCCTACATGGCTGACCACAGTTTGAGTCCCAGACCTGTGGCTTGCTTTCTCACTTTCTCTCTCTCTGTCTCTCCAGTGAAATTAAAAAATAAGTAAATAATAATTAAAGTTAAATAAAATGATAATAAAAAAAATCACACTGGATGTGTGTGTCCAGAATTCCAAAAGGAGAATGGAGGAGAAGGGATTGCAGCTTGGCCATTCTCCTGGGGGATGATTTCTCATTTTCTGTCTTTCTCTGTCTCTACAGAGAGTGCATGCACCCTATATCAAAAATCTCTCCTTAAAAAAAAAAAAAGGATAGCTATTTCTTAATTTTTAAAAAATCCTATATAACCAAAAACAGTTGTGAAGTTAACAGTCACGTGCTTCAAAACAGCATTTCAGTCAAAGCCGGACTGCATAAACAGTGATGCTCCCGGAGGATTGTACCCTATAGCCTAGGTGTGTAGTAGGCTTTACCGTCTACATGTAAGTATACCGCATAGTGTTTATACAGTGACAGAATTGCCTATTGATGCACTTCTCAGAATGTATCCTTGTTGTTTAGTGATCTGTGACATTCTATGACATGTAATTATTCTTAGGTGTTTGAAGAAAAACACATTCTTTTTTTTTTTTTTTTTTTTTTAGAGGTTTTTGCCATAGGTCATGTGCGCTCGCCAGACAGACAGAGAGAGACAGAGAGAAAGAAAGTGAGAAATCACCTCCCCAGGGGGAATGGCCATGCCGCAATCCCTTCTCCATTCTCCTCTTAGGATCTTGGGCACACACGCCTGGCGTGAGTTTTAAGCCACCGGGTCCAGGATGTGAACCATGGTCGATTACATGGGAGTCCAGTGACATAGCCATTACGCTAACTGCTGGTCCCCTGTACACATTCTTGTAAAATATTTCTTAGTTTATTCTAATTTCTTAATACTTCAGTATTCCTTTTTCATCTTAAAGGGAAGTTAAACTTGGTTTCTTAAACATTTAGTCTCTGACATTTGCTTCTTGGTTCTGTTTAGGTTCGACATGGTGCAGGCACTGGACTTAGGGAGATTCTTAAAGCTCATGGGAAAAGTGGTGGAAAAATGGGAGATAGCACTTTAGAAGAGGTAAGTATACCACAGCAAGAATTATCACCAGGTTTTGGCCCAGCAGTGGTTCTGCAGGCCGTAGAGGTACTGCTACACCATGCCAGAGCATGCTGGAGACCATGGGGAGGCTCTGGGTTTATGTCTCAGATCTGCCTCTGCTGGGTGCATGCACAGGTGTGGCTGTGATGCCTGCTGGTGCTGGGGCAGGGGGATTGTGGTGTGGGGACCTCATCGGGTGTGCACACCCAAGTCTGTCTCTCAGCAAATAAAAAATATCAAGTTTCAGTAAGTGACTTCTTTTTCCAAAATAGGAAACTAATGAGTATGTGCCATGAAGTCGGAATACAGGGTAGGTAAGAGGAATAAATATGAAAAGCTGAATGTTAGGAAAGAAGTTAGGACTGCTAGTGCTGTGTAGCAGTGGTTAAGGGAGCCAGATGTCACATGGCAGACTGTGTTTTGGAATCCCAGCCTTGGTGGCTTGAAAAACACTGGACACTTGTCTACCCAGAATCCTCACAGAATGGAGAACTGGAGGAGAAGGGATTGAGCCTTGACTCTGCCCCATTAGGGGGGTCGCTTTATCCTTCTCTTCCTCCCTCCTCCTGTTTCTCTCTGGCAAGTACCCTTGGTCTCTGGCAATTAAAAAATAAAATGATAGGAAGAACTTTGTACACTAGAAAACTGAACGTAAGGAAAAGACACGCTCAAAAACACTCAGTGTGAAAACGCATAGTAGCAAGGATATTTGAGCAGAATAGGATGGATTGGATAAAGAGTAAAATGAGTAAGATTCTACTTGAAAGGACAGTGAGTCACATGGAGGTACTGGTAATAGGATAGATGGTGGGTATGTGACAAGTATACCTGATACCAGACCAGCCTTAAGCCACTCATTCATTTTTTTTAAAAAAATTATTTTTCATTTAACTTTATTTATTATTGTTTTTATTTTCCAGTTTGATCAGAGAGAGAAAGGGAAAGTGAGAAAGGAAGCCACAAGGTCCAGGACTTGAACCATGGTCGGCCATGTGGGAGTCCAGCACCTTTAAACCACCATGCCACCTGCCAGCCCCATTCATTTGTTTTTAAAAAAAAATGTTTTTCCCTAGTTTGCTTTGGGGCATGTGTGTCTACCTGAAAGAAACAGAGAGAGAGAGGGAAAGTGAGAAAGCACCCTTCCCGCCTCCCCCAGTGGATGACCACACCGCAGTTCCTTTTCCTCCACTCTCCTCAGGATTTTGGGCATGCTTGCACATGTGCCTGGTTTGTTTTTCAAGCTGCTGAGTCTGGGACTGAACTGTGCCGTTGGCCATTTGGGATCCAGCTGCCTTCACCACCTTGCCACTGCCTGGCCAACTAATTAGCTTCTTAATTTCTGTTGGAGTATAAATAACGTAAGAGAATCCATGAATTTCAAGAATTTTGATACAGTATAGCTGAATATAATAATCAGAAGATGGGGTTAATATGAAAGGTAGCGATTGGGACTATTCTACTTTTTGGTTTTGTTCCTGTAGCTAAAGTAATCTATACTAGTTTTTTGTTTTTATTTTTGACCTAAGCCATTCCCATAATAACAAAGTGTGATCTTTGTTGTTAAAAAAATTATGTTTCAACAGATGATTCAGCAGCATCAAGAGTGGCTAGAACGCAGGTGTGGCTGTGATGCCTGCTGGTGCTGGGGCAGGGGGATTGTGGTGTGGGGACCTCATCGGGTGTGCACACCCAAGTCTGTCTCTCAGCAAATAAAAAATATCAAGTTTCAGTAAGTGACTTCTTTTTCCAAAATAGGAAACTAATGAGTATGTGCCATGAAGTCGGAATACAGGGTAGGTAAGAGGAATAAATATGAAAAGCTGAATGTTAGGAAAGAAGTTAGGACTGCTAGTGCTGTGTAGCAGTGGTTAAGGGAGCCAGATGTCACATGGCAGACTGTGTTTTGGAATCCCAGCCTTGGTGGCTTGAAAAACACTGGACACTTGTCTACCCAGAATCCTCACAGAATGGAGAACTGGAGGAGAAGGGATTGAGCCTTGACTCTGCCCCATTAGGGGGGTCGCTTTATCCTTCTCTTCCTCCCTCCTCCTGTTTCTCTCTGGCAAGTACCCTTGGTCTCTGGCAATTAAAAAATAAAATGATAGGAAGAACTTTGTACACTAGAAAACTGAACGTAAGGAAAAGACACGCTCAAAAACACTCAGTGTGAAAACGCATAGTAGCAAGGATATTTGAGCAGAATAGGATGGATTGGATAAAGAGTAAAATGAGTAAGATTCTACTTGAAAGGACAGTGAGTCACATGGAGGTACTGGTAATAGGATAGATGGTGGGTATGTGACAAGTATACCTGATACCAGACCAGCCTTAAGCCACTCATTCATTTTTTTTAAAAAAATTATTTTTCATTTAACTTTATTTATTATTGTTTTTATTTTCCAGTTTGATCAGAGAGAGAAAGGGAAAGTGAGAAAGGAAGCCACAAGGTCCAGGACTTGAACCATGGTCGGCCATGTGGGAGTCCAGCACCTTTAAACCACCATGCCACCTGCCAGCCCCATTCATTTGTTTTTAAAAAAAAATGTTTTTCCCTAGTTTGCTTTGGGGCATGTGTGTCTACCTGAAAGAAACAGAGAGAGAGAGGGAAAGTGAGAAAGCACCCTTCCCGCCTCCCCCAGTGGATGACCACACCGCAGTTCCTTTTCCTCCACTCTCCTCAGGATTTTGGGCATGCTTGCACATGTGCCTGGTTTGTTTTTCAAGCTGCTGAGTCTGGGACTGAACTGTGCCGTTGGCCATTTGGGATCCAGCTGCCTTCACCACCTTGCCACTGCCTGGCCAACTAATTAGCTTCTTAATTTCTGTTGGAGTATAAATAACGTAAGAGAATCCATGAATTTCAAGAATTTTGATACAGTATAGCTGAATATAATAATCAGAAGATGGGGTTAATATGAAAGGTAGCGATTGGGACTATTCTACTTTTTGGTTTTGTTCCTGTAGCTAAAGTAATCTATACTAGTTTTTTGTTTTTATTTTTGACCTAAGCCATTCCCATAATAACAAAGTGTGATCTTTGTTGTTAAAAAAATTATGTTTCAACAGATGATTCAGCAGCATCAAGAGTGGCTAGAAGACTTGGTCATTAGACTCCTTTGTGTTTTTGCATTAGACAGATTTGGAGACTTTGTTTCTGATGAGGTAAGTATCACCTGAGGGAGGGTTGGACTGATCACATTTCAAATTCTACAAAATAAGTTTTTTGCAAATATGAGTTTTCTTTCTTTCTCATCTGTAGGTCGTGGCACCAGTTCGTGAAACTTGTGCTCAAACATTAGGTGTGGTTTTAAAACACATGAATGAGTCAGGAGTTCATAAGACTGTGGACGTGCTGCTAAAATTACTGACCCAGGAACAGTGGGAAGTTAGACATGGTGGTCTGCTGGGGATAAAATATGCTTTGGCAGTTCGTCAGGTAAATACTTAAGTTTTTGAAGCGTATATGGGAGGATTCTCCCCTTTGTTTTCATTCATTATATTCTTAGTGTTAGAAATAAACCAGTCATTTAGGATTTGGTTTATGAGAGTGTTCCGTAGAAACAGATATTGCTCATAAGAATTTAAGTACAAAGCAAAAGATTGTTATGATGGTTAGTTACATTCTTTTTTTTTTTTTTTTTTTCCCTTTTTTTTTTGAGAAGTTTTTGCTATAAGGTGTGCGCTCACCGGAAAGACAGAGAGAAAGACAGAAAGTGAAAAATCACCCCCCAGGGGAATGGCCATGTCGCTATCCCTTCTCCTCCATTCTCCTCTCAGGATCTCAGGCACACATGCACATGTGCCTGCCGTGCGTTTAAGCCTCCAGGTCAGGGACTCAAACCACAGTTGATTACATGGGAGTCCAGCGATGTAACCATTATGCAATCTACTGGTCTCCATTATTTTTTCTTTATGGCCAGGATTTTTTTCTTCTTTAATCCACTGCTTCAGTTAATTCAGTGCTTTTAACAATTTGGTTTGACTCTTTCAGTGCATTTAAATACTGAACCGGTGCTCTGGGATATAAGGCCTTGTGCCAGGTTATGCAGGATACATTCAGTGGAAGTCGACATAAAACCTGCTTCAGGAAACTTAGAGTAAATGCAAAAGCAAGCAACCTGTATGGTCATATACTTTTCACATTAAATGTCAGTGTTTTCTTTTATCCTTTATGATAAGACTTAGAAGAAAATATTGGTAGTCTAACCATTGCCACAGGGAAACAAGTTTTCTGAAAAGATAGATGTGTTACCCAAGGTCATAGTACTAGTTAGGGTTAGTACCAGAACTAGAAACTAGGTGGTGTGTCTTATAGTCCAATTTTTATTTTATTGTCACTTGTCATTTAAGGTGAAAATCTATGCTTATGCACATAACCTCCTATTTGTGAGTATTTATGTTCGCCTAACATAAGTTTTCAAGTTATTGAAAACTCTGATACACTGTTAAGCAACAGCTAAGAACTGGGTTCTTAGATTGGCCCATGAAAGCCCATTTTGTTAATAAAATCTCTAATGTCTTTTACTAAACCAGTAGTTCCATATGATCTGCATGTACATACGACATGGTTATTGTGGGAAAAAATGATTTAGAACTCCAGTATGAGATGTAGCAAAACACCTTTCCCTTCTTCCTAGTTCCCCACCAGCGATCTAGTGACAGAGACTTTCACAGCAGTTACTTTGATCGTGGGGAAAGTGGGGCCACAGAGGGTGTATATTGTGAGGAATGAAGAGGTGTGGACATAAAGGAGACACTTTAAATGAGGAGCTAGGGCAAGACCAGGAACGAACCTTCTCTTACCAGTTTAATTTCCTTGAATTCTTCCCAGCAGTGTCAGGGCCTTACAGCTACATGATGCTTTGGTCAACTTTTCTTCTCTTTCCTTGCTTACAACATAACTGGGTGGATCCTCCCTTTCAATCCCTAGAGACAGGTTCACAGGCCTTTTATTTTCTTTCCTTGCATTTTTCTTTTTTGGGGGAGAGATATTTGCTATACGGCATGTATGCACACTGTAGAGACAGAGACAAAGTGAGAAATCACCCCCCTCTCCCCCCCAGGCTGCATGGCCATACCACAATCCCCTCTCCTCCATTCTCTCAGGATTTGGGGCATGAATGCACAGGCACCTGGAGCGAGTTCAAGCCACCAGGTCCAGTACTGGAACTGAGGTTGACTACATAGAAGTCCAGCGACGTAACCATTACACCATGTGCTGGTCCCTCTTTGCTTTCCTTTTTTTTTTAAAGAATTATTTTTATTATTTAACTTTATTTATGTTAATTTGACCAGAGAGAGAGAGAGAGAGAGAAAGAAAGCCACGAATTGAACTGTGATCGGTCATAGAGAGCTATATTAACTATTTTCTCATTTATTTATTTATATATATTTATTTATTTATTTTTGAAGTTGACCAGAGAGAGAGAGGGGGAGAGAGAGAGAAGGAACATGCAAAAGCAAGCTGCCAGGTCCAGGATGCAAACTGTGGTCAGCCATGCGGAAGTCAAGCTGACTTAACCACCATGCCACCTGCCGGCTTCCCCGTTGCTTTCTTTTCTTTTTAAAAAATTTTCAGAGGGCATGTGTGTTTGCCAGAGGCAGAGAGAAAGTGCGTCCCCCTCCCATTAATGGGGTATAGTCATACCACAATCCTTTTAAAATTTCTTTTCCTATAGAGATTCTGGGTACACATGCATATGCACCTCGTGTGTTTCTCAAGCCAGGGCTGGGATTCAGACCGTTAGCCATGTAGGATTTGGCTCGTTTAACCTCTCAGCTATGTGGCCAGCCCCTTTTCAAGTTCCTAAGGCTTTCTTATTTATGTATATATGTATGTATTTGAGGTTTTTGTCTTAGGGCAGAGGGAGGGAGAGAGGAAGAGAGAGAGAGGGAGAAAGAGAAAGAAATCATCCTCCAGAGGGGTTGGCCATGCCGCAGTCCCTTCTTTTCCATTCTCCTCCTGGGATCTTGGACATGCATATACGCCCAGCGTGAGTTTCAAGCCACCGGGTCCAGAACCCAAACCAGTCAGCCATGTGGGAATCCAGTGACTTAACCATTGCTCCATTTCTGGCCCACTTTTTCTTTTTTTAATTGCCAGAAACAAAGTGTTCCCTTGAACATTTTGATGATGCTCATGGACTCAAGCTCTCTCCATCTTTTCCTCCTCTGCTTCTTTCCTTGCCTTTCTTGGCCCTTAAAGTCCCATCTCTTGGCAACTATCCCCTCCCTACCTAAATAAAAACTTTTTTTTACGTCCTGCTGGAGAGCCTTTGTAGAGGACATGAGAATTACCTGCAAATTGAGTTTTGGAAAGCTGTCTCTATTTTTCTCCCCTCCCCCCTCCCTGGGGGGATGGCTATGCCACACTCCTTTCTCCTCCAGTCTCTTCCTGGAATTTTGGGCACACACACACACACACACACACACACACACACACACGTGTCCTGTCTCCCCCCTTTTAAAAAATATTATTATTTATACATTTAATTGCTGTACATCATTTAGATTGTAAAGAGACTTTACCCTTAGTCCAGCCCAGTTGAGAGTGCTATACACTTCCTCATTAACAAATAATAAACCATATCTGTGTCCCACAAATGGCTTACCTCTTTTTTTCCCCCCCAAATTTCCTTTCCTATGCCCTTCCCCTCCCACACTCTTCCCACTTTGTCTCTATTTTCCATAACTTGTGTGAGTTTTAAGCCACTGGGTCTGGAACTTGAACCATGGTCAATTATGTGAAAGTCCAGCAACATAACCTTATGCTATCAGCTGGTCCTACATGCGATTCTTTTAAAATAAATATTGGAATTTATGTTTTCATATGGCAAATTTAATTTTAAGATGTTTAAGAACAAAAATTGTTCTATAAAAATTAATGTATTTTAATGTGCTATTTTACAGGACGTAATTAATACTTTATTGCCTAAAGTTTTAACTAGAATAATTGAAGGACTTCAGGACCTGGATGACGATGTCAGAGCTGTTGCTGCTGCATCATTAGTGCCTGTGGTAGAAAGCCTTGTCTACCTTCAGACGCAAAAGGTAATGAAATATTTTTACATTTCTTCCTATAGAGTTTGTTTACATTTGGGAAATAGAGAGTTAGGAAAATCATTGAGCACCTTTTCTCCTCCTCCTCTATGTTTTTGTGACGGCCACCTCTCTGATGCACACTATCTTTTTTCCTCACTCCTTTATTCATGATAGAGTACTCATGCACGTGAGAGAGAGAGAGATATTAAAGGAACCACTCCATGTTTTCTTCTGTTGGAGAGGTTTTTGCTATAGGGCGTGTGCGCTCGCCAGAAAGACAGAGAGATAGAAAGTGAGAAATCACCCCCCAGGGAGGCTGGCCACGCCACAATCCCTTCTCCTACATTCTCATCTTGGGATCTTGGGCACGCACACACACGGGCCCAGCATGAGTTTAAGCCGCCGGGTCCGCGACTCGAACCGCGGTCTACTTCATGGGAGTCCATCGACATAGCCATTAACGCTCACTGCTGGTCCCACCTCTCCACGTTTTCTAAAAGGCCTAGAGAACATATATGCCTTTCCTCTTGCCCTTGTGTTCGTCATTTTGGTTAATTACTGGAATATGGCTGTTCCGGCCAAAAGGGCCACCATTAACTTTTTGAAGTCTCTTTGTATTTGGGGAATTTCCTTGAGAATAAAGCAGCTATTTTTCTTTTATTACTGGCTTTTAGATATATACAAGATTATTGTTTTTGACCTTTGTCTTTTTTTTTTCCTTTAATTTGCCAGAGGAGGTGTATGCTCACAGGAGAAAGACTGACAGAGAGAGAAAATGAGAAAGCACTGCTCATGGGTGTTGGCCATGCCACAGTCCCTCTCCTCCAATTCTCCTTTTGGGATCCTGGGTGCACATGCACATGTCTGATGTTTTTCATGCTGCCAGGTCTGGGACTTGAACTGTGTAGTCAGTCATGTGGGATCTACCTGACTTAACCACCATGCCATCAACTGGCCTGGCTCTTTTTATTTGCCATAGAGAGAGCAGGTGAGTGCACATACAAGCATACACACGCATCCCCTGACAGAGCATGGTCATGCCACAGTCCTTTTTCCTGTATCTCCATCCAGTCAGGATTTTGGGTATGTGCTCACATGTGCCCATGTGTTTTTCCAGCTCTCTAATCTGGGATTTGAACTGAGTTTGGCCATAGGGATTCTGTCTATCTATCTATCTATCTATCTAAATAAAATAATTTTATTTAACTTTATTTCTTTATTTTTAATTTGACCAGAGAGGGACAGAGCAAGAGCGAGAGAGAGAAAGTGAGAAAGTAAGCCGCCAGGTCCGGGACTCAAACTATGGTCTGCCATGTGGGAGTCCACCATCCTTAACCACCACAACACCTGCTGGCTCTAGCCATAGAGATTCTGTTCCCTTCACACAGTGCTTAACCACTGTGCTGTGGGGCCGCTACTGCCTCTGGCTTTAAAAAAATTTTTTTTAATTATTAAAAGGTTCCATGCACTTGCTAGAGAGAGAGAGAGAGAAAGAGAGAGAGAAAAAGAGAGCGACAACGCACCCTCCAATGGAATTTGGTCACACTGCAATCCCTTTTTCATTTCTCTATCCTGTTGGGTTTTGAAGCACACACATCACACATGCCTGGCAGGTTTTCAAGCTGCTGAGGCTGAGACGTGAACCGCACTTGGCCATGTGGGATCCACCTCCCTTAATCACTAGGGGCTGATTCATGGCTTTTAATTTGATCTCATTTTTGGAAGGGACTTTAAAGATGTGGCTGTCCATTTTATTGTAAAAACCAGAATAAAGTTGAAAGAGCAGCAGCAGTATTTTAAGAGCTCAGAAACAACTTTAATCATAATGAGGATTAGCACTATTTTAAAAAAATTATTTATTTAATTTTATTTATCATTATTATTGTTTTCTAATTTGATACAAACACTCACCAGAGAGAAAGAGAGAGGAAAAGTGAGAAAGTAAGCCACTAGGTCCAGGACTCAAACCATAGTTAGCCATGAGGGAGTCCAGCATCCCAACCACCATGCTACCTGCTGGTACCCAATTAGCATTATTTTAAATGCACTGACATTGCCTTACATACAGAAGTATGTCTTGTATTTCTGTATTGTATTATTTTAGAAGTTTAGTTTTTTTTGTAAGATAGAACATTAAATATTTTATCTTCCGAACTCTTCTGCTTATTATTCCTAGTTAGGAAAAGAAATGCCTCGACCAGCAGATGACATAATGGTTATGTTGCTGGATTCCCATGTGGTTCAAGTCCTGGACCTGGTGAATTAAACTTAGCTCAGGTGCATGCGTGCGCTTCCAAAATCCTGAGAGGATAATGGATGCGAAGGGATTGTGACATGGCCATCCCCCTGGGGGATGATTTCTAGCTTTCTGTCTCTTTGTCTCTGTCTCTTCGGTGAGCACACATGCCCTGTAGTGAAAAATAGCTGCTTCATTCTTAAGGAAAATCCCCAAATACAAAGGGACTTTAAAAAGTTAATGGTGGGAGGCCAGTAGGTGGCATGGTAGCTAATGGCCGTACTCCCACGTGGCTGACTGTTGTTTGAGTCCTGGGCCTGGTGACTTACTTTCTTACTTCCTCTCTCTCTCTCTCTCTGGTCAAATTAATAATAATAATAATAAATAAAATAATTCTTAAAAATAAAACAAAAATAGTCACTGTCCAAAGTTATCGGAGTTGTGTATGTTGAATCAGTAGTAACCCCAGGGGTAAAATTTGGCAGGGTCTTGTGAATATTTTCTGTAAAATTGATATCTTTTCTTGAAAACGAATCTTACAGGTACCCTTCATTATAAATACGTTATGGGATGCTCTTCTGGAACTAGATGATCTAACAGCTTCAACAAATAGTATTATGACTCTTCTTTCATCCTTGTTAACTTATCCTCAGGTCCAACAATGCAGGTAATTATTTCTAATTATTAGACTTAAGTAAAAAACCTTTATATCTTTCCAGATAATTGCCTGAGCCTACAATATTCTATCACTTTTCAGAATAGGTACTCTAGGTTAGGAGGTAGCAAAGGGGCCCTTTATTTTTTTATCATCTAACCATCAGCACATTTGGGGCAGGAACTTGAAAAGGCAATTTTACTTACATGTAAGTTACTGTGGTTATATAATTTCATCCTCTTGTTCATCCTGTAATTACTTTAGAAATATGATCACTGTAATATTATTTCCAGCTGTATCCCAATATAGAATTTTAGCCTTGTTTAGTTTATAAGATTATCACTGAAAATTTGCTTTACATTTTCTAAAACCCTCTCCTCTTTGAACTTTCTTTGTAATGTTTATTTCTTCAGCTCTTACTTTTGATTTCAGTCCCTACTCATCTGGAAGGGATACATGGCAGAGTAATATAATGTCCAAAGGCAAGATTGGGTGAAGCCAAAATAACCACCAAAATGTAAAGTGTCACTGATTTTCTATCCTGATATTTGAACTGAAGCTCAGCTAATTTCCTCTGTTAGAATGACGCTTGAATGTTATTTCTATTAATAGTCCTCCTAGAGGTACAGAAGAATAAAATGCTATGTAACTTAAAAAAATTCACAGATGAGAAAGTTAATTACTGCTGTTAGTCTAGTAAGGGCATTCAGTGAATATTCACATGATTATGATTATAAATGACTTAGGGCATTAGAAGTGAGTATTTCTGGTGAAAAACATGTAGAGGATTTTTCAAATACTTACCTACTAGTAGTATTTTAATGCTAAATTAGGCTAGTAGGACAGTGCACAAGTAGGAATAGCAAAATAAGGGATTGTAAAAGCAAAAGAAAAGTGGATGTGGTAGTACACACGTGGGGGTTCGTAGTTTTGGTTGCTTCTTTTACTAATGAAAGTGGTAGGAATTAGATGAATTCTATGTGAAAGCTCGCTTAAGCTGCAAAATGCTTGGCCTTTCTTCCTTCCTTCCTCCCTCCCTCCCTCCCTCCCTCCCTCCCTCCCTCTCTCTCTCTTTCTTTCTTTCTTTCTTTCTTTCTTTCTTTCTTTCTTTCTTTCTTTCCTTTTAAGAGGGATTTTTTGATAAAGGGTGCACACACTTGCCAAAGAGATAGAAACTCTCAGAAAGCAAGAAATCACCTCCTACAGGGTATAGCCGCGCTGCAGTCCCTTCTCCTCCATTCTTCTCTTGGGATTTTTGGGCAAGCGTGTATACACACACACCCAGCGTGATTTTTAAACCTCCAGGCCCGGGACTGAAACCGTGGTCTAGTATGTGGGAGTTTAGTGACATAATCATTATGCCATCTGCTGGTCCCAGTGCAGGGCTTTTTAATGACTGTAAATTGAGTTGGTCAGTTTTTTCTGTGATGGCCCTAATAGTGACTGACTTTGCTTTGTGAGCCATATGGTCTTTGTCAGATCTACTCAGCTCTGGCAGTGTGCTACAGAAACAGCCACAGATGATATGTAAAGGAAGGAAAGTGCCATATTCTAGGAAAACTTCTTTCTAGAAAAAAAAGTGGAGTGGATTTAGTCTGTACGTACTAGGGAATGGTGTCAGAAAAACTAGACAATGTAAGAAAGTGAAAAATCTAGTGATTATTCTGTTAATTCAGTGTGAAATAATGTAGTTTTTGACCTTTTTTGTTTCAAAATTGCCTCATTAGAAAATGTGCATCATATGTTGTGATATTTGGCAGATACTTTGCAGCTTATGTAAGAAGAAATGCAGCATGTCCTTTGGAGCATGAACAGTCACATTATTAACAAGACCTTGTTACAATGCTTTATGTATTTTGAGTCTCTCTTAAGTCTTTGTGTGCATGTGTTTAAATTAGAATTTTATAAGTAAATTTACTAAATGTATATGCATAATAATGTTTAAATGTGAAAATAGTTTTAAAAGATAGCCCCGCTGAGAGGAACCACAAAAGATAGATAAATAGTTAGACTGGCATATTCTTCTTTTTATACAATACTGTGTTTACAGAAGTATATATTTTAAATGCTACTTATGAATTATTTCCTAATTCCAAATCACTTGTACAAATAACTTGTGAATGTTACAGGAATCCTGTGGTCCAAGGTAGCTAAGACTTTGCTTTGATTGCTTCCTCATTTAAAATCTAATCTTAGAGAATGAAGACATTTTTGAGTTTTCCTAATTTAGTAATGCTAAACCAGGATAACAGTGTTAAAGCTACTAGCATACCACCTCACCACCTCTTACTCATTCGATAGGTATGAGAGATGGCTCCAAATGGGGATGGAAATTAAGTGCATCTTCCCATTGGGGTTAGCCATGAGGAAAGAGTAAGGATTAGCAATCTAGATTGTGTGGGCTGACTACCAGCTGGGATTTATGTCCCATTTTCTTGAGTAAGAACGTTTATAAGGGCAGTTACATAGACAGCTATAACTCGATAAAGGCATAGTGCTGTAAAAGAGCCCAGTGTTAGTATTTCAGTCCATTTTTTGTGACTGTGGATCTTCTCATGTTCTGGTAACAGTTTTGAGTGAAGGTGTTAAGTGAACATTCATATGAAAATTGTATTATCTTTTTAGAATTTATTCATCAAAAAAAGAAACTCGATGTCATCCTCAGGTCCCCATGAGAATAATATTTAGATAATGTATCTATGGAGTTTCAACTGAGAATGAGTAAGATTAATTTGTGTCTTCTTTATTAGTATTCAACAGTCACTTACAGTTTTAGTTCCACGTGTCTGGCCTTTTTTGCATCATACTATATCATCAGTTCGGAGAGCAGCATTGGAAACTCTGTTTACGTTATTATCAACACAGGACCAGGTAAGAACTAATAACTGTATCTAGCAGTCATGAAACAAACATAAACCTGCCCATGAGCTTATCCTTTCTTCGTATCTAAAGATTAGGAGAATGCTGGCCTACTAGAAGTGGTATGGTAACCGTGTAGACATAAAAGAATGTAATCATGGAAGCAGAAATATTTTAATATTTTGCTTTAGGTTGTATTCTCAGCACCTGGAATGGTACTCAACATGTAGGAGGTCCTTAGTGAATAAATATTTGTTAAGTAAATGATCACATAGTTCCTTCCTGTCAGAGACCTGTTATTCAATCTTTGCTTGCTCTGTATGGTTTTTTTTTTTTTTTGGTTTGTTTTGTTTTCGAGAGGGTTTTGTTTTGTTTTGTTTTGTTTTGTTTTGTTTTCTGCTATAGGGCGCCAGAAACACAGAGAGAAACAGAGAGACAGAAAGTGAGAAATCACTCCCCAGGGGGGATGCTGCAATCCCTTCTCTTCCATTCTCCTCTTAGGATCTTGGGCACGCATGCACATGCGCCCAGCATGACTTTAAGCTCTTGGGTTCGGGACTCGAACCACAGTCGACTGCATGGGAATCCAGCAACATAGCCATTACGCCAACTGCTGGTCCCGCTTCCTTTGTATGGTTAACAGTGGGGTGGCTGGTGGAACATAACCCAGGTTAGAAGGCCACATGCGAAGCTCTCAGGTACTGTGCAACTCTTAAAGACTAATCACGGAATACGCAGTCTCCTGCCTCCTCTCACAGATGACTCAACTATACGTGCATGCTGTTTACAAGAACAGTACACTGCAGGATTCACTCACTGCCTTACCGACAGAGATTGTTCAGATAATATTAGTGTGTGAACGGTGACTGTGATGAGCTGAGGAGCCCTTGTTTATAAAAGGTTTTTTATAAAAGGCTTCACATTCCTCTTTTAAAACAATCTTGTAGGTCAGATAAAATACCTAGAGTTTAGGGGAAGTTTCAGTAAGGAATGCATTCTTCTAGCATGTTATTTTACATAGGCAATGAGTTTGGAATCTCATTTTTAAAAAGCAGTGGTTAGTGTTTATAGACGATAGATTATTGCACGAATAAATGTCTCTTGTGTTTACTAATCATGTGTTTCCATGTGAATTAGGAATATTTCATGTATTCTTGCTTTAATCTGCAGCATGATACTGTGTTGGACTACTGTAAATAAACATCTGTGAATTTTGTTTTGCATTATCTTTTGATTTTAACTAATCAATCTGAGGAAAAGCTGCTAAGTCTGTTTTATAATTCTCAGTTGAGCGGGCATGGGCTGATAGGACAACTGGGTTGGGTTCTAACTTTCAATTCAGTTTTGTGATTTTTTTTCCTAAATTTATTTTATTTTTATTATTATTTTTGAGAGAGATTTTTGTTATAGGGCATGTGCGCTTGCTGGGAACACAGAGAGACACAGAAAGTGAGAAGTCATCCCCAGGGGGATAGCCACACCACAGTCCCTTCTCTTCCATTCTCTTCTCAGGATTTTGAGCATGCATACACATGTGCCTGGAGGACGGTTAAGCTGCTGTGTCCGGGACTTGAACCACAGTTGACTCCTTGGGAGTCTAGCAATATAACCATTACACCATCTCCTGGTCCCCCTAGATGTATTTTTTTAAAAATATTTATTTATTATGATTTCACTTGAGTTTGCCAGAGAGAGAGAGAGAGAGATAAAGCCACCAGGTCTGGGACTTAAACTGTAGTCTGCCATGCAGGAATTCCAGAGCCTTAACCACCACACCACCTGCTGGACCCCCTAAATGTTCTGATGTATTCTCTCTCTCTTTTTTTTGGAGAGTTTTTTTGCTATAGGGCGCATGCACTTGCCAGAAAGACAGAGGCAGAGAGACAGAAAGCGAGAAATGGCCATGCCACAATCCCTTCTTCTCCATTCCCCTCTTGGGATCTTGGCCACGCATGCACACACATGCCTGGCACGTTTAAACCACTGGGTCCGGGACTCGAACCGCGGTCGACTACATGGGAGCCCAGTGGCATAGCCATTATGCTAACTGCTGGTCCCACAAATTCTTTCATATGGCTCCTCTAATCCTCTCTGCCAGACAGAACTGTTTTTGGTGCCAGGCCATCTTTCCAAGACCTTCTGTTGGCTTACTTAAGATGTATCTTAGTTCCATAGTCCTCTGATATAATCTTCAGATATGACATTCCAGTCAAAAGTCCTGTTCAATAACTAGTACTTCCAATTTCTGATTCAAAGCCAACAGGTATTATTGAACTTATGCAAATAACCATTCTGCCACAAAATAAGAATACTCCCAAATATTCTGCAATTCCAGAGGGGTCAAGAAGGGAGAAAAGTTTGTTTCCATTTAAAGAAACAGGTGAAAAAACATTTTAACAAATTGCTGAACCTATCTACAGCTCAAAAGAAAGCAAAATCCTTAAATTGGGAAAACAAAGCATAGTAAAGAAAAAGATAGTAATGTTTTACTCAAAAGTCATAAAATTCTATTTCACCAGTTCAGTCTTAGGCAGTTAATCTCTCTCCTGTTGAATTTGCAGTGTTACTGTGGTCCGACCTTTTGGTTTAAATCCTGGAAGATAATATTCAACGTTATTATTGATATTTCTTGCCTCTGTATTAAGTTGGTCATTTTCTTGGTTGCTTTTTGTTTTCTTATTTCTGTATGTGTGTCTTTAATTTTCCTGGTAAAGCACTCCTTTCAGAACTTCTTGAAGAGCAGGTCTGGTGGTGGTAAATTCTTTTAGGTTTTGTTTATCTGTGAATGTTTTTATCTTTTCTTCCCATGTGAAGGATAATTTTGCCAGCTATAAAGTTCTTGGTTGAAACTTTTTCACTTAAAACACTTTGACTATATTTTTCTATCCTTTCCTTGCTTGCATTGTTTCTGATGAGAGGTCTAATGTTAGCCTGATGGGATAACCTTTATAAGTAACCTGATGTTTCTCTCTTGCCAATTTTAGTATCTTGTCTTTGTGCATTTGACCAGTCTGACTATGGAAGTGCCTTGGAGAAGATCTTCTTTGGTTGATTCTATTAGGAGTCCTTTGTATTTCCTGGGCCTCGATATTTGAATGCCTCTCCAGATTTCGAAAGTTTTCTTCCAGGATTTCATGGAATAGATTATCAAGTGCCTTTGTTAGTTTCTTCATCTTCTAGATGATTATCCAGATGTTTGGGTGCTTCATGGAATCTACTATTTCTTGTATAGTATTTTCATTTGTTTCAGTTATTTTCTGAGTTTTTTGGTTATTTTTTTCTAGGTCAGAGGTTTTGTCTTCAGCATCCGAGATTTGATCTTCTGCATGTACTAATCTGCTTTTAATATTTTCAAGGGAGGTTTTGATTTCCTGTATTATAGCCTTCATCTCTAACAGTTCCATTTGATTCTTTTTTAGGGTGTGTATTTCCTCTTTCAGATCATTCAAGAACTTCCTCACCTCCTGGAACTCATTGTCTCTTTTCTCCTGCATCTTCTGGAGTTCATTGACTCTAAGCTCTTGCATCTTGTTTAGTTTTGTCACTATGAATATTCTGAAATCTCTATTGGACGTTGCTATGAGTTCCACTATACTCTCTGTGGATGATGGATTATTCTTTTCCCTTAGGGGAGAGATGTTTCCTTGGTTTCTCATATTTCTTTAGCCTCTTCAGTGGTTTCTGGTCATCTGATGGATTATATGTGTCTCCCTAATTTTTAGGAGTTAATTCTGAGCTTTCAGAGGTGTGCAGGAGGAGGTGATCCACAATCTCTCTGCAGATCTGTTTCCCTTATGCTCACCAAGCAACCTGCACTTTTGATTTTGGAACTGGATATTACAAAGGCCTCACAGTTCTAGGGAATAGGTACACCCGGGCTGGGCTGAAGATAGTTCAGAGCTGTGTGGGAGGAGAGAAGCCATGTTCTCTCTGCAGCTCTGTCCTCCCTGCTGCTCTCTCTGCAGTCTCTCCTCTCTGAATTTTAGTCACTTGGTAGTGAATTCACTTTTGGCTAAGTGTTTAGAGAGGGTTTCTGTAACTGTTAAGATCATATATTTCCCTTTACTTTCAGAATCTCTCCTCTACTGTATTTTGCAATGTGGTATCCACAGAAAGAGATTTGAGTTCAGATTTATAAAAAGGAGTTTCTTCCTTCAGGCAGGAGGTTCAGTAAGCATCGAGGTCAATGACCCTAAAAGTATTCAGATGCTTGGCTACTGTGCACCTAGGCCTGTCTAGACGCACAGTATGTGGAGACTGAACAGCAGAGAGGGAAAGTAAGGTTAAAAAAAAAAAGAAAAGAAAAAAGAAAAGGGGAAAGAATAGAGGGGAAAAAATCTAGACAAAAATAATCATAAGAAGGGAAAAAAATTTTTTTAAAGGTTAAAAAAATGAAAACCGCTTGGCATGTAAACATGCCAGGACACACCTCAGATTTAAAATGACTTATGAAATTAGCAAGAGAAAGAAAAGGCCTGAGGTGAGAAGTAGTGTTTTAAATTGTTTTGTTAGATTTTTTTAATTTAAAGAGAGAGCGAAAGAGACAGAGACATAGAGGACAGAAGTCACCCTGCCTGTCTGAGTGTTTTGAGGGTCTAGAAGATGGGGCGTAGGGCATAGCTTCATTTGCCTTGGTCCCTTAACATGCCAGGACACACCTCGGATTTAAAATGGCTTCTGAGTGTTTCAAGGGCTTCATATATGTATTTTTCTAAGAAACGAGTATGCTTAGCTTTCTTAAGATTTCCTGACCCAAAATAGATTGAGAACCTTTGCTTTAATTTTGTAGTGATCTTGAAGTAGAATAGTCTAGGCTGGATGTTCTTATAATTCATTTACTTGCATTATTGGTCAGCACATAGAACTTAAGCTCTAGTGTAGTTGCAGTAATCTGATTGTTTTTCAAATTTTCGTGACAAAGCAGTGATACGTGATGTAACCCAGAAGATGGGGTTGGTTGGAGATATTGTTGTCATTAGAGCTTGGTTCCATGTGGAGGGTAGTATCGGCTTATTTGAGGCAAAAGTCAGTGTTGTTAATGACAGACTTTATCTTCACAGTGATTATGTGTAATGTAATTTATCCAAGCTATTGGAGTAATAAAGAGGGTATTTGTTGCCTCAAAGTCCTGTTAAAATTGATCACCAGTTGAATCTTTTTGATAAATTTATATACTGTCTTCATAGTAACATTTCTGTTATTTGACTTACAACTTCAGGTAAACTGAAATCTAAGAATTATATACCATAGCCCTTGACTCTGTTTTTCTTTTTAGAACTCTTCATCTTGGCTTATACCTATCCTGCCTGATATGCTCCGACACATTTTCCAGTTTTGTGTTTTAGAAAGCAGCCAGGAAATACTGGACCTCATTCATAAGGTATGCAATGAATAGATCTAAACTTCTCCTAGTAACTTTGTATATTTTTAAGATTTTTCATGATTTTTAAATTTTTGGTCAGAGATTTTAAGTAATTAGAAATCCTCCATGAGATCTGAAAAGTTTAAAGATCTGTAAGAGTGGGAAAACAGGCTTCTTACGGAATGTAGTAGTTAAGTTATGGTTAGCCATCCTTCTTCCTCCTCTTATTGTACGACATGTAGGCAAGTGTTTTAAGCTTTTTCTTGCTTTCTCTCCCCTGCTCTCATATTTGTGTGTGTATATATATAGAGAGAGAGAGAGAGGGAGAGAGAGGAGAGAGAGAGAGGCAGAGCAAGACAGGCACCCTCAGCAGGGTGTTCATGCCAAGAAACGTCCTCAGATCTCCAGCTTCAGGTGGCCTGTTCATAGACATTTACATACATGGCCAGTGTAAGCACTTTCTGATAGCTTCAATACAGAAAACGAAATCAAGACTGCTTTTCTCTAATCTTCATTTTGCTATTGATCAGTATGTTTTTAGATCCTGCAGAACATCTAGTTTAAACTCATGCTTTTTTCCCTCAGCAAGATTGGTCATATATGTTGGAATCATTAAAGAAAGAGCCATTTGATGTATTTAATTGCATTCATGGGGGAAATGGCCCTATCGTACCTGGGAATCTGATAAGGTGGTCTTGACTTGTTGGCCTCTGAGGTGACCACTGTTAACAGCCTCGGATTCATAGGGGTATTATTTCTGCATGTTGGTCCTTGTTCATTACATGTTAGGCCAGGCCAGGTACCTAACTGAGTAAGAGCGTGAGTCAAGACTTAAACAGCTTTAACTTATACCAGGATATTGCCACCTTTAAATTTGGCAGAGACTATGTCTCAGGAGCCATTATATCTTGAAGCATGTGTTGAATGTATGACTGCTTTATTTAGTATTGAGCCTTATGATATATATGAAAGATTTCCGTGACTTACTAAAAGTGTCAACTTTGTATTATTTTTATATGCACATTTTATTTTGAAAGTTTTTCATAAAATATTGGAGAAGATTCTTTATACCCAGCCTTGGGGAAAAAAAATAAAAACAAAAACCGCTTTCCTTTGCATTACTCTTTTTTTTGTTTGTTTTGAGAAGTTTTTGCCATAGGGCGCGTGCGCTCACCCGACAGAGAGAGACAGAAAGCGAGAAATCACCCCCCAGGGGGGATGGCCACGCCGCAATCCCTTCTCCTCCATTCTCCTCTCGGGATCTTGGGCACGCACGCACATGCGCCTGGCGTGGGTTTTAAGCCACCGAGTCCATGACACGAACCATGGTCGACCACGTGGGAGTCCAGCGACATAGCCATTATGCTAACTGCTGGTCCCCTTTGCATTAGTCTTTAAAGTATACAAACCTATCAGAAACATTCTTTCTGGGCCAGCCCCGTAACCTAGTTGTTAAGGGAGCCAGAATCCACATGTCCAACTGTGTTTGAATCTCAGTTCTTGGAGGCTTGAAAAACAATCCCATCAGAATGGAGAAGTGGAGGAGAAGGGACTACACGTGCCGCTGAAGGGTTCTCCCTCTTTCTGTCTCTGTCTCTGTTTGGTGAGTGCACATGCCCTCTTTTAAAACAAAACAAAACAAAACAAAACAAAAAAACAACTCGCCCTCCCTTTTTTAAGTTTTTGCTATAGGATGTGCTTGGCAGAGAGAGACAGACAAAGAGAGAGAGCAAGAGAAAGTGAGAAGTCACCCCTCCTGGGGGGAGGAGAGAGAAACAGAGACAGACAGTGAGAAATCAGTCTCCTAGGGGATGGCCATCCCCCTTCTCTTCCATTTTCTTCTCAGGATTTGGGACACATATGCATACACACCTGGCATGAGCTTTAAGCCATCAGGTCTGGGACTTGAGCGGTGGTCAACCTCCTGGGAGTCCAGTGCCTTAACCACCATGCCACCTGCTGATGCCCATCCTGGTGTGTTTTTCAAGCCGTAGAGCTGGGATTTGAACTGTACAGTTAACCATGTGGGATATAGCCACCTTAACCCCCATGTCACTGGTTTCCCCTCCCCCCGCAAAAAAAAACAGTATTTCAAAGTAACCTTTTATATTTAAAAATTAATCTGTGTTTTTTTCTACTTGTCTTTTTTTCAAATTCATTATCCCTAAAAATAGATAAGGTTTTGTTAGCACTTACTAGAAAAATTTCACTTTGCTGTTCTTTTTGTAGGTTTGGATGGAACTATTGAACAAGGCATCAGTTCAATATGTGGTAGCAGCTGCTTGTCCGTGGATGGGTGCTTGGCTTTGCTTAATGATGCAGCCTTCTCATTTACCTATTGATTTAAATATGCTGCTGGAAGTGAAAGCTAGAGCCAAGGTGAGTGTAGGAGGACATGCTGTATTTATATATTCAGTTTATAATTATTACTACAGTAACCATGGAAGAAATCTGTATTATTTATTAAAGATGTAATTTCATTAACACAAGTAAGGAAAATTGTTATTTTCTTAGGACCCAGAGGAAAACGAATAGGAATTTTTATCAGTTAAATTTTTATGAAAAGATCTGTAATTTACTTATTACTGATTATAACAAATGGTTGTGTTTGTTGTTGCTTACTAAATTTTAATGATTAATTTTTTAAAAGAATTTTACTTAACTTTATTTATTTATTTGTCTGTTCGTTTATTTATTTTGTTTATTCTAATTTGACTGGAATGGGACAGAGTGAGAGAGAGAGAGAGCAAGCGAGCAAGCCGCCAGGTCTGGACTCAAACTTTTCGGCCATGTGAGAGTCCAGTGCCCTAACCACTATGCCACCTGCTTGCCCCCCGTGATT
>NW_006159692.1:3966989-3982784 GCF_000334495.1 Tupaia belangeri chinensis
AGAGAGACAGAAAGCGAGAAATCACCCCCCAGGGGGGATGGCCACGCCGCAATCCCTTCTCCTCCATTCTCCTCTCGGGATCTTGGGCACGCACGCACATGCGCCTGGCGTGGGTTTTAAGCCACCGAGTCCATGACACGAACCATGGTCGACCACGTGGGAGTCCAGCGACATAGCCATTATGCTAACTGCTGGTCCCCTTTGCATTAGTCTTTAAAGTATACAAACCTATCAGAAACATTCTTTCTGGGCCAGCCCCGTAACCTAGTTGTTAAGGGAGCCAGAATCCACATGTCCAACTGTGTTTGAATCTCAGTTCTTGGAGGCTTGAAAAACAATCCCATCAGAATGGAGAAGTGGAGGAGAAGGGACTACACGTGCCGCTGAAGGGTTCTCCCTCTTTCTGTCTCTGTCTCTGTTTGGTGAGTGCACATGCCCTCTTTTAAAACAAAACAAAACAAAACAAAACAAAAAAACAACTCGCCCTCCCTTTTTTAAGTTTTTGCTATAGGATGTGCTTGGCAGAGAGAGACAGACAAAGAGAGAGAGCAAGAGAAAGTGAGAAGTCACCCCTCCTGGGGGGAGGAGAGAGAAACAGAGACAGACAGTGAGAAATCAGTCTCCTAGGGGATGGCCATCCCCCTTCTCTTCCATTTTCTTCTCAGGATTTGGGACACATATGCATACACACCTGGCATGAGCTTTAAGCCATCAGGTCTGGGACTTGAGCGGTGGTCAACCTCCTGGGAGTCCAGTGCCTTAACCACCATGCCACCTGCTGATGCCCATCCTGGTGTGTTTTTCAAGCCGTAGAGCTGGGATTTGAACTGTACAGTTAACCATGTGGGATATAGCCACCTTAACCCCCATGTCACTGGTTTCCCCTCCCCCCGCAAAAAAAAACAGTATTTCAAAGTAACCTTTTATATTTAAAAATTAATCTGTGTTTTTTTCTACTTGTCTTTTTTTCAAATTCATTATCCCTAAAAATAGATAAGGTTTTGTTAGCACTTACTAGAAAAATTTCACTTTGCTGTTCTTTTTGTAGGTTTGGATGGAACTATTGAACAAGGCATCAGTTCAATATGTGGTAGCAGCTGCTTGTCCGTGGATGGGTGCTTGGCTTTGCTTAATGATGCAGCCTTCTCATTTACCTATTGATTTAAATATGCTGCTGGAAGTGAAAGCTAGAGCCAAGGTGAGTGTAGGAGGACATGCTGTATTTATATATTCAGTTTATAATTATTACTACAGTAACCATGGAAGAAATCTGTATTATTTATTAAAGATGTAATTTCATTAACACAAGTAAGGAAAATTGTTATTTTCTTAGGACCCAGAGGAAAACGAATAGGAATTTTTATCAGTTAAATTTTTATGAAAAGATCTGTAATTTACTTATTACTGATTATAACAAATGGTTGTGTTTGTTGTTGCTTACTAAATTTTAATGATTAATTTTTTAAAAGAATTTTACTTAACTTTATTTATTTATTTGTCTGTTCGTTTATTTATTTTGTTTATTCTAATTTGACTGGAATGGGACAGAGTGAGAGAGAGAGAGAGCAAGCGAGCAAGCCGCCAGGTCTGGACTCAAACTTTTCGGCCATGTGAGAGTCCAGTGCCCTAACCACTATGCCACCTGCTGGCCCCCAGTGATTATAATTTTTTCCCCCCCCCCCCCCTTTTACCCAATAGGAGAAAACAGGTGGTAAGGTACGCCAAGGCCAAAATCAGAGTAAAGAAGTACTGCAAGAGTACATCGCCGGTGCAGACACCATCATGGAAGACCCAGCCACCAGGGATTTTGTGGTTATGCGGGCCAGAATGATGGCTGCCAAGTGAGTATACAAGTAGCAGGTAGTCACGGATTCACCGGCCTGGCCTTCAAGGTCAGGTATCCAAAAGGTTTTTTTGATGTGTCTTTCAGTCCTTTCTCCACCCCCTGTTACAGCTTAAGAAAAAAATTTGAGTAGTAGTTTTAATTTTTTGGAACTTTTAAAATAGAATTTGTATCTTTTATGAAGGTGAGATGATTTTATCGGGCTGGGAGGTGGCATAGTGGTTAAAGTGTTGGACTCATATCACTGATCATGGTTTGATTCCTGGTGGCTTGCTTTTTTTTTTTTTCCCTCTCTCTCTGGTCAAATAACAACAACAACAACAATAATAATAAATAAAATTGGGGCCATCAGATGGTGCAGCGGTTACATAGCTGGACTCCCATGTGGCCTACTGTGGTTTGAGCCCCAAACCCAGTGGCTTGAAACGCACGCCGGGTGCATGTGCATGTGTGCCTAAAATCCTGAGAGGAAAATGCAGGAGAAGGGATTGCAGAATGGCCATCTTCCCTGATAAAAAAAATTTTTTTTTTTGAAGAGGTTTTTGCTATAGGGCGTGTGCGCTCACAAGACAGACAGAGACAGACAGAGAGATAGAAAGCGAGAAATCACCCCCCAGAGGGAATGGCCACGCCGCAGTCCCTTCTCCATTCTCCTCTCGGGATCTTGGGCACGCACGCACACGCGCCCGGCGTGAGTTTAAGCCACTGGGTCCGGGACTTGAACCGTGGTCGACTACGTGGGAGTCCAGTGACATAGCCATTACGCTAACTGCTGGTCCCTTAAAAAAAGATAGTTTTATATTCTGTAGGAAAAGTCATACTCTCAGCCAGGAAAATTTTACTTCAAGTAATTTCTCTAGTAACTTTTTTTTTTATTCCTCTTAGGTTGTTAGGAGCACTTTGTTGCTGTATTTGTGATCCAGGTGTAAATATGGTAACCCAAGAAATTAAACCAGCTGAATCCCTTGGGCAGTTATTACTCTTCCATTTGAACTCCAAATCTGCCTTACAGAGAATTAGTGTTGCTTTGGTAATCTGTGAATGGGCTGCTTTACAAAAGGTAAGATTTTTACCCCCAAAGTAATAAAGACAAATTAGGTAAACCAATTTCCAGTAGCTGTTAGGATTATTTACATTATGTTTTATAACAGAAAAGTGGAAGATTTCTCTGTATAAAAATCCAGCAGTTATAGAAGAATATTCCAGATTATATTGAACATTCTTTCCAATTTACCTTTAACCCCAGTTTTTCCTAAAATACCACTCTCCTATCTAATGCTACTAGCTATGCCCTTATTTAATATTTGGGCTTAATATTAGTATTTGCTCTGGATCTTGTTATCTGGTAAGAAATGTCCCTATTAAAAACACATGTGTGTATGGACGTAATCCAGAAGTGTTGCCATTATCTCTGCATAGCTTCCATATATTACTGAAAACTACAGAAGATAAGAGGCACTCATTGAGTGCTAGGTCTCCATTTGTATGGGTGGGAGCAAGGGCAGAATTTTTGGTCACAGGAAGAATAAAATCTTCACATTTAAATCTAAGCCTTCATGTTTCCAAGTAAACCATTCCTTTCTAGCCCCTTTCACCTTTAATTTCTAGTAAAATGTTTGCTTTTATAAGTCAAAGACACTTCCTGCTAGCTGTGATTTATTCCATTGGCTGAAATTCTGGAAATTTAACTGTCTGCACTTGCTGTGAGAGTTGCTTGTTACTGCCTCTTAGCAGTTTGTCAAAGCTATGTCTAAAAGTAATTGAGCCATGCTCTGTTGCATCTGAGCCCCTCCTTTGCCTCTGGGAAGAAGCAAGGCTCATGTCTTTTTAGGCAGGACGCGGTGTGCTGGAGAGGCAGTGATGCTGTGTTTTTGTGCCTCTCAGACTCAGCAGCAAGTGTTGACAGTTCGGTTTCTGGACCCTCACAGAGCTTCTCTGGACTTACTCTGTGAAGCCCAGGCTGATCACCCAGAGCCCACAGAACCCCTCTTGGCTCACCACTGAGGCCATTCCCCCTCTGGTTGGGGCAGGCAACAACCAGAGAAAGTGGGAAGGGTTAGATAAATTTGGGGGCAGGTAAGTGGCTTTTTAAATTATATATCCATTTCTACAGTATGGCATGTGAAGCTATGGGCTCAACTGTTAAGAAATCTAATAATGACTTTTTAAATAACATTTTTAATGCATGCTAGATGTTCTTTTCTGACTGATTTTTTTTTTTACAGTAATATACTTTTAAATCTGTGCTATATGTATGTGTGTGTGTGTGTAATTTGGGGGCAGGTAAGTGGCTTTTTAAATTATATATCCATTTCTACAGTATGGCATGTGAAGCTATGGGCTCAACTGTTAAGAAATCTAATAATGACTTTTTAAATAACATTTTTAATGCATGCTAGATGTTCTTTTCTGACTGATTTTTTTTTTTTACAGTAATATACTTTTAAATCTGTGCTATATATATGTGTGTGTGTGTGTGTGTTAAAGTGAATAAAGTTAAGGAATTAAGAGTAATTAAGGAGAGAACTTAATAAAATCATTCTGTGTGCATGTCCTGTTATTCATATTAAAATTTGAGAGTAGTTTGGGTGTAATACCTTTTCTCTATGCAACTAACTCTTTTGTTCTGGGAGATAACGGAACAAAGATTAAAATCAGTAGGAATTTAGAGCTTGGTAGTCTGCAGTTGAAGGGTTATGTAGCCATTAAGTTATGCATGTGTATTTTCCCTGAGTATTTGTTGTCTGTTACGTTATAGGAGTGTAAAGCCGTTACCCTAGCTGTGCAGCCACGTTTACTTGATATCCTTTCAGAACATCTCTATTATGATGAAATCGCCGTTCCGTTCACACGGATGCAGAATGAATGTAAACAGCTTATATCATCATTAGCTGATGCAAGTATCGAAGTTGGTAGTAGAGTAAACAACAATGTCTTAACAATAGATCAAGCCAATGATCTGGTGAGTAAAGAAGTAACTTTCTTAAAGATTAGACATTCATCATGACATGTTTACTACAAAAACATGAATTTCTGAAGTCTGTCATTGGCTTGGTAGCCTGTATGTTATTTCATTTTTTGACTTTTCTTGAAATAAGAGGGAAAGGGACTTTTTTTTTTTTTTTTTTTTTGCACATGTGTCTAAAATCTTTATGGGATAAAAATGGAGGAAAAAGGATTACAGTGTGACGATTCCCCATTTGGAAGTGCTTTCTCTCTTGCTCTGTCTGAGAAGCACGCTTGCCCTCTGGGCAAAAAAAAAAAAAAAGGATACACAAAAACTCGTATGCGAATGTTTACAGCAACATTATTTATAAGAGCCAAAAGAGTGGAACAACCAAATGTTCATCAACTGATGAATGGATAAAACGTGGTATATCCTGGCTCAGCCCAGTAGCACAGGAGAGAATGTGGGGTGGTAGCTGAGACAGCTGCCCAGGGAAGCCCAGGTTCAGGTCCCAGCCTAGCCTAAGCAGTCCGGGTACAGTGTTGCACACCAGTTAACCTAGCTGCCTGGTAGGATGGAGCAGGAGGGGGCTTTCCTCTTTCCGCCATCTTGGAGCCTGTGGAGGCCTGCTGGGAACAGGACTTCTAAAAGGCAACTATGTCTGGAAGGCTGTGGTTCAAGGCCATTTTTGCTGGCTATAAGCAGGGGCTTGAGAACCAAAGCAAGCACACAGTTCTTCTTAAAATTGAAGGTGTTTATGCATGAGATGAAATGGAATTCTGTTTAGGCAAGAGGTATGCTTATGCGTCCAAAGCAAAAAACAACACAGTTATTCCTGGTAGAAAACCAAATAAAACCAGAGTAATCTGGGGAAAGGTTACCTGTGCCCATGGAAACACTGGCATGGTTCGAGCCAAATTCTGAAGCAACCTTCCTGCTAAGGCCATTGGACACAGAATCCCTGTGATGCTCTACCCATCAAGGATTTAAAATAATGAAACATAAATGAATAAAAATGGATTTGTGTTATAAACAAACAAAAAAGGATGAAGCAGAAGGACTGGGACATTGTGACACAGAACGAGACTCAGTCAAAAATCCTCTCTCCCCTCTCTACGCTCTGACACATGTGCATGTGTTTTTTCTCTCCCTCCGTCTTGCTCATTAAAAAAATGTGACATATCCATATAGTGAAAATATTATTTGACAAAAGAGATAAAGTACAGATATTTGCTACAACACAGATAAACCTTAAAAAGATTATGTTAATTGAATGTAACCAGTCCCAAAGACAATATATTTGATGGTTCCAATCATATGAAATGTCCAAAATAGGCAAATCTATAAAGACAGTAGATTAGGCTCTGTAGGACTAGGGGGGAAATGAGTGATAGTTAATGGATATGAATTTTCCTTTTAGGTTGATGAAAATGTTCTGAAATTGTGATGATTCACAGCTCTGTGGTTATACTGAAAATCACTGAGTTCTGTACTTCAAGTGGATAAATTTTATGGTATTGGGATTATATTTCTAGTTAAAATAGATGAACTGAATAGTTTTTTTAAAAGAATTATTTATTTAATTTATCATTATTCTCTTATAATTTTATATAGGCACTCCCCTGAGAGAGGGAGAGAGAGTGAGAAAGCAAGTTGCCAGGTCAAAGACTTGAACCACTATTGGCCATGTAGAAGTCCAGCATCCCAACCACCATGCCACCTGCTCACTCCCTGAATAGTTTTTTAATAGGACTTGGGTGTGCTAACAGTAATGTAGACAGCACTTGGTATTTAAAAACTAGTGACTATTGTACTGTTTTTCTTTGTACATACTCACAAGGAAGGAGGCCAAAGGGAGAATGAAAATGATTCAGTCAGCAACACTTATCTACTTAGCAGCTACCATAAACATTTTTGTGAGTTTTTGAGTTGAGAAGAATATTTTTTTGAAAAAAGATGTTTGTAAATTTTGGTATTCCTTAATTAATAGGTTTTTTTTTTTTTTTTTTTTTTGAGAGATTTTTGCTACAGGGCTCATGTGCTGGCCCAGAAAGAGAGAGACAGAGAGACAGAAAGCGAGAAATCACCCCCCGGGGGGGATGGCCACGCTGCAGTCCCTTCTCCTCCATTCTCCTCGGGATCTTGGGCACGCACGCACATGTGCCTGGCGTGAGTTTATGCCACTGGGTCCGGGACTCAAAATGTGATCGACTACATGGGAGTTCAGCGACATAGCCATTACGCCAACTGCTGGTCCCAATTAACAGTTTGTATTGCTAATTACTTTCTTGTTCTACCAAAGTATTCTGGGGATGTTATGATTTTCCTTTAAACTCATCACATATATTTTAAAGATAAACAATTTATTGTTCTAAAGAAAATTTCTTTCTTAAAGAATATAATAGGAACCAGCAGATGGCATAATGGTTATGTTGCTTGACTTCCACATGGCCAACCATGGTTTGAGTCCTGGACCTGGAGGCTTGAAATTCATACTAGGTGCCTGTGCATGCATGCCCAAAATCCCAAAAGAAGAATGGAGGAGAAGGGATTGTGGCATGGCCATTCCCCTCCAGGGGGTGATTTCTTGCTTTCTGTCTGTCTGTCTCTTTCTCTCTCTCTCACTGTCTCTCCAGCGAGCACATGCACCCTATAGCAAAAACCTGTCTTTAAAAAAAGAGAGAGAATACTAGTAAGTCAAATCAAAATAAAGTTTAATTGGAAGGTTTTAAACATTTTTTTAGTGGGTATTGAAACAATTCTACCTAAGGACCAACAGATGACTAATGGTTACGTCGCTGGACTCCCATGTAGTCAACTGCAGTTCAAGTTCTGGACCCAGCAGCTTAAAACTCACGTGTGCGTGCATACCCAAAACCCCTAGAGGAGACTGGAGAAGGGATTGTGGCATGCTCATCCCCGAGGAGGGTGATTTCTTGCCTCTGTCTTTCTCTCTGGTAAACACACATGCCCTATAGTAAAAATCTCTTAAAAAAAAAAATCCAGGATATTATGGAATTTACAGTTGAAACAAAAAGCTGTCCTGTAAGCATTTAAAGTCTATTCAAGATTGATATGATAAATAATTTTTAATTTCTTTTTTTAATAGGTCACTACTGTTTTTAATGAAGTCACATCATCTTTCGATTTAAATCCTCAAGTGTTACAGCAGTTAGATAGTAAACGACAACAGGTCCAAATGACAGTTGCAGAGACCAACCAGGAGTGGCAAGTGTTGCAGCTGAGAGTGCATACCTTTGCTGCGTGTGCGGTCGTGAGTTTGCAGCAGCTTCCAGAGAAATTAAACCCTATCATAAAGCCATTAATGGAGACGATTAAGAAAGAAGAGAACACATTGGTGCAGAACTACGCAGCTCAGTGCATAGCTAAACTGCTCCAGCAGTGCACAGTGAGGACGCCCTGTCCCAACTCAAAAATTATCAAAAACCTCTGTAGCTCACTTTGTGTGGATCCGTATCTAACTCCTTGTGTCACGTGTCCAGTACCAACACAAAGCGGCCAGGAAAATTCTAAAGGTATATATTTAAACTTTATTTGGAGTGGAGAAAGAATTAACCATTGACATTTGTTTTCAGTTTACTTAGAGTATAACTTAAGCACAAATGTTTTGGGTTGATGTTAGAGCCTTTTCCCACTCTGAGAGAGTAAGGTCAGTTAAAAAGAACCCCTCCTGGGACTGGCAGATGGCATAATGATTATGTTGCTGAACTCCCATGTAGTCAGTCCACCATGGTTTGAGTCCCAGACCCGGCGACTTAAAACTCACACCGGCTGCATGTGGGGGCATGCCCAAGATCCTGAGAGGAGAACGGAGGAGAAGGGATTGTGCAAGGCCATCCCCTGGGGGGGTGATTTCTCACTTTCTGTTTTTTCCATTGAGTACACACGCTTTTAGTGAAAATCTCTCTTAAAAACAAAACAAACAACTCATCATGTGGATTCGCATATACTCCTTATCATTTAAAACCATCTGAACTCAAAGAAGCCATCATAGAAGCCCTGATAGCTTATAAAGGTGACTGGAATCTGAGATAGTTCACTTTATCACCTTCAAAACTATCTTTATATGGTTTACTAAAAGTAGGCTAGAAAAACTAATTGTATCAAATCTTATTTAATAAAATTTTTCCTATAAAAATTCCTAATTTAGTGCATATTTTCTGAGATACATAAACTCTATTACCTATAGTAAATAATACTTAACTAGCTTTTCTGTTTTTGACTGGAGAGTTTATATGGAGAACAAGAACTGTTCTCTGTAGGTTGGTCGCAAGGACCGATGGTCCTTCACATGTCCTGTATGATTTTATTATTATTAATGAGACTTGGGAAGAACAAACTGCTTAAAATGTGATAGTAGATTTACTACTGTAGGTAATAAAGATCTTGAAACAAATGTGAATTAACTGGCAGAAGAAAATGGATATTTTGAATATTATCATCTTGAAAATGCCTTAGGGTTACCCCTCTTTATTGCAACGTGAGGCAGCAATATTTTGCAGTAGTCAATGTTTTTCTGAATTCATGGTATCTGTGGACATTTTTTTTTCTTCTAAAGATTTATTTATTCATTCATTCATTTTAATTAGACGAGAGAGAGAGGAAAGTGAGAAAGCAAGCCACTAGGTCCAGGACTTGAACCATGGTCGGCCATATGGGAGTGTCCAGTGCCTTAAATACCACACCACCTGCTGGTCCCCAGGACATTTCTTTTTTAAAGAACTTGCTTGAAATTTTAAAAGAATGTATCTTACTAACCTAGGTATAATCATCTGTTCTTTAAAAAATCTGCTTAAACTGAAAGAATATTTTTGTATGTGTCATTTCTTGTTCACAGTATTGATTGTATTAGATATAAATTCCATACAAATAGGTTATTTTATTACCATTTCATTGTCTAAAGAAAATATCATTGGCCTATAAAAATTGAGGCCTTAAAGACAGTTTTAAAATGCATTTGCATTTGTTTTGGGAGCAGAAAACATTTGGTCATCTGTGTTATGTTAAAAGGTTATTTAACTATTTTTCCTTATTAGGATCCAACTCAGAAAAAGATGGCATGCACCATACTGTCACCAAGCACAGAGGCATAATTACACTCTACAGGCACCAGAAAGCTGCTTTTGCCATCACAAGTAGGCGAGGTCCTACCCCTAAAGCAGTCAAAGCTCAAATAGCAGATCTTCCTGCAGGAAGTAGTCCAAACATCCTTGTTGAACTTGATGAGGTAAATAGCTTTTTTTTTTTTTTAATGCTTTGATTTAAACAAATATATCTGGATTATAGGTTGAGAATTAACTTGTCATATTAGCTTCCATAAATGTGCTTCTGTCTTTAAGTGAAAGGACTCGGATTAGTCACCGTTTGGAGTACTTCAGCAGATGATCCAGAAGAACAGCAAACTTTGGAGTTCTCGTGCCTGTTTCAGTTTTTGCCAGCTTAATTATCTTCCTAGGCAAGAAACCCTCTTGCTGTAGGAACATAAATTATTCATAAATATGAACAACTTCATTCCCATAGTAGTGACCGTGGAGAAGATATGAAACAATGAAAGCTCACTTTTCTCAGTTCTATTAATGTCAGGAACTCTGCTGATATTCAGAGGGCAGGTTTACAAATATCAAACAATTTGTTGACTTAGTCAAACCAGAATTTATTAAATATTCAGGGTGAGGTGGGGATCTAAACTTACTCTCCTGTATGGCCAGCCAGTTATCCACTGGGGTGTATCTTTCCCTCCCTGATTTATAGTGGCATCTCAGCTATATAGCATGGTTTGTATTTGTGAGGGTATGTTGGTATGTTCTAGCTTTCCATTTTGTTCATCTGCCTATTCTATAGCACAGTCTTCTTTAAAGACAAGTAACAGCGGGAACCGGCAGTTAGCATAATGGCTATGTCGCTGGACTCCCACGTAGTTGACCGCGGTTCGCGTCCTGGACCCGGTGGCTTAAAACTCACGCCAGGCGCGTGTGCGTGCGTGCCTAAGATCCTGAGAGGAGAATGGAGGAGAAGGGATTGCGGCGTGACCATCCTCCCGGGGGGTGATTTCTCGCTTTCTGTCTCTATGTCTCTCTCTGTCTGTCTGGCGAGCGCATGCGCCCTATAGCGAAAACCTCTCCAAAAAAAAAAAAAGACAAGTAACAACCAGTGATATTTTGGGGGGAGAGGTTTTTGCTAAAGGGTGCTTGCGCTCCCCAGAAGCAGAGACAGAAAGTAAGAAATCACGCCCCAGGGAGGATGGCCACACTGCAGTCCCTTTTCCATTCTCCTCTCAGGATCTTAGGCACGCACGCACACGCGCCTGGCGTGAGTTTTAAGCCACCGGGTCCAGGACGCGAACCACGGTCAACTACGTGGGAGTCCAGTGATGCAACCATTACGCCATCTGCTGGTCCCAATAACCAGTGATTTTGATTTATTAAACTGTGTTGAAACTGTTAACAATATTTATCATGTAACAAATGCTGTAGTTAGTTCTTTGGATTGTAAGACAGGAATTTACCTGGGTTGAGACATAGACTATTGGTGCTGAAATGTAGGTTTCTGTAAAATATTAGGCAGTTTCTTTTTTAAAAAATCAACATCTTAGCTCAGTATCTGTATTTCTATTAAAATATTTCTGAACCTTTTTTCATTGGCTCTTATCTTCCCATAGTAATTTTAATAAAAATTTTATTTTGATTTTGATACTTATACTTACATGATTTGCATAGTTCTTCCTCTTCTTAAAAGTAACCTACAAATAAGGGCCAGCAGGTAGTATAGTGGTTAAGGTCCTGGACTCCTGCATAGCTGATCACAGTGCCAGCCCCAGACCCAGTTGCTTGAAAATCACGTCGGGCACATAGGCATGCATGCCCAGAATCCCGAAGTGAACATGGATGATAAGGGATTATGGCGTGGTCATCCCCCCAGGCAGTGATTTCTCAGTTTCCCTCTCTCTGTCTCTCTCTCCCCCTTTGGCGGGCATACGTGCCATATGGCAAAATCCTTAAAGAAAAAAATTAACCTAAAAATATATATGTATAATCTTTTGGAACAGTTTATTTTTTTGAAAGAATTAATTATTTAATTTCATTTATTACTATCTTTTAACTTGCTGTTGGACATGTGCACTCACCACGGAGAGAGTGAGAGGGAGGGGCAGAGATGGCATGTGTCTTACTATCACCAAGCGCAGAGGGAGAGGGAAAGCAAGAAAGCAAGCCACCAGGTCAAGGAACCAGTCAACAATGTGGGAGTCCAGTGGCTTAACCACCATGCCACCTGCTGGCCTTGGGGGACATTTTGTGGACTATAATTGCTAAATAACAAGTTATTAATTTGGGGATTAACTTAAACAGATGATTTTATTCTGTTCCTTAAGTGACTGTAAGTAAAGACAGATCATCTTATCTCTCTCTCATCTCATCTAATAGCTAAGATTTTTTGAGGTAGAAAGAAGAAAAAAATATGTCACTTGGGACTATTTCTAGAAAAAGCATATATTCTTCTATTCTTTATCTCCAGCCTCCAAAGAGTATTTTACTTCAGACACAAAGACATACTTATGTGTTTTTGGCCATGTAAATATAATGATTGGAAAGCATTTATAGTTATGATAAATGTGTCCAATAATTGCTTCATTGGATAATGGTAACACTGAATTCTTAGATATAACTTCTCTTTGATAAAATGTTGAATGCATTATGCTTTTTTCTAAAATTCTATTTTCAATTAACATTTAATTTTAGGCTCAGAAGCCTTACCTGGTACAACGGAGAGGAGCTGAATTTGCCTTGACAACCATAGTAAAGCATTTTGGCGGTGACATGGCGGTGAAATTGCCACATCTCTGGGATGCTATGGTTGGCCCATTGAGGAATACAATTGACATAAATAATTTTGGTATGCACATTATTTTCCTGAGTTCAGTTTTTAACAAATTACAGTGTATATCAATTAAATAATGGGTTGTCAGAAAAATCATGATGTATTTTTCTGTTTTTCTCTACAAAAATGTGTCATGACTTTTCCAATGACCCAATACATTCTTATAGAATTGGGCCGATCCATGCTGCATAGTAAGCATTGTGCATTGCATATCCCATATGGTCAGCTATGGTTTGAATCCCTAGCCTGATGGCTTGAAAAACATGCCAGGTGCCTAAGATCTTGATGGGAAGAAGAAATGGAGGAAAAAGGATTGTGGTATGACCACGCTCCATCAGGGAGTGCTTTGTGGCTCTCTTGCTGGTGAAAGCACGTGTCCTCTAGCAAAGGAAAAAAAGGTTAAAAACAAAAAAATCTGGATGGGGGAGAGGACAGCTTGGTAAGCATGGTGGTTAAGGCAGCAGGATCTCATATGATCAATTGCAGTTTGAGTCCTGGACCTGGTGGCTTTTAAGAACTCAGTGGGAGCATGTGTGCCCAAAAATCCCAAGAGGAGGATGGAGGAGACCAGATTGTGGCATGGCCATCCTCCCATGGGAAGGAAATGCTTTTTCACTTCTCCATCTCTTTCTCTCTCTCTCTCTCTGTGTTTCTCTCTCTCTGTTTCTCTCTCTGTTTGTACACTCACCCTATAGCAGATTTAAAAAACATTTTGGGGGCTGGCAGGTGATATGGTGGTTAAAGGCACTGGATTCCCACTTGGATGACTACAGTTTTTTTGTGTTTTTTTGTTTTTTTGTTTTTTTTAGAGAGATTTTCGCTATAGGGCGCGCGCGCTCGCCAGACAGACAGAGAGAGAGACATTAGAGACAGAAAGCGAGAAATCACCCCCCAGGGGGGATGGTCACGCCACAATCCCTTCTCCTCCGTTCTCCTCTTGGGATCTTGGGCACGCACGCACATGCGCCCGGCGTGAGTTTTAAGCCACCAGGTCCGGGATGCGAACTACAGTCGACTACGTGAGAGTCCAGCGACATAGCCATTACGCTAACTGCTGGTTCCTGAGGATGACTACAGTTTGAGTCCCAAACCTAGTAGCTTGCTTTCTCGCTTTCCCTTTCTCTCTCTGATCAAATTAAAAATAATAATAACAAATGGAATTAAATGAATAAATAATTGTTTAAAAATATTTAAAAAAAATTTTTTTAGGGGCCAGCTCATGGCCTAGTGGTTAAGGGATCTGGGCCACACCTGGCTGACCACAATTTGAATCCTAGCCCCTGTGGCTTGGAAAATATGCCAGGCAAGTATATATGCATGCCTAAATCCCAAATAGATGGAGGAGAAGGAATTACAGTGTGACCATGCCCCATTGGGGGATCCTTTTTCCCTCCTCCTCTTTCTGTCTCTGTGTCTCTCTCTGGCAAATGTGTGTTCCTTCTGGTGATTAAAAAAAAATTAATTCTTCTACCTGTTTATCCCAGACCTGTGGATAAGTTTTAAAATGGAAGCTTGGGGAGAGCCAGCAGATGGCGTAATGGTTGCATCATGGACTCCCCACATAGTCAACCGTAGTTCAAGTCCTGGACCCGGTTGTAAGCATGCCTAAGATCCCGAGAGGAGACTGGAGGAGAAGGGATTGCGGCATGGCTATCCCCTTGGGGAATTTCGTGCTTTCTCTGTCTCTCTCTCTCTCCGGCGAGTGCATGCACTCTATAGCAAAAAATCTCTTCGGAAAAAAAAAAAATTGGTAAAAGATTTTTCAATTTTCATGTCATTTCATAAGCTTTTCACTATTTTTTTCTATTACATATTTTTAACAGATATTTGAAATGGGATGATCTTTCGTTAAAATTCTTTGTTTGCTTTAAGTCTAGGACCCCACATTAAATTAGGTTTTAATAAGAAAGTACAATGACTCTTCTAGCTGGGAAGATGCTAAACGTTTTTGTAGGCTCTGTGTTTTGAAAAATTATTTCCAAAGTGATATGGACTTAAAACAGTGTATTTTAATAGATGGAAAGTCGCTCTTGGAAAAGGGAGATGGCCCAGCTCAAGAATTGGTGAATTCTCTGCAAGTTTTTGAAACAGCAGCAGCTGCAATGGATTCTGAGCTTCATCCCTTGGTAACTAACTAATGCAAGTGCAGTATTCAAATGAAACAGTCATCTCATTAAAAACTCTTAAGACTTGAAAAATGCAACTTTGATATCACCCCTAGTAACCTCATTTTTCTTTTTTAGTAACTAGAGTCTTCTTTTACTAACAGCTCAATTTTTGTGGTCTTCAAGGTAGAGGTGGGTGCATGAATGATAAAAAGCCCAGTCTGGAAGCGTAGAATATGGCATATTGGGGTAAGGGCGCTGATGACACAGAAACAGGATGTAAACAGGAAGAAAACTGTAACCCAGCTCATCCTGGCCGTCCCAGTACAGCTGCCAAGAGCAGGGGTAGGAGGAGGTCACCTGCCTGAGATGAAACTGGTCAGTGGCAAAGATGGAACCTGGGTCAGGCATGGTGGGGTGTGGTAAGACAGCACCCCACAGTGCTGGAACCGTAGGGGAAGGTTCTGGGTTTATGACCAGAGGGCTCCCACATACATACCGGGCTTGTGCTCGCCTGCCTGCTATCCTGACTGGCCGAGGCTGGGGCGATCATGGCATGAGGACCCTGTTGGAGGTATCTATCTCTGTATGTGTATTATGAAAAATTATGTATATATGGAACACTGGTTTGGAATATTTTTAGTATTAAAATATTTCTTACAAAAAAAAAAAAAACTGAGAGGGAGGAGGAAAGTAGACAAGAGAATTCTGTTTTTCACGGAAGAGTATTCTTTCCATGTATCTGCAATAAGAGGTGCTGTGTAGTTTGTAGCTTTGCAAAGGGCACTGGCTTCAATTCTCTGTTGTTACCTAACATAAAAGGAAAAGTCTGTGAGGGAATAGAGAAGAATGGAGTTTTTCTGCGTATATAGTAATAAAATCTTTTATGTGTTAAAAGATTATGTGCTGACTTACCATTTGTAAAGGAAAACTCCATCTGCATGCTCACACTCTCCGGGGTCAGCGGCATGCACTGAGCTGAACGACGAGGAGGTCCTCAGCAG
>NW_006159692.1:3982815-3984720 GCF_000334495.1 Tupaia belangeri chinensis
AGCAGGAGTCCTGGAGGTCCAGGCAGCAGGTTCTTAAGGATGCGTTGAGGTTGTCCTGCTATCGTAATCATAGTGCCTGTGGAAAGCCGGGAAGTTAACGTGGGAAACACCTACCAAAGTATAGTCAGGAACACTTAGCCCAGGGAATAACAATATGTACCTAAACGCAGACTAGTGCTACCGAATTTAGAGGCTTGTGATGTGTGGGGCCATTTTCCCAACCCAACAGGAGAATCTTGCAAGTGCCTTTTGATGTGTTTCTTGTTGATTTTGGAAATAATTGAGTGTCTTGGATACCCCATAGAGGATACTGAGCAGGAGAGAAGTTCTGTACATTTTAGTTATTTTCTTTTTAATAGATTTATAATACCTTAATTTGAATTTAGATTAATTTTCACTCAAGGATGTTTGACAGTAATGTTTAAAGGTATTTGGAAATATTTTTGGATTTAGAGTCATTCAAAGTATTGAGAACTTCTCTAAGTGTGTGCTATCGTACAGTTGATGCTTAAACAATATAGTGTTAGGGGCACTGATCTCCCCTACACCACATCATCCCCTCACCCCACACATTTGAAACTCTTTATCCCCCCAACACTTAACCAGTATAGCCTCATCTTGAGCCTTATTAAAAGCATTCAATTAACATATACTTCATGCTGTATGTAGTCTATGCTACATTCTTACAATAAAGTAAGCCAGGGAAAAGAAAATGCTATTAGGAAAATCAGCAGAGGAAGCATATTTACAGTACTACAGTATATTTCCCAAGTATTTATTGAAAAAAAGTCTGTGTATGGATGGACCCGTGCCATTCAAACCTGGGTTGTTCACGAGTCAGCTGTTACATCGTAAGCAGTAGATTCCCTACTGAGTATCCTGATGCCCTTACCCTTTCGTTCCTAGTTGGTACAGCATCTGCCTCATCTTTACATGTGCCTTCAGTACCCCAGCACAGCAGTGAGGCACATGGCTGCTCGCTGTGTGGGCATCATGAGCAAAATAGCCACCATGGAAACAATGAATATTTTTTTGGAGAAGGTTCTTCCCTGGTTGGGAGCAATTGATGACAATGTCAAACAAGAGGGTGCAATCGAAGCACTTGCCTGTATCCTTTTTTATTTGTACAAATAATTCAGAAATTATATTCAGTTTATTTAAAGATTAAAATAAAATTAATCTATTCAAACGTGCATATTAATAGCCTGCTTTGTTCTGTAGACAATTGCTCTTTTACATTTTATTTCTAAGTATTTTTATATTCTAAGTGTTACAAATACATTTATATTTTATTATGAAAATTTTCACTTAGAAAATTTGAAGAGTTACTATTTTAAGATATCTTTAATAGGCAAAATTATTTTATGTACTCTTGAACTATGTATTTATTTAGTGTAATTTGTCTTTATTTGGTTTATAATATATGTTTTAATTAATATTAATCATGTACCATGTAGATAGTCCCTGTGTTATAAACATAAATTTCCCAAGTTGTCCATTACTTGGGTAGAAAATTACCAAAATGTATTAGGTAACTAAAAATATAAGCCCATAGCTAAGATATGGTAACCACTGGCATTCTTTAACCTAAAGTATCTAAAAGTTATTTATAAGAGCAAGAAAGATGGATGACTATCATATCAGTAGAAACTTTGGTTCAAAAATGCTGAAGATTATAGGAGCTCTTACTCAGCCCAGTGTATCCAGTTGGTGATTGTGAAGATCCTGCAGAGGACTTTGGAAATAATCTTTGAGTGACATAAGTTGTGCTCCCTTACTTACAATGTGATTCACTCTGTTTTGACATTGGAATTCTGGAAGTTTGTAGAAATTTGTCAATGAAAAGAATGTTATTGGTAAAGTTTGCTGCAGCCTTCCTCTACTGAAAAAAAAAAAATATATATA
>NW_006159692.1:3986506-3999542 GCF_000334495.1 Tupaia belangeri chinensis
AGCAGGAGTCCTGGAGGTCCAGGCAGCAGGTTCTTAAGGATGCGTTGAGGTTGTCCTGCTATCGTAATCATAGTGCCTGTGGAAAGCCGGGAAGTTAACGTGGGAAACACCTACCAAAGTATAGTCAGGAACACTTAGCCCAGGGAATAACAATATGTACCTAAACGCAGACTAGTGCTACCGAATTTAGAGGCTTGTGATGTGTGGGGCCATTTTCCCAACCCAACAGGAGAATCTTGCAAGTGCCTTTTGATGTGTTTCTTGTTGATTTTGGAAATAATTGAGTGTCTTGGATACCCCATAGAGGATACTGAGCAGGAGAGAAGTTCTGTACATTTTAGTTATTTTCTTTTTAATAGATTTATAATACCTTAATTTGAATTTAGATTAATTTTCACTCAAGGATGTTTGACAGTAATGTTTAAAGGTATTTGGAAATATTTTTGGATTTAGAGTCATTCAAAGTATTGAGAACTTCTCTAAGTGTGTGCTATCGTACAGTTGATGCTTAAACAATATAGTGTTAGGGGCACTGATCTCCCCTACACCACATCATCCCCTCACCCCACACATTTGAAACTCTTTATCCCCCCAACACTTAACCAGTATAGCCTCATCTTGAGCCTTATTAAAAGCATTCAATTAACATATACTTCATGCTGTATGTAGTCTATGCTACATTCTTACAATAAAGTAAGCCAGGGAAAAGAAAATGCTATTAGGAAAATCAGCAGAGGAAGCATATTTACAGTACTACAGTATATTTCCCAAGTATTTATTGAAAAAAAGTCTGTGTATGGATGGACCCGTGCCATTCAAACCTGGGTTGTTCACGAGTCAGCTGTTACATCGTAAGCAGTAGATTCCCTACTGAGTATCCTGATGCCCTTACCCTTTCGTTCCTAGTTGGTACAGCATCTGCCTCATCTTTACATGTGCCTTCAGTACCCCAGCACAGCAGTGAGGCACATGGCTGCTCGCTGTGTGGGCATCATGAGCAAAATAGCCACCATGGAAACAATGAATATTTTTTTGGAGAAGGTTCTTCCCTGGTTGGGAGCAATTGATGACAATGTCAAACAAGAGGGTGCAATCGAAGCACTTGCCTGTATCCTTTTTTATTTGTACAAATAATTCAGAAATTATATTCAGTTTATTTAAAGATTAAAATAAAATTAATCTATTCAAACGTGCATATTAATAGCCTGCTTTGTTCTGTAGACAATTGCTCTTTTACATTTTATTTCTAAGTATTTTTATATTCTAAGTGTTACAAATACATTTATATTTTATTATGAAAATTTTCACTTAGAAAATTTGAAGAGTTACTATTTTAAGATATCTTTAATAGGCAAAATTATTTTATGTACTCTTGAACTATGTATTTATTTAGTGTAATTTGTCTTTATTTGGTTTATAATATATGTTTTAATTAATATTAATCATGTACCATGTAGATAGTCCCTGTGTTATAAACATAAATTTCCCAAGTTGTCCATTACTTGGGTAGAAAATTACCAAAATGTATTAGGTAACTAAAAATATAAGCCCATAGCTAAGATATGGTAACCACTGGCATTCTTTAACCTAAAGTATCTAAAAGTTATTTATAAGAGCAAGAAAGATGGATGACTATCATATCAGTAGAAACTTTGGTTCAAAAATGCTGAAGATTATAGGAGCTCTTACTCAGCCCAGTGAGACACTAAGTTTTTGAATTTTTTCAATGTTAAGCCTAGTAAAAATATTTTCTTACACAATTGTTTTATGTAAGATATTTTATGTCATAAACCTTAGTAATTTCACTTTTTAAAGTCTAATTTATATTTTGATGGTTGAAGATGAAGATGTTCTTTGAATTTCATTAAATATAAATTACACATATATATATATATTTTTTTTTTAAGAGAGAAATTTTTGCTATAGGACATGTGTGCTCACCAGAGAGACAGAAGGTGAGAAATCACACCCCAGTGGGGATGGCCATGCCACAGTCCCTGCCCCTCCTCTTGGGATTTTGGGCACACACACACACGCCCAGCACGAGTTTTAAGCTGCCCGGCCCAGGACTTGAACTGCCATCGACTACGTGGGAGTCCAGCAACATAACCACTCTACCATCTATTGGTTCCAGTATAATTTTATATTCCTAATCTTCAGAAAGTTACATGATGTTTTTAAAGACGCAGTTGTGTACAGATGCTATTATAATTGAATGATAGGCCTTGAGGGACAGTTGTAATGAAGAAGAGAAAACAAGAAACCTCTTCAGAAATTACATATTACTTTGTGAAAACATCTACCTCAGAACCATTTTGCACTTTCCTTAATCATTTACTCAGGTGTAATGGAACAGCTGGATGTTGGTATTGTCCCATATATTGTCCTTTTAGTTGTTCCTGTCTTGGGAAGAATGAGTGATCAGACGGATAGTGTAAGATTCATGGCCACACAGTGCTTCGCCACACTGATTAGACTCATGCCTCTTGAGGTAAGTTGAGAATACTTGATGTGTGGGAATTCATGTTTTCTATAACCTCATCCATAATTGTTGTTCTCTTTAAAGAACATGTCAGGTTGGGCCCAGCAGATGGCATGACGGTTATGTTGCTGGACTCCCATGTATATGACCATGGTTCGAATCCTAGGCCCAGTGGCTTAAAACTCATGCCAGGTGCATGTGTGTTCATGCCCAAAGTTCCAAGAGGAGAATGGAGGAGAAGGAATTGTGGCATGGCCATCCCCTCTCAGGGGTGATTTCTCACTTTCTGTCCTTTTGCCTCTCTCTGTCTCTCTGGCGAGTGCACATGTGCCCAGTAGCAAAAATATCTCTCTAAAAAAAGAAACAGAACATGTCAGGTTAAAAAGAATTATTTTTATATTTCAAAGCATTAAGATTTTTACACATTAATAGGTACTTTATTTTTTTAACACAACATTTTAATTTAAATAAGAAATCAAATACTGTGGCTCCTAAATGAATAATTCATTGATGCTGTTCTAGAATTGTTCTTAAGTTTCTCTGGTGACATTAGATCAAGATTCTGGATTGAAGTTTAGACTCTAAACTTGCGTACTATACATGGTCCCTTATTGATGGAAACATGCAACATATGACTGTTGTCTGATATTTTCAAGTTTTGTGATCTTTATTTTTTGAAATCTTTATTTTTTCTTATTCAAAGAATTATTTTATTTATCAACATTATTATTTTTCAGTTTGCCATAGGGCAGAGAGACAGAGAAAGTGAGAACACAACCTCCCCACGCACCCGGGTCAAGACTTGAACCATGGTTGGCCATGTGTGATACAATGCCTCAACCACCATGCCTCTGCTGGCCCCCATAAATCTTTATTTTAAAAATACAACAAACCAGACAATGATGGAACATGAGGTTGAATGTATCCAGGATGGATTTATGAACACTACAAAATTTATCAAGGAAATTCCTGGAATATTAAAGACTGTATATTGTTAATATTTTTTTAAATAGCTAATTCAGCTCAAAATTTAAATAGTTTTACATGTGCTTTTCTTCAATATATTGTACTTTGATAAGCAGCAGAAATGCTTTATGTATAGTTCACATTTTATCTCGTGGAATGTTAAAAGAGGTGCACTTGAGTCATGTAATAAAGATCATTCTCACTGTGCTATCAAGGACATCAGTGCAAATATTTGTAAAAACACTAGTGTATGACTGTGAGGAATGTAGTGACTGCTAATGTATTTTGGTGTTGTCACTTTCATTCTTTCTGAGGCACAGTTTTGCCCACTGTAATTTTTGGAGCATCAGTACAGATGTCAACACTGAAAAAAAGGCAAATTATGTCTGTCTTTTAAAAATTATGAAATAGTTGAAAAAGTCTTGGGAATTCACCAGGACCTTGCAAGACCACATTTTGATATATCAGTTCCACAGGACATTAGAATATTAAAGTTGAGAGGGCCCTATAGGATTATTTAAATATCAGTAAATGATACAACTTTGAATCTTTATTAAATAATATGCATGTGAGAAGGTTAAGTTGTAGTTGTAGTTGGGACCAGCAGAGTAATGGTTATGTTGCTGGAGTTCCACGTAGTCAACTGTGGTTGGAGTCTCAGACCTGGCAGCTTAAGACTAACACTAGGCACATGTGCGTGTGTGCCCAAGATCCCAAAAAGAGAGTGGAGGAGAAGAGTGGCAGTGTGGTCATCACCCCTGGGGGGTGATTTCTCGCTTTCTGTCTCTGTCTCTCTGGTGGGTGCAAGCGCCCTATAACAAAAATCTCTCTCTAAAGATAAATAAGTGAAATATAGTAAAATAAAATATCCTCTATGGGGATTAGCAGATGGCATGATGGTTACATCACTGGATTCCCACATAGTCAGCTGTGGTTCGAGTCCCAGTTTAAAACTCGTGCTGGGTGCATGTGTATGTGTGCCCAGGATCCCAAGAGGAGAATGAGGGAGAAGAATGAAGAAGAATGAAGAATGAAGGCCATCGCCTCTTGGGGGTGATCTCACTTTCTTTCTCTCTGTATCTCCAGCAAGCACATGCGCCCTATAGCAAAAATCTCTCTCTCTTGAAGAAGAAGAAGAAGAAGAAGAAGAAGAAGAAGAAAAGAGTTAAAATATCCCAGATGTGTTTAACTAATAGTCTGGGTAGAATTTTTAATGCCTGTTAAGTCCTTTAAACACACTTATCTCTAAGTCTTAAAATTAAACTATTTTAAATAATTATTTTATTTAACTTTATTTATTTATTCATTTTAATTTGACCAGAGAGGGAGAGAGCAAGAGAGAGAAAGTGAGAAAGCAAGCCGCCTGGTCCAGGACTTGAACTGTGTTAGCCATGTGGGAGTCTAGCATCCCCAACCACCACGCCACCTGCTGGCCTGAAAATTAAACTATTTTTGAGTTACTTTTTTCTGTGTACTTATGTTTGGTAAGGTTTGAAAGTATTTGATACATCTGAGAATGAAGAAATTAATTATGAGTTGTGATTTAAAAAAAATCATTTTAGGCAGGCATTCCAGATCCTCCAAACATGTCAGAAGAACTGATTCAATTGAAAGCCAAGGAACGACACTTTTTGGAGCAATTGCTAGATGGGAAAAAATTAGAAAACTATAAAATTCCAGTGCCAATCAATGCAGAACTCAGAAAATATCAGCAGGTGGGTTTTATACTTATCTTATAAATATGAATAGTGACTTTTCCTTTCAAATGTACTGTTTTGAAAGGTGTTTAAATGTAATGGTTTTAAAATTGATTTATTAAAATCTTGTGATTAGTGTCTCATAGACATTTGTTTCTCTCTTGCCTATAGGGATTTTTGGTCAGTGCAAATTTTTTTTATAAAAACATATCTATGGTGTTTACATTTATAAATTTTCTCTTTTCTCCCAACCCGATAGGATGGTGTGAACTGGTTAGCATTTCTTAATAAATACAAACTTCATGGAATTCTGTGTGATGACATGGGTTTGGGAAAAACTTTACAGTCCATCTGCATTCTAGCAGGAGATCATTGCCACAGGTAATTTAAAATGTTATTTTTAAGTAATATTTCCAGATTCTGAGAAATAGAAACAATCCGGTTAATGTATTGTGTTTTGCTGTTGTAAAGAGCCCAGGAATATGCAAGATCGAAATTGGCAGAATGTATGCCATTGCCTTCCTTGGTGGTTTGTCCACCAACATTAACAGGCCATTGGGTGGACGAAGTGGGTAAATTCTGCTCTAGAGAATATCTCAATCCGTTGCACTACACTGGACCTCCCACTGAAAGAGTAAGGTAAGAGCTGTACAGCAACAATAAAAAAAAGTGTAATCTTTTATTTTAAGTAGTTTAGAAGAATAAGATACATTCAAATGAATTCTATCACTGGTTAGCTCTTTTGGTTATAAGACACAGACACTTTGTTTGAGAAAGATGAGTGTACTTGGGATAGACGTAGTCAGTGAAGCTCAGCCAATTCAGGGACGCTAGCCATCATACAGTTGGTTGGGTTTTCTAAGTATCAGAGCGAGGGAGCTATCAAGAACCAAAACCATTCTGTGTAGTACCTCCCTTTGGAGAACCTTGTGACTTGTGTTGTATTCTCATCTTCTCATCCCTCAGAGTTCCTCCCCTCCTCCTGCCCTCTTCCCTGGAGTGCTTGGTCCCCAGCCGCTGCTCCACCTGCCTTGCTGTCAGTGGCAGCACTACCTCCTCTCGTTAACTTTTTTTTTTTTTAAAGTTTTTGTTACAGGGTGTGTGTGCTTGACACAGAGAGGAGAGAGAAAGTGAGAAATCACCCCTCAAAAGGATGGCCACACTGCAGTCCCTTCTCCTCCATCTCCTCTCAGGATTTGGGCACACATACATACATGTCCAACATGTCTTCCAAGCTGCCAGGTTCAAACCACATAGTCAGCCATGTGGGGTCCAGCCACCTTAACTTCCATGCTGACTACTGACAATCTTGATAACTATTATAGTGGTTACATTCCTAACTGTAAATTTTAAAGAGTGTAAGCTCATTGATTTCCTTTCTTTTTTTAAAGCTTGGGATAGTCATAGGTCATTAATTATTCCATGGATTTGCTGTTTTAATAATAGTTAACATTATTGTGAAATAATGTTTAAAAACGTCTTAGTGTTAGTGTTGGGCACTTACTGGCTTTGCATATACATATGTATTTGCATATACATAATGAGACATTTTAGGGTTGGACCCAAGTCTAAACATGAAATTCATTGTTTCATAAACACATAGCCTAGAGATAACTTTATATAATATTTTTATATTGCAGCATTTTGACTGCAACCCATTGCGTTGGGTCAGGCAGCTGTGGAATTTCTACCTGAGAAATCATGTTGGGGCTCAAAAAGTTTTGGATTTTAGAGCATTTCAGATATCAGATTGTCAGATTCAGAGTCTTCCACCTGTACTGGAAATGCCTGATTGACTTTGTTTCAGTCGTGTTCCTAAATCAGACCTTGTGGTCAGAAATAAAATACTGTGAACAGCGCTACCTTAACCTCCCTGCTGCCTGCTGGCCCTCTTGTGAACTATTTCAGTGCTTATATTCCTAACTATAAATTTTAAAGAGTGAAAGTGCATTGGTTTCATTTCATTTTTTTAAAGCTTGAGATAGTTATAGGTGACTGATTATTAAATCTGTTTTATGTCTTTGGTGATTTGTGGACATGTGATTGATAAGCCCTATATCAGGGCTTGCAGGTGGCATGGTGGTTAAGGGCGCTGGATTCCCACACGGCCGACCGCAGTTCAAGTCCTGGACCTGGCAGCTTCTTTTTTCATGTCCCCCTTCTCTCTTTCTTTCTCTCGCTCTGTTCATCTCTGGTCAAACTGAAATAAATAAATTAAATAAATATATAAAGTTAAGTAAAATAATTCCTTAAAAAAAGTTTAAATAAAATAAATAAACATCTCAAATAGTCAGGCTCTCATCCCTTCTCCTTAGACTGAATAGGGCATTAGACTGAGTCATAAGAAAAATGGCCTTTCAGGTCGCAGGGTCATAGGTATGACATAAGAGGAGGGGACCGTTGGGCTTGGGGTGCAGATTGAAAGCACCTGATATCAGGGTAGCTGTACTTTCACCATTGAGGTTGTATCACAAACTTTGAAGAGCCCCTGTTTTCTAATTTTATTTATTTTTAAATAAAGATTACAGCATCAAGTGAAAAGGCACAATCTGATAGTGGCTTCGTACGATGTTGTGAGGAACGACATAGATTTTTTTAGGTAAGAATTCAAATGTTTTTCCTTAGAAAAACTGTAATTTGAAGACAGTTATTTTCTTCAACAATTCTTAATTCCTAATTTGTAATTCCTTACATATGGTAAAGGAAGCTAAAATGTCTATTTATTTTCCCTTAGAAATATTAAATTTAACTACTGTATTCTTGATGAAGGCCATGTCATCAAAAATGGAAAAACAAAATTATCAAAGGCAGTAAAACAACTGACTGCTAATTATAGGATTATTCTTTCTGGAACACCAATTCAGGTAATTATTTACTATTCTTTTTTTTAAACATTTGCCTGGTAGGTAGTAACCTTGGCATTTGGCACTGGACTGGAGAAGAGGTTTTAATGTTTTTGGTTTATAGGGATGATGATAATTTTCCAGTAATTATGTATACTGGTTCATTTGGTCCATAGCAGTCTCTGAATAAACTAGGTTTTAAAAGTCATATTTAAGATGTAACATGGGCTACATAAAAGTCTAAAGTCTAAAATATGAAGGGTGTAAGTCAGACTCTGGTGAACACTGGCCACTCTCCTTCTATAGAATTACCCCACAATCTGCTTGGGTATTGCCAAGCTAGAGCCGGCCCAGCCTCTGTGGTGCAGTTGGTAAGCGTACTGGACTGCAGGGCTGGAAGCCACATGCTGACCACAGTTTGAGTGTCCAGCCTGGTGAGACTGAAAACACTCCTGGCACACGCCTGCATGCCTGGATTTTAGCAGGCTAGAGGACTGGAGAATGAAGACGGTCTCATGGAGTGGCTGAACACTGGGTTCCTTTTTCTTTCCTTCTCCCTCATGTATGTGCTCGCTTTCTATCTTGATGGGGGATGAAATAGAAAAGGAAAAGAAAAACTAGAGCTGATTTGGTGGAAAATCATCTTCTAGTAGAACTGTGAATACCTGATGTCAGGACTAATTGAAAGGAAGCAGCTGTAGGAGTTCGTTTTGGAAAAGCAAGGAGATGGCTGTGTATGTAGATGTGTTCAGATGCTTTTGAGAAAGTCTGCTCTCCAGAGGGATTGGCTGCAGTTGTTCACCTCTAGGCCGGATAGCCATCTTTGGTGGTAAGATATCCTCAGTCGTTCTCCAGTTAATGGGGGTTATAAACACCAAGTGACCACTAAGATTTCTTCCAACTCTAAAATGGATGATTCTTTACTCAGACATTTACTATTTTATTTTGTTTTAATTGGTAGAGTTTAGTGAGCTTGCCAGAGAGAGACAGACGGAAAAGAAGAGGGAGAAAGCACTCCATGGTGGGGTGTGGCCATGCCTCAGTCCCTTCTTTATCCTGTTGGGATTTGGGGCATGCTCATATACCTACATTGTTTTTCAAGCTGTCAGGGCTGGAATTCAAACTGTTATTTGTGGTCAGCCATGTGAAATCTGCTTCCTTAACCACTAGGCTACTGGGCTGGCCCTACTTTTTCTCTTAAGTGATGGACTGAATGTTATAAGGATTAGGGTTTTGTCCATTAAATGAACACTAAGAACCACAAGAGAGAAACAACTATAAGCCTCATTAAGTTTAAAATTATATGGAAGCATCACAGTAATTTTGTATTTTTTTAATAATTATTTTTTATTTTAACTAGTTACTTAAATTTGACCAGAGAGGGGCAGAGTCAGAGAGATAGTGAAAGCAAGAAAGCAAGCCACCAGGTCCAGGACTTGAACCACGGTTGGCCATGTGGGAGTCCAGCACCCTTAACCACCATGCTATCTGCCACAATCATTTTTAAATAGGTTATTGCTTTTACTTGGTTCAGACATCAAAATAAGTTTTCTGCATTTTAATTGTTTGCTCAAAGTCCCTCTTTCTTTCCTGCTTAACTTTAGCCCTAAAGCTGTAAAGTGGGCTTTTGGGCTGCAGAGCCATCCATGGTCAGGGATGGAGCCTGAGTGGGATTAGGGAGGTGTGAGGGAGGGCAGCCCAGCAAGCTGAGCCGAGTCTGAGCAGGGGAGGAGGTGACTGGAGGTGGGGAGCAGGTAGATGGTACCCTAGGGTCCACACCTACTGAGAAAGCACCCAGAAAAGTGTTTTTTCCCTCCACAAAACATGAGTGATCAAATTGGAAAGAACCAGTGCCTGTGCCTCATGACCCTTAAGTTCTGGGCGGGTTGGACTTTAAACTCTTCCAGGCTTTCCTTTGTTGAAGAACTGATGGTGTTGGCCAGATTCCTTACAATTTGCCATTAATTGGAATGTCAAGGATGAGTGAAAAGATTCAGAAACTTACTCGTCTTTCTGCTCTTCTGCTTACTTCATAGATGCCAACAGTGTAGGGTTTAAACACTATAGAGCAAAGTTAATTCTGGTGGAGAATTGATGAGTACCCTAAATAGGATAGAATATTTTCTCGAAGTATATAACCTAATTTTACACATTAAGCTAGAGGTTTATACTGTATACCTAAAAACGAGGTGATACTCTCATCTATGTTATCATAATGGACTTTCATTAATATTCCTCTTTTTTTCTTTACGTATAAGGAAATGATCCCAATATAAAAGGTAACTGATGTTCCTTTATTGTATTCAGAACAACGTTTTGGAGCTGTGGTCATTATTCGATTTCCTTATGCCCGGATTTTTGGGTACCGAACGCCAGTTTGCTGCTCGATATGGTAAACCTATCTTAGCGAGTAGGGATGCTCGAAGCTCCAGTCGAGAACAAGAAGCAGGTATAAAAGAGATAATTATAAACTCTGTGTAAGTGAATATAGTTTACTTCTTTTTTTGAAGCCATTTTTTCTTATTAACAGGTGTTCTCGCAATGGATGCACTGCACCGCCAAGTCCTGCCATTTCTTTTGAGAAGAATGAAAGAAGATGTTTTGCAGGACCTTCCACCTAAAATTATTCAAGACTATTATTGTACTCTTAGTCCTCTCCAGGTTAGGAATCTGGTGACTAAGTTTGTCAGTGGTATGCTTATTAACAGAATGTTTGGTATGAGCCCAGAAGCACTGAGTAAAGGCGCTGACCTTGTGGCCTTTTTACTTTAATCCCCAACCTTTAGGGATATTCTGTTTGAAACAGAAAATAGATGAGGCCCAGATAAGCTGTTTGGGTCAGTGGGTGGAAGTGGATGTGTGTATTTTGAATGTAGCATTAAAGTCCAGTATCATAGTTGTTTGTGTATATGTCTAGTTAACTGAAAAGATCACAAGGTTAAAATGATGAGGAAGTAGGGCCAGCCTGACGGTTAAGGCGCTGGCTCCCTCATGACCGACTGTGGTTGTAGTCCTGAACCTGGCAGCTTGCTTTCTCACTTTCCCTCTCCCTCTCTGTTTCTCTCTGGTAAGCACATGTGCCCTATAGCAAATTTAAGAAGAATAATAGTAAATTAAATTAAATTAAAAATTCTTTTAAAAAATGATGAGGAAATAAGCCAACATGTATAAGGGCTAAAAACTTGCTTGTGGGTATTGTCATAGCATCCTACAACAGCATTATGAGTATTATGAGTCCCCATTTTTCTAATAAGAATGGTGACAGAATAGTTAAGTAACTTGCTTGTAGTTGTGGAGCTTAATATAGGTCATGGCCAAGTTTCAAACCTTGGTCACTGGGACCTTACCTCCTTTAAAATATTATTATAATGCCTATAAATGTTCACAGTAAATTTTGCCATTTACACAGTTCTGAATTTTGTACACCGAGATCATTATCAAAGGAATTTATTGTTACCTGGACCTGGTACTTTTTTTTTTTCTTTTAAAGAATTATTTTATTCGATTTCATTTATTTTTAATTTGGCCAGAGAGGGAGAAAGTGAGAGAGAGAGAGAGAGAGAGAAGGAAAGTGAGAAAACAAGCCACCAGGTCCAGGACTCAAACTGCAGTTGGCCATTTGGGAATCCAGCATCCTTAACCACCTCGCCACCTCCTGGCCCGCCTAGTACTTTCTAAGGATGTAAGCAGAAACTTCCTGTTTACCTCTGTGGTAGAACTTTCTGTTTTGAATGTCTGCTGGATGAAATAGGTCTGTTCCAGTCTTGGCGGCTGGTTTAGTATGAACAAACGCAGAGAAGATGCACAGGCACACCAGAACCTCACTGCTTCTCCTCCTCCCAGTTGGTCGATAACCTGTTAGTACTGGGGCAGGACACCAGAGCTCTGTGGTTCTTTTTTAACTAAGTACTCACCTCTCGGGTTCCTCATTCCTTCATTTGCAAAACTTGGACCATATTTCTTCTGAGGAATAGTTTAGGGGTAATGAAATGAAGACTTTCAAAAGTAGATATAATAAAGAAAAGGCCATATGAAAAAATCTGCAGTGGTTTATGGTAGTGGTGGTGCTCGAACATAGGCACAAAACACATGTAAGTAATTTGGAGGAAGGGGGCTCCAGAGAGAAGTGACATTTCAGCTTGGTTTTAGTGCTCATAGGCTCTTTTTAAAAAAATTTTTAAAGAATTAAGTAAATAATTTCATTTATTCATTTATTTTAATTTGGCCAGAGAGAGAGAGAGGAGGAAAGTGAGAAAGGAAGCCACTAGGGCCAGGACTTGAACTGTGGTTGGCCATGTGGGAGTGCCCAGCACCTTAACCATCACGGCACCTGCTGGCCCTGCTCATTAGGCTCTTATACTTTGATCTGTTCTTTAGCCTTCTAGGTCTTCTTCCCATCACATTATTTTAGCATGTACAAGGCAGAACCCCAGACCCCAATGTAATGCTTTAAATTTGATATGAGTGCCTGTTAGCTGGTAGTAACATATTCGCACTCTTCTAAACTTTGATCTCTTGAACATATGTGCGAGGTCTTCACTAGGTAACTTCATTTAAGGAAGATTGTTCTCCTTTTCTAGTAAAGGGTCAGGTCCTCTTTTATTGATGATGCGTTTATTTTCCTAAACAGTAGAAAAGCGAGTCTAGGACTGTGTGACTAGTCCGTTTACTGTCTGAGCAGTCAGATTCACTGTGTTCTTGTTTGCCGAACGTGGAGTGGATAGTCAGCTGTATCAACAGTGCATCATAGGTATCATTGTTGGGTTTTGTTAATGAGGGCTGATTAAAGTTGCTACTGTCTTGACCTTTCCTAGTTATATACTTTAAACCATTGAAATTAAATGCACTTACTACTTTCACGGGTGATTTTACAGGTTCAGCTCTACGAAGATTTTGCTAAGTCTCGTGCCAAGTGTGATGTGGAGGAAACAGTTTCTTCAGCTGCACTTTCAGAAGAAACTGAAAAACCAAAGCTTAAAGCTACAGGCCATGTATTTCAGGTACAGATTAGTTTCCTTTTTAAATGTTGCAGAATGTTCTTCAGCAGG